>NW_026590699.1:7382473-7405583 GCF_907164565.1 Psammomys obesus
TTTGGGGTGTGGGGTGTGGGGTGTGGGGTACGAATGTCTCCTCAGTTTTAGCAGTCCAGATGTGTCATTCGGGTCCTACTCTAAATCAGAGTTCGATAGATCACACTTTTGGAGTCTTTTAAGTCCTGCACCTCATCTGCTAGCTGATGATAGCATAGTGGAAGCACTGTGAAAGGGAGAAGTCACAGGGTGAGACAGGAGGCCAGGGAGATTCAAGAATCAGGCCTGTTCTTTGCGTGGCATCCCATTCTTTTGGCAGCTAGGTCACTCCATTAGATGTACGTCGATTCCTTCTGTGCGGAATTACCTCCTTTTACTGCTCTCCTCTCCGGGACTTCACCACATTTGCAGACCAGGCATCCAATGTGGGGATAATCCACATTCAGCCACAACAGACATGGGCCATTTACATCCAGCCTATCTGCTGGCCAGTCCACGAATTTGGAGGGAGGGGCGGCCTGTCATGCATGAACTCGATTTCAAGGGAGCAGGTGAGGTGTGAGGCTGGAACAGGTGGCTCAACTTTGCCCTGTAAAATTTCCTGTTCTGAAAGGATGTGTTGACTTAATTGGTGTGTATGAGTGTGTGTACACGAACATGAATACGGGCGTGTCTGTGCATGTTCGGAGACCAGAAGAGGGCACTGAATGTTCTTCTTCACTCTCTGTCTAGTCCTCTGAGGTGGGGTCTCTTCCTCCAGCTGTGGCTGTGTTTGCTCAGCCAGGCTGGAAGCCAGCTAGCCCCAGGGGTCCCCAGGGGTCCCACTGTCTCTGTGTTGATGGGATGCCTGGCTTGTTGTATGGGAGCTGAGATTTGAACTTAGTCCTCATGATTGTGCAGCAGTTACTCTTAACCACTGAGCCATCCTTCTCCCTCACTTAACTGCTACCCACCTCCTAACACTTGAGCATACCGTATAGCTCAGAGTTAGTTGGACTGTGCCAGGGCTCCTCCATCTCAGTTCTCTGCCGGCTCTTCTTGAACATCTATCTGGTGGTATTTCTACAGACAGCTCATGCTGTCTGTGTTCACCGGGGGCTCTGTCAGCTTCACCGTGGAACCCTCAAATCCTTGAGCTTACCTGCTCATCCTGTATCTGGTTCCAAAGGCTGTCATGTTGTAGCCTAGAAACTAGAAAACTAGACCTAGAAAACTCACAGTTCGGAGGGAAGTCTTTGGGGCCGTGGACACAACACTGATGCCATGTGCTTGCCTGGCAGGAGTGAGTGAGGCCCTGTATCCATCCGTAGCACTATGAGAAAACAGATTCTGACCCTTCCACATACAAACTATAAAAGAGGCTAGAAATCTGCACGATTTAGGTCATTTTTATTTAAAGTTTTTTCGAACCAAAATCATAAGTCAGGAGGAATTTACAGGAAGAGAAAACACACACACACACACACACACACACACACACACACACCCCAGACTGTACTCCCTTCTCTAGCCTTCCTCGTCTCTGCCTCCATCTGTTTCCTCTGCTCTCTAGCATCCACCCACCGGCCCGGCTCTCCATCACCCATTCACCCACCACCCACCCTTCCGCCAGTATTCACCCTCCTCCATCCACCCAGCACCCATTCATCTATCTTTTCTCCCATCTGTTTCATCATTCGAGTTGCACACACTTAACTGTGCTTCAGGTGCGAGGAGAAATGGGACTGACTAACATCCTGCCCTTTACAGTATTCTGTGTAAAACACAAGTCACTGTAGAACAAACTTGCAACTTGTCAGATGTGAAAATTAGGTCGGAACTAAAAATAGAGTTACACAACAGGAAGGGGGTAAAATCAGACCCTGGCGCCCGGCAGTGCTGCCATGAAGAGGGGAAGAGAGGTGGGACTAACTGAGGATGGCCTTCAGGCCCACAGGGGCTCCCCCTGCACCAGCCTGGACTACACTTTGGCCTTTTTACCGGCTTACCAAAATTGCTTTGGATATGATTCCGCTGTTTGACCTCACTTTGCTTGATTTAATTTCCACAACGCAAAGCTACATTTCATTTTCCTGGACTTAAGACGACCTTACCACAATAGTCCAAGTGCCCCAAAAGTGAGTTTTTAGTTTGAGGGTTTTGTTGTCTTCAGCTTTGCAGCTCCAGGTCTGAGAGGTCAGCAGTTGGCACCCTGAGCTCCTCGTGTGTCCAATTAATCTAATGTTCACTTGGCATCCTCTCAGTTTGCACAGTAGCCACCCCTCCCTTCAGGCCACGCATACACAGAACATTAAATGAGCACACACGGGGTGGTATGGACTTGGCAGTGAATGTAGGTATCTCAAGTTGCCTTCTCTTTCTTCCTTCAGATCACACCCGAGTCACACCAGCAAGGTAAAGATATTTTTTTTCATACATCAGGAGGAAAATTCCTCCCCCTCCGCCATAACTTTACATGAAATGCCTGCTTCTGGCAGCGTGGAAGGCTCTCTGGGCTCTGAACTGCAATGGGAAACAGGCCTTTGCCCCTCGTGACTCCAGCTTCTGTTAGCAGGCAGCTCCACTCACAAAAGGCATGAAAAGGCTCAGACTCAAGGCCTTGGGGCCCCTCTCTGGGTTTTCCTTAAACCTCCACACGCGTGAACAGTACTCCAAGTTCTGGAGGGTGAAGGGCAGGTGGCGGCCATTTCCTTCCCAACCCTCATGTACTGTTGGGATGCGAGCTGCCAGGTCAGTGTGTTGTGAGCTCACGGCTCTTACCAGCCCCTTGCTGGCCCCTCAGGCCCCGAGACCACTCCCTCAGGACTCACTGAACCTTTCACTTCTACGTTCTAACGGTAGCCCAGGAACAGGACAGCTGGGGAGTTTGCGTCTAAGCTCCAAGCATACAGGAACACACCTTGCCTTGAGGGTGTGGATGGACCTCAAGCCCAACACAGGGAAATGGCCTGTGCGCAGCTGCCCCAGGGACGTCACCCGGGCCACAGGGTGTTGGGAAGAGAGCGCACTTTGGGGACTGAGTGGCCTGAGTGTCCCTGCTAGCATGGGGACAAGCGCGCAACGCGGGGACCCAGCGGCCTGCGCGCAGTTGCGCCTGGGGCTCACGGAGAAGCGGTGCTGCGGCTCCGCGTGCGCCATTCGTGGCAGCTGAGTCACCTCCCCGCAGCCCCCGCGCGGGGGGCGCTTCCTCTCACGCCCCACTCGAGCTTCCTGAGCTGCGCGGGCCCGCGAGGCCGATCACCGCCTCGCCAGGAATAGCCTGCACACGCGCACCACCGCGCGCTTGTGGCGCTGAGTCACCGGGAAACTGAGTCACTCTCCCGCCACCAGGAAGCGCCTTTTTTAGACCGCCAGTCTGAGCGAGGTTGCTGGTGACTTCGGAGATTCGGCTCCTGCTGATCGTCAACTCACTGCGGAGGCGTGCAGGCCTGTTTTCCATTTTCCCACGCGATTCCCTTGGCTTGCTGCTGCGGGCGAGTTTGGCACAGCGTATACCTGGCTGCCCTGCGGGGACCGGGCAGCTTGCTGACGCGGTCGCGGATGGGAACTTTGGGCAGTGGCTAAGCGGTTCTGCAGTCCAGTCACCAGATTGGGAGGCAGCTATGCGGTTCTCCAGAATCGCCTGTAGGTGGCGCCCTTGTCCAGTTGGTGTCTCGCTCAACCCTGGCAGAAGGCCCTGGTAGGCTGTCCTTGCTGTCCTGTTTAGGGAGCTTATCAGGAAACACAGTAGACGATTCAGGGTTTGTGGTCGGATCTGTGCACCCTTTAATATAACTGCGCGGGAAGAAAAGCGAGAATTAGACAAAACTGTGAAAGTACAGAGAGAACACAGGTGCCCACAGTAAGGGGACAGGGCTGGGCATTGCTGCTAAGGGATTGTTTCCAGGTCTTGACTGCTGTGTTGTTGCCTTAATGAACCCCAAGCTTTTTATCCTGTCCCTGCTAACAGCCACTTCAACACATGTCCCAAGGCTCAGGATGACTGGACCTGGCCTTGTGTGGAGGGTGAGACGTGGGGTGTGGGGTGGGACCCCCTAAGGATGCAAAGAGGCAAAACTGCATGGAAAAGAGGCATGCCGTGCTGCAGTGCTCTGCAGAGAGCTGCGGCACCTGGCCCCATCAGCATCACCTCACCCCTGCCTGGGGGGGGGGTGTGTGTGGGGGGAGTGAGGACCCGAGGCGTCAGTGCGCAGGTTTCTGGGGGGAAGTGTTCACGGGAGCACGGCCAGAAGTCACTGATGGGTGTGTCCTTTATTGTCTGTCTTCTCCTTTGAGACACGGTCTCTCAGTGAATGCAGAGCTCCATGCAGAGAGCAGGAGACGACCCGGAAACTGGATTTGGGTTTTCAGCTTACCCTGAATGACGTGTTCCACTGTGGATGGGCGACTTCAGCAGTCACAGAGCAAAACACAGCCATGAACAGATCAGTGCGTTTACAAGTGCTGGGGGGACATGCGGTGGGGTTACAGCCCATGGGGGGCAGGAGCTCTCTGCTGCGGGTGTCAGACACTGTCTGGTCACCTCTTTAGGTCTGGGGCTGTCGAAGCCGGGAGTCCGCTGAATACCACCCAGAAGACTCAGACAACAGTCACAGGGGTGTGGACATCTGTCGGCCATTAGGTTGGTGTCAGTAGATCGTAAGGGGACTGAGGACACCAGGAGAGCTTAGATTCCTGCAGTGCCTGGTTCTGTCAGCCAACTGAGCTGCTGCTCTACGACAGATGTGGCCTCCCCAGGGAATTTCAGGTTCCAAGAAACATCTTCAGGTGTGTATGCACTCGATTCGGTCTATACATGTGTGTGTGTGTGTGTGTGTGTGTGTGCATGTCTGGAGGCCAGAAGTCACTGATGGGTGTGTCCTTTATTGTCTGTCCTCTCCTTTGAGACGCAGTCTCTCAGTGAATGTGGAGATCATTGTGTAGACTGAGCCGGTAGGCAAGTCACCGAGATTCTCCATCTCCACCACCCAGGGCTATGATTCCAAGTGTGTGTCTCTCTCTGTGTGTGACCGTGGCCAGCTTTTTACTTGGGTGCTGGGAATCTGAACACAAGCCCTCGTGTTTCTGAAGTAGGCGCTTTACCGACTGGGCCCTTTCACCAGCTCCGTCGGCTTGCTCCTGAGGAGGGCGTTCACAGCACTGGCCTACACTCGGCCGTGTACTGCCTTGTACCACCCTCGCCTGACTCTCCCTGGAGGGGTTGGCGCTGGAGGGCCGCAGAGAGCTACTCCCCTCCCAGGCCTGAGAGCAGCCTGGAGACCTGGGTGCGGCCAGGCTGAGGGAGGAAGCTGAGCTGAGGTTCATTCTTTCGTGCCCTCCTCTCACAAGGGCCTCCTCTGGGGAGGGGCCTCCAGCCCCTTGAGACTGTGAGCTGTGTTGATATGTGGGAATAAGGCATGTCTGGCTGTCTAGAGTAGAAGACCTGGCAGCAGGGGTTTCTGAGAAAACTTCCCCCAGAACCCTTGAAGATGTTCCAAGACCCAAGAACAACTTGGCAGGTACAGGACACAGCTCAGCTTGCACATCCCAAGTGACAGAAATCTTTTCTGCTCACCTTTGCCCTTTCTGGTACTCAGACCCAGAGGATCCAGGGCCCTAAGGGAAGGGAGGAGAAGTCACAGGAAGACATGAGGGCTTGGGGCCTTCCCTGTCAGCACTGGCCTTTCTCTTGCTCTATGGTATGCTGTGACTCCACTGCAGTCCTGTCAAATGTGTCATAGGCACCTCATATTGGAGAGGCACCAGGTAGACATACCAATGGCCTTTGGCCCTGACATAAGGAAAGGCTACGTGTGGGATTGAGCAGCCCAGGGTCCCTCCAGCAGGAAGGAATGAGACTCCACAGTGGGCAGGGGTGAAGGTGGACACTGTTCATCTGCCTGGAGTTACCCCTGAGACACTCGGGCTCCTTCCTCAGCCCCAGGAGTGCCCCTAGCTGCCGGGGATGCTGTGCCTGGAACAGACGGCTGGAGGAAGGGAGACCCTGGAAGACTCTGGGCTAGCAGGCTTCTGTCAGCATGCCAACACCAGCCCCCGGCTCTGAGCCCAGCTTGCCCGAGCTGGTTCTCAGCGAGTGCTGACGATGGCCCGGCCGGCCCAGCTCTCCTAGGCGACAGTGCTCTGCAGTGTTGTGAGCAAACTGATGGCTCTACGGAACACACGAAAGACCAAGTATGACGGGCGAGCGTTTGGGCTCCGGCACCTCCTGCCAGGTCTCCTAACAGCTGTGGCCTTCAGAGGAATCAAATGACCCCGTGCTGCTCTGGCTGATCTAACTGCTCAGCCTCTTGACGTTGCCAGCTGCCGGTTAGAAATAGAAGCTGGACACGCTGCTTGTGTCCTGTTGCTAGGTGACCCTGATGGCCCCTGTGACATCATGTCCCAGGGAAGCCGACCTTGATCGCCGCAGATTCACTCCATAAATAGGCCAGTGGGCAGTGGCTGTGTTCCAGTGACTTCTGCAGCCGGCCCTGCCTTTTCAGGTAGCGTTCAGGAGCTGTGGCTGACACAGTTCAAACATGGTCGGCAGCCACTGCCTATCCAAGTGACCACTCGCCTCAGAGACGTGGAGCCCGGCTCACAGCTCACTGTTGCGGTCTCTCGGTGACAGACGTCTTCGTGTTGTGCTCCCCGTCACTTAATGAATAAATCTTAAAAAAAAAAAGGAAATCCCTGTTTATGACTGAAACTTCTGAACCTGCTAAGCCCTTTCCAGAGTGTTCATACAGCAGACGGCAGTGGAGAAACCAACCGTGGATCCTGTGTGCTTGTTTTCAGTGATTCTGTCAGAGATCCCCCCCCCCCCACTTCCCTGCGTGTTCCCCATCCCCGCCACGAGGGACAGAATTGAAGGATGAAGCTTATTAAGAAGTCAAAAATCAAACTATTTCAGACAACCAGGCTTTGGGTCGCACTGAGTCTCATTTTCAAGGTCAGAACCATCTCAAGTCAACGCATCTCAAAATCAAGCACCGCTTTGGCTGGAGCCGCCGGGCAGCTGGTGAGGGGCCGCCTCCTATGTACAAAGCCCCGGGTCCTAACCCTGGGTCCGCACGAACCTGGCATGGCAGCGCGTGACTTGTCAACCCAGAATCTGGGAAGCTGAGGCTGCACACTACTGTATCCTGGGGTGCCGCTGGCCAATCTCCCCTCCGATCTCCCCTCTTCCCTACTAGTGGGACCATAAAGCGTCCCCATCATGTGACACACTGGCCACCATTCTTCCCTTGTCCCTGGGGTGCCGTCCCAGAGCTGAGGTCTTTTGACGTGGGTGTGGCCTGGAGTCATGGTCAGAACTAGCAGTTCTGTCCTCTCCAGGGTGAACAAGCTACCGCTGCAGGCAGGCTCTTTCTCCAGGGCTGTGCTGGCCATCCAGCCGGGAAGGCAGGATGCCCTGCTGTGTGCGGGGGCTGGCAGTGGCGCATAGGGAAGCTTTTCTGGGCATAGAGATGGGGATCTGCGGCCAGAGTCCTACCAGCGTCTTGGAAAGTGCTGCCCAAGTGCCTCTCTGTGCCTGCGGTTCTCTCACGTGGAGAGTATTCGTGTGTGCACGCCCGTGTGCCCGCACACCGTGAGCCTTAGTGATTCTTCTAACATCCTTTCAGCGCTGACTGCACCTACACACATCTCGCGCATCCCGTTGCTAGGTGTGGTAAGCTCGGTCGTATGTGCCCAGTCACACTCGCTTAGATTCCATCACTGCAAAACAGCAGTGCCACACAGCGGTGCTCCACAGAGGCTGCCCTGGCCAGAGACCGGTGAAGTAGGGTGCAGAGGTGTCCCCGTCTTCTTCACACAGTCACCCTGCTACGGCTGCCTCATGTGCTGTCCTAAGAAAAGGTGTGGGCTTCTGCTTCTCCAACACACCGGAGACCAGAAACTTCCGTGGGATTTCCCACGCATGTCTGAGCACATTTCCCACGGCTTCCCTGACCATGTTGGGAACTGGGTGCTCCTGCCATTCTGACAGTCAGGAGTCTGAGAACAAAGCCACAGCAGGCCTTGCCACTCGACAACCAGCTAGTGCCTTTCTGGCCCCGTCAAGCTCTGTGGCCCTCACCTTCCTGGGCTCATAGAAGCTCCTCTCACATGTTGGCTACCATCTTTATTATACCGGGGTCTCTGTCCTGACAAAAATTTCCCCTTCTCTAATGACAGTCCTTGTGGATCAAGGGTTGGTGTGTCATTTGAGTGTGACCTCATCTTATTCGCTTTTGCATGGAGCTTATTTCCAAACAGTCAAAATATCTGAGTTTTCGGGCTTTGACTGACATTTTTTGGGATCAAGCAATTCAGGCTTCACAGTACCCTAGCAGTATGAGCTCAACTTAGCATGAAGCTCTTAAACTTCTCCACCTGAGGCGTCCTTCCTATAACATTTCTGGTCATACCTCATGTCACAGGTCAGGCTTATTTTACCAACAGGGTTTTTAAAGTGTCAATGCTTTGGTCCAACGGCGTGGGCTGGGTTGCTTTTATTGTTAGCAAGTGCAGATTTCAAATGTCCGTGAGCTTATTTTTATCTGGCAGGAAGTGCGTCTGACTGATGCGTTTCTCTGTTGCTGTCTGTTTTTAGAGGAAGGTTGTTAGAAAGCCACAGTGGGCTTTGAGATGCGCTGGGGTTGAACGCCACATAAACCTAGGTTATAATTACACTATCCTCTGCCATAGATTTTCCAAAAACAGCTCCCGCTCCTCTCAAATAATGGCCCCATTTGTTATTCACAATGCAACAGCCCAGCAATTGCCTTTTATTTAAGTGAAAGGTCAAGAGGTTTTGATTTAAACAAGGGTTGAATCAAAGGTGGCATGTCTCTAGCAGTGACACAGCGTGAGAGATGGAAGACAGACAAGCCGTGCGCTGACTGCGTGCTGCAACCGCCATAGTTGTCTGCTAAATCCAAGCGCTCTCTCATTCCGGGGGAGGGAAACACCGCCCCCTACCTCACCCGCATCTTCGTTGTTTCCAAAAGCTCAGTTCCTTACAGAAGACCATGTCTTTTGGCAAAGAGGGGTCAGGTGTCAGGGAAGAGAGGTGCTCCTGTCCTAATGTCTGCTGATGGGGAGACAGAGCACTAGACGCCATGGTGCTTTCCAGCTGAGACACGCTGGGTCTGGTTATCCAGAAGAAACCGGTGGCTCTCCATCCTCTGAAAGGAGCCACCCCGCAGAGTCCTTTAGCCTTCTTGTCGTCACTGCTTGAGGGGCTCATGTCACAGGATGCCCCTTTTCCCATGTGGAGGAACACATGCTCACATCCCCTCAGACTCCAGCCTGAGTCAGCAGATACCACTGAAATTAGCCTCAGTAAGCAGCTTGGATTTTCTCCAGCCCTTATAAGGCGTGAGTGACTGAGCTTCCATGTTTTAAGGGGAGAGCTCAGGTGTACCTGTCAGGTGCGCCCCACCTCAGTTAGTCCCCATTTGCATGCGAAGCCACTGCGTCCACTGTGACACTGCCCTGCAGGGTTGAAGCGGTGTTCCTAGGTGCTCAAGATGAGATGCCATGCTGAGGTTTGTCACTGGCCACCAGAGTGCTCCCAGGTCGGGCTTCTCCTGCGGCACTTATGGGGCCTCTGTTCATCTCCTCTTCTGGACTCTGAGATAACCAGGAGGGACCCCCGCTCCTGTGCCTTTGTTACTGGCCAGGAGCTCTTTAAAAAACTTCCTGTAGGGGCCCAAGTCTAGGTTTGCACACGTGCAGTCCAGAGCCAGGCCTCCATCATTGGTTCCGTGCTGATCCTGCGAATCCCAGCGCCTGGGGGCTCTTGGGGGTTGTCTGTGTTCTAACTAGTCTGCCCAAGATTCAGGACAGACTCTGGCACTGATGTGTCCTTCCACATTTTTAGTGCTTCCGAAACTGTGTTCCTTTGAGAGATAACCTCTGAATGCGCTGCTGTGTCCCAGAAATACGAAAGAGCACCTCCGTTAGGTGTTCTGGAGAAGAGTATATGTGGGCGAGGACAGTTGGGAAATTAGGTTTTCTCCAAGAGAGATGTTGAGGAGCTGTTCCAGCCCGAGGAAGGGCCACTTGCTGTGTGCAGAGCCTGTTGTTCTCTGAGTGGCGCTGTGGTGTGGGGGTGGGAGCTTGTCTGGGAAAATGGGCTGTGGAAGCCTGAGTGGTGGCCCTCTGTGTGAACAAGAGTCCTGGCCACGACCGGCCTGAGCATGTCAGTCACCACCAGCCTCGTTATGCCAACCCCAGTGAGCTGCCATTCTCAAAGGCCTTGCTGGTGTTAACCGGAGAGCAGAAAGAAAGAAAACCAAAAATTAGCCTGTGCCCAATGTAACCTGTGATGAGATGCCTGTGCTTACTGGCCAAAAGGGGGAATCAGGCGAGATCAGTGAAGATTTGGGGGTGGCCGTGGTTCCAGCTGAGGTAGGAGCTCATACCTTAGTTTGCAGGGACATGACAAATCGTTTGTGTCCAGGAATGAAGGTGGTCTCTGGATCCTGGGGGCTGCTAAAGATGGTGGTTAGCTCTTAGAGAAAGATACCCTGATGATGCAGGCATTGAGGACCTCAGACTTTTGCATGTGGGCCTGAGTACAGTGCTGGTCCAGTTTACATGGGACCTGGACACACATCTGGAGGAAGCACCTGTCTTCATATTGCATGGATCTGTAAAGCTGGATAATGGGGCACCATAAAGATCCAAACAGTGATGGCACGTGTGGTCAACACTGCCATCCTCAGCATGGAGGAATCTCAGTGTCCCCCACCGGGCACCGTTGCCCTGAGGAGAGCTTCGCAGAAGGGCCCTGACTTTACTCTGATGCGCCACAAGCGTATGTGCTCACGTCCTCAAGTGTGGTCCTCTCATTGCAGAGGGATGGGGTCTGCTTCAAGAGCTCACACCCCTGTGGCTGCATGTCAACAGAAGTCACCACGCCGTGACCTCCAGAAACTCACGGCCACTGAGTGTCGCTGCCTTTCTTGCTCCTTTGACCTTCATCAGAAAAGTGGAGGTCACGTGGCTCACAGGTCAGGGGGAGAATGTTTTGTGGAGAAGAACTGAGTCAGGAGCAGCTAACCCCAGCCTTTGAGCTGAACTCACCCGGCTCCTGCAACTTCCAACTAAGATTTTAAAGCATTTCTAAAATCAACCATGAGCTCACAGGACAGCCCGGGGGTTAACTGAAGAGTGTTACTGGCCAGGAGCTCTTTTAAAAACTTCCTGCAGGGGCCCAAGTCCAGGTTTGCACACGTGCAGTCCAGAGCTGGGTCTCCATCATTGGTGGTGCACTAGATCCCACATATGACTTGACCCTGGCCGACAGGAATGCCATGACCTTGAGTTATGGAAAGCAGCGGGCACCCAGTCCAAACCATGCTGGGCTCTCTTCAGCCCTTCAATGGCCAGTTACCTACCTAACATCCCTGTGACGAGCTGACCAACTTCTTGGAATGTGCCTCTAAGCTAAACCAACCTCTAGCTTCCACCAACACTGAAGCTAAGGATGCCGCCATATGTACCTGAAGCCTACAGAAGAAACATCTGCCCTCTTCTGCCTAACTGATGTTCCCACCAATGTGACTGGACAGTGTATTGACTTATGATGTTTTCCCTCATGGCTCCAAAAGTTCCTTATCACTTCTATGGTGGTTTCAGATTGACCTGGCTCTGTGCTCTCAGGCTGTAGTCACTCATATTCGGCTCACAGTAAGCTACTCTTTATTTCCCTTGAGGCAGAGTTGCTGTCTCATTTTGATAGGGCTCATAAGTAGCTCCCTGCTTAGCTGCTTGTCCCAGGCCATTGACTCACTGCTTTTGAGTTTCTTGGACAGCATAATCTCTCAGGATCTAGACAGCTCCAGGGAGATACTATTTGTGGGTTCATTCTACCATGTCTGGGTATGTCCAGATGCATCTAAACCAGGGCTTCCTTGGGTTATCTTGTGGAGTGCAGGTGAGTTGATGTGGCTTACAGATTAGGCAGTCTCAACAACGTTTATGGGAAGAAATTAAAATCTTTATTTTACTGATTGCTTGAGAGAAGGCTCCCTGACAGAAGCTTCATTCCTTGTCTGTGTTCTTTAAAATTAGCATCATAGAACAGTGAAATACAACTTGGCGACTCAACCTGACGGACAACATTTCCATCGTGTTTTGTCCTGTGCTAAACTGTGCCCCATGAAGAGATGTGTTCACATCCTGAATCTCACACCTATGAATATGGGTGTGATTGTTACTCCCAACTGCCAACCAGACACAACTAGGGTTGCCTGGGGAGGGAGACTCAGTGCGAATCTCCTAGATTAGATTGACTTGTGTGTGTGCCTGTGAGGGCTTGTCTTGATTGCTGAGTGATGTGGGAAGACTCAGCCCACTGTGGGTGACATCACTCCCTAGGCAGAGGGTCCTAGACTGTGCGGACAATGAACACAGCAGACACAGATGCATTGATTCTTTGTGCTCTTGACCATGACTCTTACTACCTGTCTCACAGTCCTGCTGCCTAAACTTTCCCACAATGAAGGGGATGAACTGGGCCTGGAACAAGAAACTGAATAAACAAATTTTTGCATCTGTTTTGCTTTTTTTTTCAGGGTATTTTATCACAGCAACAAAAATGAACCGGGCCAGTCACCTTATCTGGAAATAAGGTCATTGTGGATATAGTTGGGCAGAGCTCATGACAGAATGGCTGGGCTCTGAATCTAATAGTGTTGATGCCCATGGAAAGAAGTGTTCCGTGAAGTCAGAGGTGCACAGAAAAACTGTGGAAATGGAGTCTCCTTTCGACAGTCGTCTCCTATGAGCTAGAAGGATGGGCAGAGGTGCCTGCAGCGATGAGAAGCTAGGCAAGGCATGAGAGGCCCTGCCTCTCTAAGACCCGGTGCATTCTGGTTGATGCTTTCAGTTCCCAGACAGTAAGGAATAGATTTCTGGAGAAACTCCCAACTTGTGCTGTCTCGCTCCAGCAGCCTTAGGGTGCCAACATGCCATTTAGCTGCCTCCAGCCAGTGGGCATTCTAGTGCGCGGTGGCGTGCAAGAGGGTAGACTCCACGGACACTTTCCTATAGCGTTCCCACAAAGGCAGGAATGGGACAGCCCAGAAGTCAGCAGAGGCCTGTCTCAGAGCAGGTCAGCCGAAGGTCTGGAATCCACTGGGCACGGTCTGGAGAAACTTGTTTAACCTGTTATTTAAAAAAAATTAATAAAAATTTTTGAATAGGTAACATATTCACATAGTTCAAAAATACATCAAAAAGGGAACATTGTGAGCGCTCTCTCCTCTTCCATATTTACCCACCTCCTCCACAAGCTCCTTCCCGCCGCCCCAGGAAATACTCTGATTAATTGTTCATGTGTTCCTGGTATTTTTGAATGCACATAAAAGGAGATAAAATCACGTTTTAATTCTTTCCTCTTGCTATTTTTGGAGAAGATTGCCCAAGATGCGTGTTGTGCATGCTGCAGTTATAACTAATCGATGGTTTTTTCCCTCTTGGTGAGGGCAAAGACAAAACACCTTCAAGAAGCTATGGTGAGAAGATTCATACCCCCTCTTCCCCCCAGCAAGCAAAGAGAACAATGGAGTCATTGCCAAAAAGCTCCCCCTTTCAACAAAAGAATCTTGGAAGCTTTGTTTGGGAGCTGACACACGTTCATCTATGAAAACCTTTTGCTGTGGGCACACTACTGAGCTTGATCAGTTCGAGATACAAACTACTGAGCATGCTCATTTCAAGGTCATAGTTCAAGGAGGAAAGATGGCAGATGAACTGCTGGGTATGCCTGGCTCAGGAAATGGTGACGTAGTGAAAGATTAGAACGTTCTTGGACACATTTGCCTTGTGTCATAAAGATGGCTGACATGAATAATCTGGGTCTCTTGGCTTTTGTCATACTTAGTTTCTTCTTTCCAGAAAGAGTGTAGGTGTGCTCAGAGGAAAAGCCACCTAAAGATGTGCAGGTTTTCATTGAGTTGCTCTGCTTGGAGGGCTCCAAACCCCATCCCACGGAGGACTGGCTCTGCTTTCCGTTTCTCTTGTTTGTCTATTTTTCACTTGAAAATTGCTTTTTAAATAATTCCATGCACATTTGTGAAATGCTTAAACATAGCCACTCCTATAACCCCCCTTCCATTCCTAACTACCCCCCTCTTCTGCTCAACAGCCCCCCTTGCTGCCATCTCTCTCTCCTTAGTTTGTGTCACCCATCTGTTCTGGTTAGTTTTCTGTCAATTTTTCAACAAGTTGGGGTCATCAGGAAGGTCATCACGCCAACCTCAGTTGACAAAATGCCCTGGTCAGATTGCCTGTGGGGTAATTTATTAATTAATGGTTCACCTGGGAGAGCCCAGATCACTGTGGGTAGTGCCAGCCCTGGGCTGGCAGTACTGGGTTGTATTAAAACAAAAAAACAAACAAAAAAAACCAAAACCAAACCAAAACAAAACAAAAAAACAGGCAGTCTGAGCAGTCTGTGGAGGACGAGCCAGCGAGCAGCATTTCTCTGTGGCCTCTGCTTCAGTTCCTGCCTGCCTTGGCCTCCCTCTATAAAGGACTACAATTTTACACTGAAATTACCCCTCCCCAATATCTAAGCAAAGGATCAGCAGCTAATTGGACACATAACTACAGGCGCACGCGCACAGACGGCCTTTGGTACAGTCGGAGGAGATAAGCTGGAAGGAAGTTAATTCGACACACCTCTGCAATTACTTATTACTACTGCTGGCAAAGTACGCTCTGTCTTTCCTGGTGTTTCTCTCCTGTCTACAAGCCTCTTGGCTCCCAGGAGCATGTAAGAAAAGGCATCTCCCTCGATACCTCTTGCCACTAATGAGCCACAAGTGATTGCCATCTTACTAATGAGAAGCATCACTGTTTTGGAGGTCGGATGTTTGGCACGGCTCTCCCTGGGCTGAGCTAATCGTTATCAAGGGATAGTTCCCTCTGGAAGTCCTGATGGAAAAGCCCCTAGCAGCCCTGGAGTGGCTGTTCTTGTCAGGTTAAGAGCCACACCTGACCCAAGAGCTACAGCCACACCGCTGGAGGAAATGCCACAAAAGGAAATTCACTTCCCGTTCTTCATGTGTTCAGTTTTTCAAGACCACCTCAATGCAGAGACAAACTCACCCCCAGTGAAATTCACAGAGATCAGGGGTCAGACTGCCCCTGTCTCTGAACATCCAGAGCCAGAAGGCACTTGGAGCTGCAGAGGCCAGAAAGGGGTAGTTTGGCTTGAGTGAGGCAGAAGGTGTCTGCAGAGTGTGCAGACGGTTGAGGCGCTACCACTTCTCTCCATTGTGGGGTGGATCCTGCCCCTGTCCCCACAGCTTATCCTCCTCCCTGTACCCCACCCTCTCTGCACCCCATCCATCTTCCTGCACCCCATTCACTTTCCTGTGTTCCACCTTCCACTCTTACACCCCATCCCTCTGCCTTGCACCCCACATGCTATCTCTGCACACCATTATCTCCCCTGGAATGCTGTCCCCTGGCACCACACCCCATTTACCTTGTAGAAGCCTGGACTCTCAAATCACCAAAGGGCAACAGGGATTCATTTCTATTTCCACAGTGCCCTAGGGGGCAGCACACTCCACACAAAGCGGCCGTGCCTGGGCCACTGTCCTTTCCCAGGGTACCAGCCCTGACCCTGAACAGAAAGGTCAGCTCAGCTCCTGCTTGGGCCATTCCTGCTTCGCCTATGGTTCCTGTTGAGCAGCCAGTATCTGACCATCACATGGAAACACCACAAACACCCCCCCACCCCTACCTACCCCTGAAACCCTCACAGGGCTAGGCCCCGCCTCTGCCCTCCCCACCCTCACCCATGTTTTTTGGCTATAGTTATAGGAAAGGGCAGCCCTGGGCTCCCTGCCACGGTACCAGCTTTGGTTTCTGTGGCGTCCTGTAAAGGCCACCTGGGCGCACTGGGTGGGTGACAAGGGAGGGCACATGACTTTCCAGGGTGATCCCCAGGCCTAAGGGTGATGACAACCTCTGCTTGCATGTGTCTATATTTGGGGCTCCTGTGTCCCTGGACCTGAAGCCTCAGTGTGGCCCTGACGTGAGCTGTGCTGACGCTCTCTTTGTGACTCACCCGAGTCCACAGAGAGTAACTGGGATGCCAGGCATGCCAACGACTCAATCGAGCACTGGGCACCACGTGAGCCCGCGGCTGCCAGCAGCATGTGACCGGAGACTCTCCTGTTGCCTCTTCTCCCAGCTGTCCCTTGGAGGGCTGTTGGCCGGGCAGAAAGGGATCCCCATTACAGCTGGACAGGGGACCCCAAGGAGGGGCATGTGACAGAAACTGCAAACTGGGGCAGTGCTGGGCAGACTGAGTCGTGGCCCTGCCCCCTGCAGCCCCCTGCTGAGCGTCTAGTTCTATCTCACCGTGGAAAATGAAGGTTACATACCCACTGTCTCAAATCCCCCTGGGCTTGGCACCACAGGCATTTATTCTCTTGCACTTCTGCATGCTGGTGCATGCTGGCGAGGTGGTCGTGCAGCCCTTAGGAAGGTGACTTGCTCCCGGTGTGCTCACATTCCAGTTGTGCCACTGCAGCCGTGTCCCGTGGCCTGTGTGTGCCCACACACCCCCTCTTTATGCAGGCTAGGCCGCCACAGCCTTCCTACCTCATGCAGAGCCGGGTGTCCCAGTGAGGTGACATCTGAGCTGCTGTCGATAGGCCCCTGGGCTGGGACTTTAACATGCCACGGGGGCGGGAGGGGCAATTCACCTGGTAGTGCTTCCTTTGCAAGGCTGTGAGATTTTTGAACTCTCAAAGACCGTTACTTAACACTGTTTAATTAACCCTGAATTAACAACATCCATAAAGATGTGAAACCTCAGGCTAGGCTGACCTCCTGGCCACCAGCTCCTGTTCCTAAGCTTATTGGAAGTACAGTTTGGACAGTCCTTGTGCTGCCTCATTCTGCTGCTCAGGCCTGTGAGCCCACCTTAGGGTCTGCTCGGGTCCTCACACTTGGTATTTCTTCTGGAATATAGAAAGACTCTGAAGACGGCTTCGGGCAGAACCCCTTGCTCTCTCTCAGACTGGTTGTCCTGCTGCTGGTCCCAGTAGGGAGCTGTGCCTCCTCTTTCCTGGCTCCTGTGCCTATACCTGGCCTACTCTCTCTGAGGCCTTCTGGTTAGCCTATGGCCTTCAAGCCTCTGAGATGTGATCAGCAGTCCTGTTAGGCTCCCTGAACTGAAACATGGAAGCCAGTCCCCTGCGTGCGGATATGCTTTTGGGATAGTCTTGCTGCTGGTGCTGAAGGCTCATCCAGAGACAAAGGAGAGCCCAGAAAATCCTGGCTCCACCTGCTGTTAGACCCTGGGGCTGGAACTCACCCCGCCGCAGGTGATGCTGCCTCAGGACCTGTGAGCAAAGGCATCATCCATCTCCTCCAGCCTTCACTTTTCTTCCTTGGTTAACTATGTCACAGGAAATGTGGCATTACCTTCACCTGCAGGTCTGTTTCTCCTGCCTGCTTGCTTCCACCACTTTGGGGAGAGGAGAAGGATCCCCAAACCTTGTGACAGGAGCAGTAATTCCTTTGACGGACAGACAATCTCGAAATGCCAACCATTAGTGCCCTCCCCGTGCTGCCACAGTGCATGGGGGTGGAAGAGAGGAGCTGACAGGGAACTGACAAACTGCCCCAGAACTTTGCAGTAGCTCTGAAGACAGCACGGCACAGGAACCCTAGCTGTATCATCCATCAGCCTCACCACATCCAGTTCACCCTGCCTTCGGCTAGCAGGGTATCCACTGTCACCTGTCCCCTTGGGTCTGAGGAGGGGCTGTCTTCTGTATCCGCACCCAGCTCAGCGCACAGGTAGTACTCACACCTGTTCACCAAGCAGCTAAACACACAGCAGGCCTCAGAATCCTAGCAGCTTCTTATTTAGGGCACACACACTGGCCGCCTCGTAGAAGACAGTGCAAACACGCAGTGAAAGGCCTGGGTCCCTGGCACGTCCACATTCACAAAGTCCTCAGAGAAGCCAGCAAAGCTGGTTTTGAGCCTCACTCCTTTCCCCTCTGAGCTATGGCCATGAAATCACTGTCGGCCATGACACTCACTGGCAACCATGAGGCTCCAGCTAGAGACACAGGGAGTGCCATCCCAGAGTTCGCTAACTAAACTGGCTCCAAACCTCACCCATTCCTGAGAAGCATAGAGCTAAGACAGCTCTAGTTTCCAGGATGAAGGAGACCCTGGGGGCTTGTGCAGATGTGTGGCTTCTAATGGATCTGCTGCCAGCAAAATGAAAGACCAAATAAAGATCCTCCATGGACCTCAAGGTCAGATCTTAAAACGGAGCAGAGAGTGTCCCCAAGCCTGAATATGGGCCTTGAACTCAGATGACTCATTCCCCTGGCTCCCTGTCACATGAGCGAGACTCTTCCGCACAGTTACTTTGGCTCAGTTGCTGCCAGCCACTCTTGGCCAGCGTCCAGAGAGTGAATGCCACACAGGCTGTGCCCTGAGGAGAGTGGATGCATTGAATACCCTGCCTGACCCTAGTCCTGAGGAAGCAGGCGGCATTGCATATCCTTTCTACCCCGGGGATCCTGATCTGTAGGTTAAAACGTGACATCCAGAGGCACAGGTGTCCCAGACCACACAGTGGCTGCCCACACTGCGATGTTTGCCTGGCCTGAGCGATATCACCAGGGGTGCTCTGGGTGGACGGCCCACTCACATCATCAGGCACGGTTGTCTTAAAATAACTTGTATATGGGGGTGCTGAGACGCTGGGGGTAGCAGCAACTGTCATGTCTCGGACACCTTTAAAAAGATGGGGGAGCCATGAATGGAGGACAGGCTGCCCGGGCATGGGAGGCTCGGAGGCACTAGGTCACCCTCTGAGAAGGACGAGGGCAGGTGGCCAACGTCAGGCAGGGCTGGCCGTGGGTGACGGTGTGGGCAGCTTCTCTTGAAGGCCTCATCTTCCTGCTCTCCCAGCAAGGGTGGGCCTGGGCACCCGATCCCCAACTCCAGGTCGTTGCAGCTTCAGAGGTCAGGTGTCACCTGCTTCTGGAAGGCATCACTGCGGTCTGGCGGAATATTCCCAAAGTGTGGCAGCCTGGCCAGCAGCAGCAACAGCAGCGGCAACAGCAGCGGCAGCCCTGGGATCTGGTCACAGACACATGGAGGCCCAGCCTGGACCCACTGAGTCAGTGGTCTGGGTGGGACCGGATATGCGTACCAGCTTTAAGCAAGATGGCCCTCTGGGGTCCTGACACAGCTCACAGTGTGAGGGCGCCTGGCTTCACCGAGCATTGCTGAACATGTATCACAGTACATCTGAGTATGAGGCACCGACATGGTCTTTCTGGTTCTCCTTTCCTGGGCATTTATTCTACGACTCAGTAGCGTACACAGATCTGGTTATGACGTCACAGAATGTGGAAGAACAGATCTGCTTTCAGAACGGCGGTTATGGATGCTGCTCACAGACATTCACACACAGTAGGAATCTGTGTTCTCTAAGCCAGAAGAGCAAAGTGGGAGTACATGAGTGTCCTGCCCTGCAGAGATGAGCGAGCTCCCCTGAGAAAAGGAAAAACAGACTGTAAAGCAGAACGGACCTGTCTCTCACTAGGCGAAAAATACACGTGACAAGTGTGGGTTAACTAATACAAAAATATTTTATTTATAACTATTGTGTATATGAAGTGTGCCTGCGTGTGTGTGTGTGTGTATTTACATGCCACGTCATGTGTGGAAGGACCAGAGGATAACTTTAGGGAGCGGGGTAAGTCCCAGGAATTGATCCCAGGTCGTCAGGCCTGGTGGCAGGTGCCTTTGCTCACCGAGCCGTCTCGCTTGCATACATATGCCAGCTAGTAACTAGCCTGAGAAAAGAGGTGAGAGTCAGACAACTCTACGGAGAGAGTTGGTGCCCTGCCCGTACACGGTACTTACGGTTGTCCTTAGCAGGTAGGCTGTGGTAGCTGGTCCTCGTGCTTGCCTTCTGTGAAAACAGGAAATAAGATTCCATGGCTGGAGATGTTAAGTGGACCTCATAACATTCCCTTTATTTCCACACTAAACAGATTAATCTTAGCACTGAATGTTACCTTAAACAACCCTGACATTCTGTGGACCCGACTGCCCTCGTGCCGTTTGGAGCTGCCAGGCCAAGCCATCATTGATCTCGGCACACGGAAGAGTACTTCTGGCCAATCAGGATTGCTGTGCTTGTGGTGGCTGATGGATGAGGGTGACACAGGGTAAAAGAGATATTAAAAATATAGTATGAATAAAGGAGATAGAGGGAGAGGGGAGGGGAGGAGGAGAGGGAAAGGGAAAGGGAGGGAGGGAGGGGAAGAGGGAGAGAGAGAGAGAGATTTCAGCTTGCAGGTGTTGGTCATGACTTAGCTGAGTGCCCTGACATTGGTGCCCTGGCTCTGTTGTACTTGGTGTTGGTCAGAGGAAATGGAGGTCACTGCATCTACCATGGTCCTTCCTAGAATGGCCCTGTGCTCCTCTGTATCTCCACATTCGGAGAGCACACAGAAGCATTGGTCCTGGGCTTTCTAGTCTCTTCTGGAAGAATTACTGAAGATAAATTGGGAGGATTTTCATCCAAATGTCTTCACTCCAGTAGGAGACAAGTCACATAGGCAGGGACAGACACAGTGTGCAGGTCTGCCTGCCCAGCGGAGCGTCGAAGAACAGCTTGGGTGGGAGGTGGCGCTGCTGGCATCCGGGGATGGCAAGTCAAGGGTTTGGTTTGTTACCGCTTTCTCCATAGTTCTGCCAACACGCGCACACACACACACACACACAATGCATTTGCTTATTTTATTGAAGGAAAAGGGAAGTGTGGGTAAGAGTCAGCTTCTGTGGAAATATGCAAACCAAGAACCCATGCACTTGGCTCCGGTGGGTGTGGATCTTGGCAGAGGTTCCTCTGCTATGGCATCTGGGTGGGGCTCCTGATCTTGGGGAGAAAGATACACAAAGAAGGGTTTCGGGACTCAGTCATAGCGTGCTTACTACACAAGGACCAAGGCCTGAGTTCAATTCTAGAGCCCTCAAAGGAGAGCTGGCAGTGGTGATGTGTGTTCACAATCCCAGCGCTGGGGAGGGCATGTGCCGATCCCTGGGGCTTGCTGGTCACCGTCTTACCAAAACAACTCGGTGAGTGTCAGGTCAGTGAGGGGGGCTGCCTCAAAAACAAAGCAGAATGGTGGCTGTACATATGTGTGTGTGCACCCACGGAACACATCTACACATATGTACCGGCACACACACACACAGACACACACACACACACACACACACACACACAGACACACACACACACAGACACACACACACACACACACACAGACACTCACACACACAGACACACAGACACACACAGACACACACACACAGACACACAGACACACACACACAGACACACAGACACACACACAGACACACACACACACACGCAGACACACACACACACAAGAATCTTGAAGATATGTCTTGGTTGATCTCTGACCTTCATAGGCACTCTTCTGCAAACTGCACCCCAGAACTGTGATGTACAGCAATGTCGTTAGAGTTATGTGTTCCAAATGGTTGAGGGGTTTCAGTCTGTGTCAGGCTTTTGAGGAGCATTACTGGGTACACGCTGGGTGTGGGTGGAGTGTCCTAGGAACTGTGGCTAGGACAGTATCCAAACTTACCAGTGAGCAGTATCTTGGCTGGGTGGTTATGGAGAAGACTTGAGGGCCTCAAAGGGACTCACTCTTGGGCTTTCAGGAAGGGCTCTATCCTTCATACGTGGGTCTTTGTGAATTTATTTAGTCATTGTATTTTGAGATTCTGGACCTGACTCCAAGGTTTTGTCATTGTTAGATAAACGCTTCACCACTGAGTTGAATCCCCAGCCACCTTTTTTACTTTTATTTGAGTTAGGGTCTCCTTAAGATGTCTAGGTTGGTCATTATGTGGTCCATGCTGGCCTTGAACTTGTGATCCTCCTGTTTCAGTCCTCTGGTTGGTAGGCTTACAGGCCTGTGGCACTGGGAGCAGCTTTCGTGGGCCTTTATCTAGTCTGCGCAGTGGGTGCTGGCTTCCCCTGAGTGTAGCACACAGCAGGTGTCCTTTGGAGCTACTCAGGGCATTGATGCTTTGGCTTCTGAGAACTGCCTTTTCCTAGCATTGAGAGCTGCCTTCTACACACAGGTCTGCTGCAGCTGCTGGGGCAGCTGACAGATGTGTGGTTGTTTGTGAGGGGCCTTTGAAGAGACAGGTCTCCCCTTAGGTAACTACCTAAGTGAGTGAGGCCAAACACTAGGCGCTGCTTGAGCTCACAGCACTGAACCACTCAGTGCTCAGGGCTCGTCTACTGCACTTTGCTTGCCCACCTGCTCTGACTTCAAGCCCCTCCAGGTTGCCCGTGTCTAGGCTTCGACTGGCTGCTGGTGTTTGGTGTGACCCTGCACATCTCACTCGCCATTTCTTGATGACCGAAGGTATCGAACAGGTTTACACACAGTTACTAACCACCAGATGTGGTGCCATGTCATCCTGTTTGGTCAGTGAATTTCAAATCTGTTGCCTATTTTAAATTTTTCACAACTGTTCTTCATGTATTTCAGAAAAGATCCTGTGTTGAGAGGGCTGAGAACCCAGCTCAGTGGGCAATGTGCTTGTGTTCAGGTGTGGAGATCCGAGTTCCAAACCCAGAACCCACGTAAGAAGTTGGGCATGGTGGCCTGTGTCTGTAATCCCAGCACTGGAGGCAGAGACAGGAGGATCCATGGAGCTTGCTGGCCAACCGATCTGGCCAATATGGAGAAGGGCAATTGATACTGACCTCTGGCCTCTACAAGCACACACGTGGGCATATACCCTCAGACACACATAAAAAAATGAGTTGTAAAAGATACAAAATTTTACAAATATTTTTTCTGGTGTATGATTGTCTTTTTTATGTATTCATCATTTTGTCTATTATCTATACATCCATCCACACCCATCTATTGTATCTCCACCTGTCTATTCTCTTTCTTCTTTCTCTATCAATCTCTGTCTGTCAGTCATCTATATATCTGTTATCTGGCTGGCTATTTTTCTGCCTACCTATAATATAGCTATTATCTATTTATCTGTCTACTCATATATTTCTCTGCCTACTTACTTTTATCCATCCATCCATCCATCCATCCATCCATCCATCCATCCATCCATC
>NW_026590699.1:7405593-7422697 GCF_907164565.1 Psammomys obesus
CCATCCATCCATCCATCCATCCATCCATCCATCCATCCACTCATCAACCCATTCACCCATCCATCTATCCATCCAACCATTCATTCATCCATCCATCCATCTACCCATCCACCCCCCACACCCATCCATCCATCCATCTTACAAAGAGTTGGCTTTTATGACGGTGGAGGCTGAGAGGCCCCAGATGTCCAGATGTGTGGTGGGTAGAATGCAGACCCAGGAACATCTTTGGCAGAGTGAAGGCCTGAGCACCAGGACAGCTGATGGTGAAGTTCAAGCCCCAGGGCAGGAAAAGTTGGGTGACTCTGCTGAAGGCAGTCAGGCGAGAGCTCTTCCTCTTCGGTGCAGTGGCCAGTCTTTTCCTCCAAGTCAGACCGTTTATAGAATTAGCATAGTGAGGCTCTATGCTTTACAAAGACTGTCGATGTAAATGTTAAGTTCATCATAAATACCACGGAGGAAGACCAAAGTCTCTGGACATGGTTCAGCAGAGTTGCCATTGAAAAGTCACACGGTAGCTACCTTTTTTCTTTTGTAAGGAGGAATGAATACTCTAGAAATTTAGTGCGGTTCTTACATCACCCTGGAAGTCCACGGTTCTGTTGCATAGCCAGGACCAGAGCTCACATCTTGGCTTGGCTCCCTGTTGTAAAGTCTGCATTCGTTTGTTTTCTAGTGTAAGATTCAGGGCTCTGTGCTGTGAACATGGCTGTGGTTGTCACCGTTCACTTTAAGTTTTTCGTGGTGCACACTAATGCTCTGTGTCTCTCTGCGCATGGTAGGCTCAGCTTCTGACTCATCCTAGCGGCTCAGTTATCTGGTCTTGTGTGTGTGTTTGTATGATGAAGTCAGAGGACAAGTTTCGGGAGTTAGCTCTGGGAATTGAATTCAAGTTGTTAGTCTCAGAGATACATGCTTATTGTGTATGTGTGAGAAAGAGAAAGACACGCAGAGATAGAGACAGACAGACAGTTAGGTAGGTAGATGGATGGAAATGTAAACACATGTGTGTACATGAAGAGGACATAGGTCAACATGGGGTGTCTGTCTCAGTCACTCTCCACCTTACTTTTTCCTCATGGAATCTGGAGCTAATGGCTGGGCTAGACTGATCAGTCAGCTCATGATCCTTCCATATCTGTCTCCGTGGTACTGGAATTACAGACACAGGCCACCATGTCTGTCTTTTATTTTATTTATTTTTTAACCTAGGTTCTGAATTCAGGGCCTCATGCTTGAGTGGCAGGCACTTTACCGACTGAGCCCCAGAGATAACTGTTTTTGTGCCTACTTTTTGAGTCTTCCTTTGGTGATGTCCGTCATTGTGCCGCATGGTCTCCTTGCCACATTGATACCAGATCTGCTCCTTAAATACTCACGTGTCTCAAGTCTTGCTGATCTCTGCCAGCCTCAATGGCCATCAGGAGTGCATTCTGTCTTGATGTAAATATGGGGTCTCTGCTTGTTACTACCTGCCCTCCCTCTGGTAAGGTCTTTTGTCTCAGGCTGCTGTGGGAACCAGCTGCTGTGGTGATCTTACTGGCATGAGAGGCTTCTCTAGATGCAGTTTGTGGACATGTGCTGATTCCTGGACTGTTTGCTATCTCCATGAGACACCCAGAGGACAGCAAGCACTTAGGGATGCCACCTGACATGGTCATGGCATCTGAGCATGGATGTGTGGTTATGGAGGAGGGTGGTCCGGCACACGCTGGTTAGCAGCCTAGCAACACAATGGGTGCTCACTGTCGGGGTGTGTGGATGGGGGTCCTCCTGGAAGGTGTGCGGGTGAGGAGAACTCCAGGGCTTCTTGTTTTCTCCAGCGTGTCACAAGAGTCTTTCTTTGGACTTTGCTACAGTGGATTTTGGGGAATGAGATCATACATCTTCCTCAGCACAAAGCCGTGTCCTGAGCACCTCAAAGCTTTGACCCTCAGCCCTGGCTTCAGGATACGGCAGGGCTCCCGAGAAGGAAGCAAGGATCTGGAGGGAGGCTGTGTGGCACTGTGTGCTGGTTGATCAAGACCAGGAGAGGCAGCCCCACTTCCTCGAAGTGACTGTGCAAGCGCATGTGGTCCTGTTCCTAACTGCAGGCAGGTGTTGGCTTGCAGGCACGGGGACTGCTGTCTGTGAGAGCACAATCAGGCCTTGTTCTGAGAGCTCCAGGCCCACATGGCGTCACCTTTCAAAGGACTCTGACTAATATGTCCCTGTAGCGGTGGGAGATTCTGGACTGAGTATGAGGGAAATAAATGTCACTATTGTGTGGGGCTGTGTTTAGTGTTTTGGTTCCTGCAGACCTGGCTGACTTGCCTGGGGCTCAGATGACATGGCTGTAGAACAGGGAGTGAGTGTTGGGGCCACTGAGGACTGAAAGCACAAGTTCTGTGGGAAAAAAAATCTCTGGCTAGGTAGGGGAGCTGGTACCTGTGTCCTCAGGCCCTCAGTGGCTCCCTCCCAATCCCCACCAGATGGAGTCCCACACTGGGCTCTCGGGGGAAGGGTGTTGACTCAGCTCCAAGGGCAGCTTGTCTTGGGTTAGTTTCCCAGAGTCCTCTCCTTGCTGGCAGATGCCATCAGCTCCATGTGTCTTGACAGTCATGGCTCTGTGTATGTCATTGTCCCACATCCAAGTTTTATAAGGACATCAGTCATAGCTGGTTCTTTCAAAGGCCTCATTTTAACTTAATCAGCTCTTCAGAGATGCCTTCAAATGCAGTAACTTTCTGAGGTCCTGGGTTTGAAGAGACATAGTTCAAGTGTGTGACTGTCTCCATCCTTGATGTTCAGCCATCACAAGCTGAGTGGGCATCCATGGGCTTCAGCATCTCATCCTAAAGTCCTGTGGATATGGCATAGTGTGCAGGGTCACACGATGAAGTCATGGAAACCCCTCCGAGATGCTCTGTTCCAGCCTGCTCTGCTATGGGCAAGAACCCTGCTGCCTGGTGAGGTGTGAAGATGTGTCAGGGAGCAGCCAGTCAGGAACCTATTCCCATGGCCATAGCAGGCAGGGTGGATTTTAGAACAGTGTCCAGAAGATTACTCAAGTTTTCTGGGCACTGAACTCAGGCCCTCTAGAAGAGCAATAAGCACCCTAACCCGTGAGTATCTGTCCAGCCTCTGGTCTCCATTCTATGGCTCCCATCTTGATATCACCAGCATGTATCATCTAAACTCCCAGGGCTTGGGAATTGCTCACAGGAAATGCCATTTTAAGGCCTTCTCTTATCACTTAATTTTTTTTTTATCGTTTCTCTGCCAAAGGGCATCTCTAGGCACATACACATGTGAAATAGAAAAGTATGAATAGGTACCTCACCTGGCCCTCAGTGTTCTAGTCAGGAGTGTCTTTCTTTTTTAATTTAAATTTATGTTTTATAATTTATTCATTTCACATCCCAATTGCAGCCCTGTCCCTCCTGGTCCTACTCTCCCTCCCTCTTTCCCCCATCCCCTTCCTCTAGTCCTCAGACAGGAGCCCTCCTCCTCTACCATCTTGACCCAGGCTATCAAATCTCATCAGGACTGCCTGTATCCTATGCCTCTGTGGCCTGGCAAGGCTGCCCTTCCAGAAGGAAGTAATCAAAGAGTGGGCATGTCAGAGACAGCCCCTGTCCCCTTACTAGGGAACCCACATAGAGACTGAGCTGCCCATGGGCTACATCTGAGCAGGGGGTCTAGGTCCTCTGGATGCATGGTCCTTGGTTGGAGTATCAGTCTCTTCAGGCTCCCCTGAGTCCAGATTTGTTGGCTCTGTTGGTCTCCTTGTGGAGCTCCTGCCCTCTTCTGATCCTTTTAGGCCCCTACTCTTCTTAAGATTCCCTTGCACTCTGCCCAAAGTTTGGCTGTGAGTATCAGCATCTGCTTCTAGTCCCTGCTGGGTGGAGTCTTTCAGAGGATATCTATGCTAGGTTCCTGTCCTGTTCCATCTCATCATCTGCTTCCGGTGTCTATTCACCATTCTGAATGATAATTAGGATGTGGAGAAAGGGGAACACTCCTCCATTGCTGGTGGAAGTGCAAATTTGTACAACCACTGTGGAAATCAATCTAGCATTTTCTCAGAAAATTGAGAATAACGCTACCTCAAGATCCAGCTATACCATTCCTGGGTATATACCCCAAAGATGCTCAAGTATATAACAAGGACAGTTGCTCAACCATGTTTGTAAGCAGCTTTATTTGTAATAGCCACAACCTGGAAACAACCCAGAAGTCCCTCAACTGAGGAATGGATACAGAACTTGTGGTACATTTACACAAAAATGATCATCCTGAGTGAGGTAACCCAGAACCAGAAAGACACGCATGGTATGTACTTGCTTATAAGCAGATTTTAGCCATATAATACAGGATAACCATACAACCCACAGGCCTAAAGAAGCTGAATAGCAAGGAGTGTCTTTCTATACATACATGCCACTCTGTTTCTGGGAAACAGTTTTGTGCTTTCCATGAATCTGGACCACATTAGAGCTCTTTCCTCTTCATGGAGGATGGTCTAGCTTTCTCTCATTGGGTAGCCCGATCTTCCTGCATCTCCATCAGTCTGTAAGGTCACAACACACAAGTCCATAAACAAACTGACATGCTGTGGGTCTTCAGTCCTCACCTCACCGGGGCTTGTGTTTGGGTTATCAAGCATTCTTTGTATTTTCCAATAAAAACAACTGGCTCTGTCCTGAAAGAGAACATGTTGCTCTGACTCCCGTGTCTTCTGGTATCATATGTCCAGGTCTCACGTTTCAGCAGAGCAGGTTAATGCTTCTCAAAACAACAGAAAGCAAAACTACAAAATCTGAGGGATGGAGCTCACTGCCCTTGGTGCACTCCATTCTCACTGCTGTGGAAGCAGGAAGTGTTGTCCTCCGGTGCGCCTCTCAGAGGTATTTCCTCCATAAAATCTATGCGGAGCCTGACATTTTCTTACAATTATCTTTCTTACATCATGATAGAGCCAGCTTTAAAAACAGAAACTAGGGTATCCACTAGATATTTTTTAGTGAAAGACCAGATTGCTCAGAAAGCTGTTCCACGATCAGCTTCCCAGCTCACCTGTCATCAACCATCACAGCTCGAGGGCCAGAGACGCCAGGAGCTAGTGTGAAACAGCTCTTCTGCCCCCTTCCTTTGGAGTGACCCAACAGGCAATTTTAAGAGCTGGCCACGTGTATGAAAGCATGATGTTCCATCATCAGCCCAGGGCTGAACACTCAGCAGCTGTAAGTATCTGGAAGCTTCCAGCATACATGTCAGTGAGTTGATTTGCAAGGAGACTGTGGGCCACACACATGAGTGCAAGGAAGTCCCTGGACTCAGGCTTTTGGCAGTGCCAACAGCCTCGAGGAGCATGAAGCTGGCTTGTTTGGTTTTGGTGACTTCAGAAATGGTAACTATTTCTGCCACACAAACCTCTGAGGGCTCTGACCAGGGCCAGAGACAGCGGTTCCCTGCATTTCCTCTGTGACGGTAAGCCAGACCCTCTGCCTGTCACCTGTGCAATGCTGGCCAGAAGACCCAAGGCCACAGCTGCCAGCAGAGGCTCCTTGGAGAGGTGGCAAGCTCTGTAGTGCTTCCACTGACACAGGGGCCCTAATCTGTCACAGGCCGCCCAGGAATGAGGAGAAAGCTGGTTTCCCACCAGGCACACTTCGGGTGAAGTCAATTAGTGCAGCCTGATGAAAAGCTACTTGCTTTTGTTTACCTTCTTAAAAAGCCAATTAAGTGTTCCAGTCATCAGAGATTTAAATTAAGCCTTGGGAACAAAGACCAAGCTTAAATTGATGAAAAGCCGCACTTCAGCTGTGTGGTGTCAAGAGGAGAGGAGCACACAGGCAGCCACAGAGGATGCTGTAGGCTTGAGGTGGCGCAGGCTCTGGGAAGCTGAAACCCTTGAGGTAGCACCTGTGTCCTCTGGGACACTGGGAGAGGCTTCTGTAACCAGCCTGCCTTCCACAGCTGCGGACATCCACTAGCACCCGCCTCATGGTCTGGAAGGCGCGATTTCCTGTTGCATCCTCAGGGTTTTAGGAAAGGAAGTAGCAGAAATGTCACGTGGCCAGGAGCTGGGGCCTGGTGAGAGTGCAAATGACTCAGAAGCTAATTTTATAGGTGAACGACACATGACAGAATCAAGGAATGAAGAGGAAACCCCAGGGGATGCAGAGAGGAGACAGAAAGTTCCAACTCTGCCTTCTGCTGGCAGCATTTCCAAACCTCACTCTCGCTGCACGTCCAAGCGCTGTCCAAGTGTTAGGTGTGGGTGTGGTGGTCCCTCAGGGGATCCTGGGCTCAGCCCTCTTGCAGGAGGGCTGTTAGTCCTCAGGGATTCAGGGTCTTGTGTCTACATCTTTCTGCTCTGCTCCCAGGGTCAGGTTGTGTCTGGAGCTAATAGGAGGTGTGTTTTATGTGGTATCTTGAAAGGATGTCTCTCCAAGGCTGCATTCTCTCGTCTTCCTTCTTTCTTTCCATGCATCCATTTTCCTTGGGTCTCTGCAGGTCTCTGCTTCTCTCTCTGACCTTTGGACAGTGATGTCTATCAGTCCAGACAGCTTCTGGTTCCATGGGCCTGCTTTGGAGCATGAGGGACTTGGTCTTGCTTGGTAGGTCAGATGTGTGCTAGCTCAGTGGCGTTGGCCTGCCACCTGGCTCTGGCATGGGCTGGCTGAGAGGTCTCAGCTCATGATGTCTGTTTACTGGTTTTCCACCTCAGACACACGGCACACTTCTTCCCTCACGTGAGCATGGGGGTCAGCACCCTAGCTTGAGTAAAGAGCTTAGTTCGGGGCTAGCCTGGGACCATGGTCCTTGTTAGGCTGTGGTATGGTTACTTAGAACTGTCAACTTGGCGCCACCTGATATCGCTTGGGTAGAGCGTCTCCGTGAGAGACTGTTTAGATCACAGTGACCGGTGAGAATGCCTGCGGGTCACTGTCCTGCTGGTGTTAATTGATGTGAGCCACTCTTAGGTACAGTCTCTGAATGTTTAAGAACGAACACATGGAGCAAAGCACAAGCAAGCAAAGTGGAGAGCACAGTGCATGCCCGTTCATCCTCTCCACTCTGGGTGTCCCTCCGATGTGACCAATTTCCTGCCTTGGTGGACTGAAACCTGGAACTGTGAGCCAAAGTAAGCCTATTCTCCTCCACACAGTTGCGTTCTGTCGAGGCGTTTGCTGGATCTGCGTTTCCTTACACGTTTGTGACAAGGTAGACTCTGAGGTCTGTAGGCGGCCACACAGAACACACTGAGTGAGGAATGGGAGAAAAAGGAACTTAGGTGATCTCACTGACCTTTCCCGAGCTGACACTTGGAAAAGACTGTAGCCTGCTAGGAATCAGACAGCTTTACAGACGTGAATAGAAACTGTGTCATAAAATTCTTATGTTTCCAGAGCAATGAGTTTATAGTTATTATTATTCATTTTTAGAGAATTAGGACTCACTCGTATTTGGAAGGTGCTCCACCACTGAACTACCTGTCATTTTCCTCTCTGTTTTGAGACAGGGTCCCACTAAATTGCTCAGGCTGACCTTGAACTCATTCTGTAGACCAGATTGGCATTGAACTTGTGGTTCCCTTATCCCAGCCTCTGAAGAAGCAAGGTCTACAGGCCTCTCCCACTAGCCTGGATGCTGCTTGATTCCTAGATGCAAGACCTGGAAAAGTCACATCCTGCTGCTGTCACGTGCTCTGCTCCACAAACAGTGGCCCATGGTCTTCCCAGTCTTGCTTGTTTGTCCAGGGTTACGTCCTGAATGAAGCAGGTCGGGGCTGTTCCTCCTCGGCTTGCCCGTGGCATGCCTGTGATTTCTGCTCCCTTTCTCCTTCTAACAATTTCATGGTCTGACTTGACGCTTGAGGCTGAGTGGAAGGCAGAAGCTGGAGCGCAGTGAGTGGTCTTGGCCGTGAGAGGCAAACCCTGCTGTCCCTGAAGGCTCACCATTCTCCCCTGTGCCTCTGTTTTCTTCATCTCTGCACAAGGGTCCTGCAGCATTTCTTCTCATACCAAATCTCTCTGTTGCTGTGAGATAATACTTTTGCCAGAACACCCTAATGTTTCTAGAACTCTGTCCTTATTGTTTAATGGTCGGCAGAGCGTCACGTGCCAAGTAATGGAAGCCTCTCTTTCATAATCAAAATGCCACAAAGGGAATTTTTTAATTTGTTCATTGGATTTTTGAAAATAAAGCAGATGAACTGTTGCTGTCATTGAAACCACTGTTTCACTTCAATTTAGGCAAAAGACACCCTTTCCCTTTACATTAAATGACAATTCCTCAGCTGCCTTCTCCCTGAGTAACCAGTTTCATAGGCTGTGAGTCTTACAACCTGTGGAAGTAAGGAAGATCAGACTGAGGAAAATGACTTGGTTTTCTGGGCTAAAACAGGCCTGGAACTTTTACTAATTTTCTGGGAAGAGAGAGAGAAAGAGAGAAAGAGAGAAGGTTGCTGCTAGTGTCTCCTGTCTGATGTGAGGATAAAGGAAGGCGTAGGCTTCTGGCCTGAACAGGATTAGTGTACCTGAGTCCCAAGCCTGAGTGTTTATGAGGTCCTGCTATCCTACAGGAACAGCTGGCCTGGGCTTCCCAGAAGGCCCTGGGGTTACAAAGTGACAGCTAGAGTAGATGACACACCAGTGACCTTTAAGTAGTGTTCTAAAGGAAAATGCTGTACTTTCACCATCAGGTCGTTGAACTGACAGATGTGACCCCATGACGGGTCTAGAGTGCGGAGAAGATGGCTTGCTGCCTTCCTGTATGAACTGGAGATGTGGGTGGTCACAAAATGGGCGTGGCAAGGCTCAATGGAGTAAGGGAGGAGTGAGTCCTGTAGTCTCAGAGGCATGCTGTGCTCTGGCTGCCAAAGCCCTGTGATGCCAAGCATGCGGGAGTTACAAACAAGGGTTCCCTATTTCCAAAGTAGCCGATGAATAGTTAATCGGCTCACGGGACTGGTCATTATCGTTTCATACCTGTAGGGAGATGCAGCCATCCAGGCAGGGTGACCAGTTGTCTCTTAGATTCAGTGACGCCCCTCCCTTTGGAAGATGTGCAGCAGGATCCCAGCTGAGTCACAGAGGTTTCCACTCAGGTTCTCGGGTGTGGGGAGCTCTGGGGTCCCTCTCTTATCAGACAGGGCGTGGTTTGCAGTGACAGGTGGCAAGGCTCTCTCCCTGTGTCTGATTGTCCAGCCTCAGAGCTCAGGAGGTGAGTTCTGCCTCTGCCTGCCCATATTCCACTCTGGTTCCTGTGGTTTACTGTTAGCCAACCATGTCATTTGCAAGCAAAGTAATGAAGAATCATGTTTTAACCTTTTTTTCAATGAGAAATACAAAGTGTTGGCTGAAAAGTCATGTGTTGTTGTTAGTTTTCATTGTGTGGCTGGAGTGATTCATCGAATGAATCATCAGACAGGACCTCCTGCTGCTGCTGTGCCTGGAGGACCAGGGGCTGAAGATCCCCAGGGTTCTGTGATCAGAAAGACATGATGTCTGTGGGGACATGGCTTTGAGCGCTAAGGGAAACAGTGACGTTTGGAGCCTCATTCCTGAGTTTTTATTGGTGGACTGTGAAGGCCATTTTTTAGCTTTTCTGGCTGGTTGGTCTGCTAACAGAGCTCAGTGGTGGAATGAGCTGGGCACCCCCTTCAACTTCCAACCGATACTGAGACTCCTGAAGAGGAACAGAACCCTGGCAGTGATGTAGAATGTGAGGCCAGGGTCTGAGGAGGCAAAAGTGCATAGGAACTCCTGCCAGAGAGAAAGCATCTGGGGATGGAAGGAGGGTAAGAAATTGTATTTGAAGACAGCAAGGAGTGGCAGTGTTTACTCTGGGAGCCTCAGGGATGTTTCCTCTTGTGAATGAAATGGGCAGATGGTAGGAGTAACTGGAACAACACGTTGTGGGTTGGTGAGATGGTGCAGTGGGTAGAGGCCCTTGCTGCCAAGTCTGAAGGCCTGTTCAATGCCCGGGACCCACAGAAAGTAACATCAGGTACCTACTTACACCCACAGGGCACCCCAGAACCTTCCCTTCTCACATCCTTTAGGGAAAGCTGAGCACTTTCTCTACAGAAAGTGGGCCCTGTGCCTAGAAACAGCCCTGAATGGGCAAGACACCCACTTCAATCGTACTGTTACACCAGAGGAGGCGGCAAGAGCCTTTGTTTTTGGATGGCTGGTGTGGTATCCTTTGTATTCTGTGCACTTCCTGCACACACACCTTTGCTTGCTGACGGATCTGCAGGGAGGACCCAGGCCCCCCAAAGAGGCTGATGAGAAAGACAGTCAGCATTCTGGAGGGAACTGTGTGTCTGCTCTCCGCTCAAGACTGCACAGTCCTCCATGCAGGATTCAAAGCAGGCTAGGACCTCCAGACATCTGAAAAGAGCTAAGAGCATCAGAAAGAATAGTCATGATCATAAGGTAGGGCAGCTACCCTTTGGGTGAAGAGTGGTCACTCCAGATTTCTCAAATTCAAGGATGCCCAAACTTTTGCTTCTTCTGATGCTGCAAATGAACAAAGAATTACCCTGGGAGCCACAAATCAAATCCAGGATATCCAACCACTAGCCTACAAATTGCTAGGGTGGGCATAAGTTTATTTTGTATAACTTTGTGACTTGATGATGGCACCCATCCAGATAGCTCACTTCTGAAAGTAGAAATCAAGTTGCAAAAATAAAATAAAGGAAATCCTCAGTATTTTATGTTGGTTTACGGTTTTGTGTTTAGTTTCATTTGAGACTATGAGGGCCACACTGACCACATGCTGGAAGCTCTCTCTTGTGTTTTGTTTTGAATGAAGAGATGAGCTCAGGTTGGCAAGATGGCTCAGCAGGCAAAGGTGCTTGCTGCCAAGTCTGATGGACTGGGTTCTTTCCACCCCTGGGACCCACTATGTAGAAGGAGAGACCCAACTCCTGCAAGTCGCCCTATGACCTCCACATGCACAGAGTGGCACACATGCATGCCCACCTGTGTGTATACACACAGACATCCACACACAAATAAAACAAACAGATAAACCCAGTTCTTAAAAAGGAGAAGGCAACTTTACCCTAAAATGTGATTTTCTTTGAGGAAAAAGCTCTCAGTGTGTGTGGTGGGAGGCAAAGTTTTTATTTTTAATTAAATATGCTAAAATGTAAAATGACTTCATGGGGGCTGTCCAGACTGCTTGGCCAGTAAAGGCCCTTGTTGCCAACACTGACTGCCTGAGTCTGATCTCTTGGGCCCACATGAAGGTGGAAGAGCAGCTCTCCCGAATTATCACTGGCCTTGGCATGTCTCCTTAGCAACCTTCCGTGCTAATAGAATGATAGAGCAGAGGTCACTGAGGGCCGGATGGTCCTGTCACTTTAGAGAGAGTATAGCAACTGCAGGCAGGGCGACACAGTGACCAGAAGGGAGCCAGGGTGTGTGTGTGGGCAGGGCTTTCCGCTATGACCCAGCAGGAAGATAAACGGAGCCTGAGGAAGAGCAGCCCACCACAGCATGCTCATGGGCTCTGATGTAAGAAGCTGCTTATCCAGGTTTCAGCAGAAAGAATTTAACTTTGCTAAGGTGTGCCAAGACCCAGAACCGAAGGTTATAGCGAAGAGGAAGTGAGGCCTTTCAAAGGTGATAAGGCCATCTTAGGTGTGAGGTTAAAGGTCCCCAGAGACCCGATGACTCCTTGGCTTTAGTAGGTGATCCCCATGTGAGGTCCTGACTTACAGAACTTTAAATACTTTAGATGGCTGGCCAAGTTGGGGAGGGGTGTGTTACAGGGTAGCAGAAACACAGAGACACAGACAGAGCACGCCCTTTGTATAGTTGCTAACCAGGGCTGTGTGCTCCCAGGACAAGCGCTTCACAGTGAGCTGAATTCCCAGCCCCAGGTTTGCACCGCTACACTTCACAAGCATGCACGTGGAGGGCTTTATCATCTGCTTAAACTCAGGAGGGCCTTTCCACACACACCGCCCGGCACATAGCCGATAAAACAAGCAAACAAACAAATCACCAACAAACAAACACAAAGCTCCCAGAGTCAGGAAAAAGAACTGTTGGCTGCTCCTATTTTTCTCCAACAAGCCGCGCACTTTGCACCCCAGGAGAGGAAAACAAAACCTGGCCTAATTTCTGACCACCTGTGTCACACTTGGGTCATGTGATATTGAGAGCATTCCGGTTCCTGAGCTAAAAATAAGCTGATGACACTGTGTCCTATTAATGAGAACACCGTCTTATCGGCGCATCGGGCTTTGATCCATGGTGCACCGCTGAAAAACTTCATACCTCATGAAGAACTCCGCCCTTCTCTTACCCCCCACTCCCCCAGCAGAACACTTACCCAACACCACTCACTGGTGCGCGCATGGATGCTGCCTCCCGAAAGAAACACCACCGTTGATGTGGAAGTTCTAACGACCCAACAGCAGCAGTTCCCATAGCTGCTGGCAAGGGCTGTTTTCCTCCCCTCCAGCTGGGCGCTCTCCCCTCCGCCCCATCCAACGCACAAAGGACTTTCATGCGTGGTTCAAGGTTAAGTCTGCTGTTTGGAATTTGGGACTTTTTTTGGGGGGTGGGGGTGGGAGATAGACGAGGTTGGTCATAAAAGATGATTTGGTTCCTGGACTGAGTTGAAAGATGGAGCAGAATGATCCAGATACAAGTGCAACACTCAGGACAATGGGAGAGAGTGAGAGAGAGAGAGAGAGAGAGAGAGAGAGAGAGAGAGAGAGAGAGAAAGAGTTGGAGGGGGTGTCCATGGGTGGCGATGATCTGATCTTTGGTCTCTCTGGGACCAGCTGACTGGGACACATGCTTAAAGAGGTGAGGTCACTTTCATCCTCTTCCAGCATCCCATCCACCCTGCCATGACCTTTAGCAGATCCGGATCCTGGCTCACAGAGGCCCTAGGCTGGGACAGGCGGCGACTGTCCATGTGGCAATTAGAACCATGGTCTTCAGAGCTCCTGAAGCAACCTCTTCAGACCGACCCATCTTGGCTGCTTTCCCAAACCCCAAGAAGCATCCTGGGCGCACTTTTGCAGTGTTGTTCAGGCCTGAGGGACGGTAGACATTCAGGCAATACAGAAGCATGTCCAGGTTAGGAATGCTGGGCTGAAGGAGTAGGGCAAACCCTGGGCCTGAGGCCAGAGTGAGCATGTTTGACAAAAGAAGACTTGCTATTGAGATCTCCTGCTGTGAAATTCTCCCCTGAATAGTAATCACAGATAAGTCCCCAGCCTGAGCACCCTGGGAACTGAGAGATCCTCAGCCCCACAAGTGGGAACCTGGCAGTGACCCAGGAGGCTGTCAATGAGGTTCTGGGTAGTTGTCTTGGGGGCTGATAAACTTCCTTGGGGATCTTCAGAGCAGACTTTATGCAGGAAGGACTCTGGAAAGTAGTTCCCAGAATGCAACTAACTTGGAGCTTCCCATGAATGGCATGCCTTGCTTTGGATTTGGGGAACCCCAGCTCATTTGTGGAGGCATCTGCAGGTCTGCAGTCAGCTGTGGAGCAGTGAGAAAGGACCAGTAGGAAACACCATGTTCTCCACAGTGCTGCCTTCCTGACATGTGCCTGCAGCGAGGCCATGTTCTCCACAGCCAGTGTGCAGGCTACGGAAGATGCGCCTGTCACCACAGGTGGTTAGGGAGGGGCCTGGAGGTGAAGTCACAAGGTCACAACAGGAATTGGATGGGTAGAGTGGATCAGGTGATTAGGCTCCTGGAGATACACATAAAAAAAATCAAAATAATTTAAAGGACAAGCAAATGAGAAAACTGTAAAAGCAGAATTTGTGAAGTTTAAGCATTTGATTTACTTCAGAGGGTCCTAGTGGAAAGAGGGAAAAAGGAGTAAATAAGAAAAATAGTAAGATATCCTTGATCTCCCCATCGAAGAAAGATACCAACTAAATAGAAAATACCAACTAAAGCCAGCCTGGACAGATACCGAATGGAGTGTTGGCATTGGTTTATTCCTCTGCCACACTGGACTGAAACTGAGCAGGACGGGGTATGCTTACAGTCTCAGCACCTGGGAGGTGAGGCGGGAGAAACGGGGGAAGGGCAGCCTCTGCTACATGAGAACCTGTCTCAAAAACAGACAACAAACAAAAAACCAAACACAGAAAGCTCTCAGCCACATGTACAGAACAGCAACCTCGACCTTGTGGTCCTCTGAGGCTGGGGTGTGGCAGCTTCCTGCAGGGGCTGGCTCTGATTTTTGCACAGGGACCTGGGGAGATGCATCATTATGTGGCATTTTTGGGTGATTTGACACAGAGTAGGGGCTCCTGCGTCGCTTGGTGTGAGGGCAAGAAGCACTGGGAGAGCTCACAGAGTCCTCAGAGTGGGCTGCTTGGGGCTTCAGTGTAGCTGCAAGCAGAGGCTGATTCCAGCAAAGCGTTATGCTGCAAGAGGTGGAGATGCTGCAGTGGGTATCAAGAGACATCTCTGAAGTCCTGGGAGTTCTGATCATGAGATCGTGGAAGACAGGCACCAGGCAGAGGTCAGCCTCCACCCCGGTGTGAAGGCTGCTCTAGATCCCTGAAACTTAAGGAGCCCGGAAAGTCCTGTCAGCCACTAGCACATCAGCTGCCTACCATGCTGATGTTCATCTTCCATAAAGGGTTCAATGTTAGTCATTGTATTGGCTTGTTTTGTGACAACTTGACACAAGCTGGAGTCCTCAGGGAGGAAGGAGACTCAGTTGAGGAAATGTCTCCATGAGATCCAGCTGTAAGGCATTTTCTCAATTAGTGATCAGTGAGGGAGGGCACAGTCCATTGTGGGTGGGGCCATCCCTGGGCTGGTGGTTCTGGGTTCTGTAAGAAATCAGGCTGAGCAAGCCAGTAAGAAGCCCCCTTCCACGGCCTCTGCATCAGCTCCTGCCTCCAGGTTCCTGCCCTGCTTGAGTTCCTGTCCTGACTTCCTTCAGTAATGAGCAATGACATGGAAGTAAAAACCAAATAAACCCTTTTATCCCCAACTTCCTTTTTGTTTATCGTGTCTCATCACAACAATAGTAACCCTGACTAAGACAGTCACACACACAAAAGATAACAGTAGATGTGAAGAGAAGCAGGAGAAGGTGACCACAATGAGGAAGGAAAAGGCTGACGGAGAGATACCTGCAATAGAAATGTTGGAATAACTGAGTAACACTGCTTCAAACAATAAAAACAAACACATCTAAAGATAGAGACACAGAGGGGGAGAAGACAGAGAGGGCAAGATGTTGAGGGTTGGTCTGGTGTTATGTATTCTGTGCTAATTACTGGCCCCGCTAAATCTGGTCCCTGCTTGGACAAACACAGTCTGATGTACACCTATCCTTACGTAAATCTCACCTAAGAAATTACTCCTGCTTCACCAATAAAAAGCTAACCTGGGCAGGGCAAAGGTGAGGAGGGCTAAGATTCAAGGGCTTGGAGGACAGAGAGGATCTTGGGTGAGAGACAGAGGAAGAGAAGGAGGAAGGAGGAAGACAGGATAGGTTTAGATTGGAGAAGGAACCTCATGGGCCAGGAGAAAAAACTCTGAAAATGGTGTGGAAAGAATCAGATGAAGAACATTAGCAAGTATTTAGGATTATGGAGGGAAGCAGTCCATTTAGGAATGGTTGAGGCTGATGGCATGGGATGAGGGCTGGGAGATGTGAGATAGAGTAGGTGAATTATCTGCCCAGGCAAGGTAAAATAAGGCAAATCTAAAATCTAACAGGTGTCTGTGTCCTCTTGATTATGATAGTAAGTTAAATAATACTGCCATAGTGATTATAGGGCAAGTAATAAATTGCTACTAGACCTTGCCATTAAATCTACTACAACAAGGAGGGAAGTGGGAGGGGAAGAGAGAGAGGGAGGGAAAAAGAAAGAAAAAGGGAGAGGGAGAGAGAGAGAGAGAGAGAACAGATCTAGCTCCAGCTGCTACCATTAAAAAGAAAACATGATGTACAGATTTTAGTAGGTTTGTCCTATATTATATGTCTATATGAGTGAGTATATACTCTGTGCGTCTTTCTGCTTCTGGAATAGCTCACTCAGGATGATCTTTTCCAGATCCCATCATTTACCTGCAAATTTCATGATTTCCATGTTTTTTTATTGCTGAGTAGTATTCCATTGTGTAGATGTACCACAATTTCTGTATCCATTCCTCTACTGAGGGGCATCCGGGCTGTTTCCAGCTTCTGGCTATTACAAATGAGGCTGCTACAAACATGGTTGAGCAAATGTCCTTATTGTGTACTTGAGCCTCTTTTGGGTATATGCCCCTAAAGAGACTAATCAAGAGGGAGGACTCTTGCTAAAATGTTCAATTCCTATCCAGAAAGGCAAAGAAGATGTACATCAGAAGAAGGAGAAAAGGGAACAAGTCAGGAGCCTTACACAGAGGACCTCTGAAAGGCTCTGCCCTGCAGACTATCAATGCAGATGCTGAGACTTATGGGCAACCTTTGGGCAGAGTGCAGGGAATGTTAGAAAAGAAGTGGGAAACAGTAAGATCTGGAGAGGACAGGAACTCCACAAGGAGAGCAACAGAACCAAAACATCTGAGCACAGGGGTCTTTCCTGAGACTGATACTCCAACCAAGGACTATGCATGGAGATAACCTAAGACCCCTGCACAGATGTAGCCCATGGCAGTTCAGTATCCAAGTGGGTTGTATTGTAATAGGAACAGGGACTGTCTCTGACATAAACTGGTTGGCCTGCTCTTTAATCACCCCCCCTTCCCCCGAGGGGGAAGCAGCCTTACCAGGCCACAGAAGAAGACAATGCAGCCACTCCTGATGAGAACTAATTGACTAGGATCAGAAGGAAAAAAAAAGTCCTCCTGTATCAGTGGACTTGGGGAAGGGCATGCATGCAGGTGGTGGAGGAAGGGAACCACAGGGGGGATACACAGTGAATAAAGTGTAATTAATAAAGAATTAAAAAAAAGAAAATAAAAAAAAAACATGAGCTCTTGTGCTGGACATGTCAGGAGGGTGAGACAGGAACATCTGTTAGTTCAAGGCCAGTCTGGATGGCAGAGTAAGGTACTGGAGACACACACACACACACACACACACACACACACACACACACACACACACA
>NW_026590699.1:7422707-7472333 GCF_907164565.1 Psammomys obesus
ACACACACACACACACACACACACACACACACACACACACACACACAGAGAGAGAGAGAGAGAGAGAGAGAGAGAGAGAGAGAAGTAGAAAATTGTCTGGCAGTTTAGACACTATTGGAGGAAAATTCAATGCTGTTGAAAGTGGAGCAGTAGAAATTATCCAAATGGAGGAAAAAGAAGGAGACGTGAATCAATCCTTAAGAGCTATGCACCTAGCAATATAGCTTTAAAATACATGAAAAAATATGGAATTGGGAGTAAGTATAGCAAATTTACAAACATAATTCAATAATTTCAGTAGTTCCTCTATCATTGGCAGAACCAGTAGAATTCAGTAGGAACATGGGATATTTGATATCACTATCTCACACCATATGATTTCCAAGACATTTCAGTGGTTGAAAAAAGGGATGTGCACCAGTTACACTGGAAGTGGGAGTTAGATGAGAGAGATGAGCCCTAACTTCCACTGGTTCCACAGTGGTCTGCAAAATCAGCATCATCCCGGAACCCCAGGAAGTGACCTTTGGAAACAGGGGCTTTGCATATGTGTCAAAGATGTTGAGTAAGACCATCACAGGGCTTCAAGAACAAAAGACAGGAAGATGTCAAGGATTCTCTGGAAGACCCATGGCTTTAAAAGCTGAAACAGCAAGGTACTGGCAGGGTTGTTGCAGGGACAGAAGACATCTTCATGTCTTCTCCTTGACTAGGCTGCAAGCTCTTTGAGGGCAGAGGCATGCCTGATCCATCTTGGCCAATTCAGGGAATCACAAAAACCATACCCAGTCATAGATGCAGGAAGTGGGTGATGTGCTGTGTGCTGGGTTTCTAGTCATCATTTTGCTGCTCGTTGTGGTAAGATAGCTTCAACAGTGGCCACTGTCACACGCCCTGCACATCCAAATGGATTTGTCTGCAGTGATGATGGAAGCTGGCCAGGCTCTATGGGACTCTAGCATACAGGAGAGTGAAGGGCAGCTGGGGAGGGGGACAGTTACTGACCGATCACAGCTCAGCAGACAGCTGTGGGTGGTCTGGGAGCACTCTCATCCCAGTAGGGTTTGCTTCTAGAAGGTTCTGGAGAAGCTGGAGTTCTTGCCAGTCAGTTTTGTTTGTACAGTTTTGTCTCTAAGCTGGTGTGTCCAGAGTCTTCAGTGAGGTTTATGTTTACATTTCTTATATGACTCCCACTATAAAGCACTCTAATAAATTGCTTTAATTAGCTGCTTTGTGTGATTGTCGTGGGGAGTCTGCAGTACCCATCCTGGAAAACACAGGTGTGGCAGCCTCTATGCTAATGGTCCTAGGAGCACCCCAAGTATAGCGGTCTGCATGGTAGTAGTGCTAGGAGCACCCCCTTTCACACCTGGAGCAGGGGCCAGGGTTGACTTGTTAGTTATAAAGCTGGCCTTGAACATCGGCTTGAGAAGTAGCCTTTGCTCGTTTTCCATCTTGAAAAACACCAGGATACAAGCAAATGTTTATGATGTTCAGGTCTGCTCCTTGGGAATGAGTGTTTAGGTTTTGAATAATTAAAGTCTTTTGAGTAAATTCCACCCTGGAGCACAAGCATTTCTGATTGCTCAGAATTTTCGAGACTTCTGTGCATTTGAGCTGGATATTAGGCAAAATGCATGTAACTGAATTTTTTTTTAAATCAATAAAGACCCAGAAGCCAGATGGGGTGAAAGCCTGCTAGCTCAGAGAGGCAGAGAAAGCACCCAGCTGACCTTCCTCCTCAGCAGGAAAAAGCCCTTCCTCCTCCTCCATGCTGCCTTAAATACCTTTCAAATCAATGTTCCCCCCCCCACACTTTCTACTTTCTTCATGTCTCTCTGTCCATCCTCCAAACTTCTTCTCACTCTCTCTGGTTTTTTCCTATGTTCACTCCCTGTCAAGTGCTTGCTTGCTCCGCCTCTTGGCCTAGGGTTGTCTTTATTTAGCTCTTGCTTTCAGAAAGTTCTTGGATTAAAGGTGTGTGCTAGGGCTGAGCCACATCATAAGAAACAGGTTTTCCAAAAGTTCAAAATCTTGGGGTTCACAATGTGATCAAATATCCTGCAACATGAGATGTATGTATGTGTTCACGTGGAGGGCATTCATGTGTGTCTGTGTGCATGTACCTGTTCATGTGTGTGTGTTCACCTGTGTGTGAAACACAGAGGTCAACTTTGAGTGTCATTCCACTGTCTTTGCCTCCTGAGTGCTAGTCCTTCCGGTGTGTACAACTGTGACAAGCTGAGCCAGTGGCTGCTCTGGTGGGGTGCTATTTCCTGGCAATGTTAACAATTGTGCTCTTCCTGCCAGGCACTGGGTCAAACTCTGTGACCTTAACCTCCATCCAGTAACGTTAAAAAGAATGTACTGCCTCCAGGCTCAGTTTACACTGAGGAAGGGGAAAGGTGAAATAACTTGTCTGTGTCATTGTGTGTATATGTGTGTGTGTGTGTGTGTGTGAGTGTGTGCTTGTGTGTATGTGGAGGCCAGAGCTTAACCTTAAGTATCATTCCTCAGTTGCTACCTGCTTTGGTTTTTGAGACAGGATCTCTCGCTGGCCAGGAACTCAAGCATCCTAATCTGGCTCTCAGAAGACCCCCAGAAGTCTTCCTGCCTCCATCTCCCCAGTGCTGGGGTTACAAGTGTGTGCCAGGTTCTTACTCGGGTTCTGGGTTGGAGCTCAGCTCGCTCTTTACCCTCTCAGTCATCTCCTGAGCCCGGCAGCCCAGATGTCAGGAAGGTGTCCCAGCCCAGTGCTGAGATGCAGAAGGCCCCTTCCAGTGTTGAGTTCTGAGGGCTCTCACTAAGCCTGTGAGCTCTCTGAAGTATTGTCTACACGTTTCTGTTGTGAGACGTGAAGCCATGGAGACTCTTTGCATTAGGAGGAAAGGCTCTTGGTTTCATTTTTGTATTATTTGTAGCGATCATAAGTTATTGCTAAAAATGCTTCTAGGAACACATACATTTTTTGAAAAGAAATTTAGAATTGCCTTTATTATTAATAATAGGCTGTATGTTTGTTTGACTAGATCAGCAAGGAGTAGAAATGTATAGAAATGGTGCCACTCCCTCACTAAAAAAGCCAAGTTTTTAGTTGGTACTGTTAGGTGCAAATCAGTATTTTCCCTTCTGTCTCTTCTTATTTATATCTTCTGTGCTCTCTCCCTCCCCCATCTCCCTACAGATACATAATATATTATGTATATATAATATATATTAATAATAATATGTACATATATTAGGTAATATAATATATTATGTACCTATAAGGAGATGGGGAAGGGAGAGAGTGAGCACAGAAGACGTAGATACATCTAGAAGTGTATAGATACATATATGTTATATGCATATAAATCCAGTGAAGCAGTGTCTAGACTCTATACCGTGGCTTAAATAATAAAGATCTACTTGTGTTTCACTGGTACAGATACCAGCAAACTTTGGAGGCAGGTTCTGAAGTGTTCTGCGCCCTTCTCAGGGACTTCTTCCCCAAGCATTGATTAAACTGTTCCAACCTCCCCACACAGGACTCAAATTGAACCTTAGCACTCAACCTTGAAGCACAAGACCTCCCAGTGAGAGATGTTCTTTGCTCTGAGTAGGTCCTGGGAAACTGAAAGTAGCCATGGCATCCTCATGGTGCCCGAGAGGGAGCGGGCGCAGAGTTCTTCTTCCTCTGTGTGCTGAGGCAGGCGGATTTGAGAAGCTGACCCTCTCTGCAGTGGAAGAAGCAGTCATCCAGCTGCACCAAGAAGGGCAAGGAACACGGCAAGGGAAGGAGTTAAGGGCAGGCAGAGGGAGAGACAATGGGAAGAGATCCTTGTCTTGATGCTCTGGTCCCTGTTCCATCAAGCACGTGTGCCTCTGCCGTGTTTCTGTGAAGTCTGCAATAAAGCCTCAGCCATCACGCTTCGGAAGTACAGAGCCGTCCCATCCTTCCGGGTCCCCAGCGCATCCTCCACAGTTTCCCAGCAAGGTGGTCAGAGGAGCTGGTGCTATCCTGACTGTCAGGAACACTGTCCAGATGAACATGGACTTCGGGTGTTGTCACTCACTGAACTGCTTCCTTCCTTCCGTTTGCTTATACCCGAGTAATGGAATTTCCAAGTCAGCTGTCGCCCAGGCTGGCTGTGAGCTTTCTGTGTAGCTCAGGCTGGCCTTGGTTTTACTCTGTTTTATTTGGGTTTCTGGTTTTAGGGAGTGTTTTTATTCTGTTCTTGATATGGGGTCTCAAACTCCTTTTGTGTGGGCGGTTGGAGGGCTCCTGGTCTTCCTGCCTCCACATCCCATCCCATCCTGGCAGTGGAGGGGCGTTCATCTTCACACAGCAATATACAGTCCACTGCCACTTCCCTGGGAGACACCTTCATAGCCCTGACCACACCCAGCCCACCTGTCAGCCTCACTGGCTTCATTAAGCACGTAACCTTACACTTGGACACATTTCCACGCATACTGCCTGCGTTAGGTGGAATCTAACCGAACATTTAAGGGGGGCATTCAAAGTACATCTTAAAAACACACACCAGGCTGCCCTGTCAGTGGAAACTGATGGAATATTGAGGGTATGTAACACTGGGGTTTACACTAGTCCCATCAGAATGGAGGGACACGTGCTTGTGAGTAAACAGCTGAGGAATTTAAGCAAGTTTGCAATTGGCCACACGACCACCATGGAACGTCTTCCTTCAAAAAGGAGCAAACGCTGCCACTCCTCACAGGCCGATGAAGCAGAAGAGCTTTAAGTTGAGCAGATCAGGTCAGGCATAGAAAGATGAGCAGCACATGATCTCACATCTGCATGGAATCTCGAGAAAACGTATAAAATGTACAAACAGTAAACGGAAGGGTAGTTACAGGGGTGAGGGAGAGAGGAGAGGGACACAGTTGAGCAGACGTGGGCTTGAAACGGTGTGGGGTGAGTCAGACTTCGGACAGCAGGTGCTGTGGGTTAACTCCGCCACTCCTCACGATGAAGTGATTGGTCCATGGGTCTCACCACAGACAGCAGAGGGGACTATCGATGGCTGTTCAAACCTGCTTGACTGAGATCATTCTACAGGGTAGGCCAGGATAGAATCTTATGCTTTTTACACAGTTCAGATACAAGCACAAAGACATACGGATAAAAGTAAGAATGAATGCAACCATGTGACTGCTTCCCTTGGACTTGGGAGTAGCTAGAAGACACCATTTTGCAAGCTTTGGATAGCCCCCTTTAGCGGGGTAAGAGGAGCCTCCTGGTACAGAATGAGCAGTGAGCAATGTTGGCTGATGTCCCCAATTCTCTTCCCTAGAATGCTGTAGACTTCCTTGCTAGCTCCAATCCCCACTCTTCTTGTATATAAAAAGGGGGTAATGAAGTTGTTTAGTTCACTGATTTTGAATTTAAGTGCTTTAGTCATAGATTTTAAAGACTTAGTGAGAAACCAGAGTGAAGTTTTCTACATCATGTGCCTGCACCACTTGGTACTTGATGATCAGGCCATACATGCTAGAAATGATGCTGGAGGCAACAGTGCTTTTGAGGCTGCAAGACAGGGCTATGCCCACCTGTCTGGGTCCACCCCCACACTAGGAAGCCTTTCAGCGTTGTGCTGGGCAAGCCAGTCGTGGCACTGTGGGTCTGCACAGTTCACCCGAAGCTTCTTTCAAAGCAAGCAAAAGAAATGCTAAGGCTGAGCTAGTAGTTCACAGGTGTCTTGGGCAATGTTGACTGTAGGATTCCAGGAACATGAATACTGAAGACTGAGATTCTATTCTATTCTATGCAGTCTGCCTGCCTTCCTGCTCAGGGCAAGCAGAGCAGACACTGCAATGTGAGCTGACATGGTGGAGCTCAGCCTGCCCAGGGTACAGAGCGTCCGGTAAGCTGACCATGAGGCACTATGGATGGAGCTAGAGTTTGGACCACTCAGAGCACAAGCATGGTCAAGACACGGAGAGAAAGAAGGAAGGAGGGGAGACTGTGGGTAGATAGAAGGAAGTAAAGAAAGGCAGAGGAAGAGAGGGGAGGGGCAGAGAGAAGGAATCGGGGGAAAGGGAGGGAAAAGCTAGGGATGACTCAGAGCCATTGAAGTGAATGAAGGCTGTGTTCTGGGCCAACCTTTCTCTTTCTAACTTAAGCAAGGGCCTACCCACTGGTCCCCTGCATATGGGGAGCATATTTTAGAGAGGTGATTTGTTTTTTCTTGGACTCACTTGCACTCTCAGAACCCATCTTCTGACTCTTTTTAAGCCCATTGTTACTGTCTTTGGTAGACAGTAGAATTGGCTTTGGAGATCTGGTCTCTACTAGAAGCATATGTGTGTACCCAGGGATGAACAGCATGACATTCACCTTTGTTGATTCTATGTCCACATCACTCAGAGCGGTCACTGTAACCCTGTACTTGGCTTGAGGGTGCCATGGAAGCAACTCTCCTCTTAGACTCGTAGTTCTCTTGAGCAGAACAGAAACAGGCTTTGCTCAGCTACCTAAACAGTCCACATGCTCAACAGGACCATGTGCTTTCAGGAGTCCCGGAAGCTGGAAGCCAGGGCAAGAAGCATAGCATGTTTAGTTCCCAGAGTCAGTATTCATGCTCTGCTTTAACTCTGTGAGGCCTGGACTCTTTCACGGGGCCAGTGGGTGGCCCCATCTTAGATAATCATGGGAATCAGCTTATCTTAACTTCATCCCCTGATCAGATCAGCAGTTTTGGTCTATTGCTCAACCACATTTGGCCCAAGACCAGACGCTCTGTGACTCTCTGCATCCCTGCTGGGTCCATGTCCATCCCAGCGAGTGGGCAGACTCTGGGCATTGGTCTCTGAGCTCTGAGTTTCCTCAGCCTCTTCATCTTTGCGGGGAGCAACCCAGCTCTGGAATAAGCAACCAAGTTGCCTCCTTAAAAGAAGGCGTTGACATTGCCAAAATGTAAACCAGTGTATTCCGGGAAGGTGACACGGACCAGGAAACACTGTCCCCCCGGGTTTAAGCCTTTGTGAAATAGACTTGAGAGTGACTCGTATGTAAAAGGCTTGGCTGACCAACACGAATGCCTCTGAGTAGAACTCTATAGTAGAATCCAGTAAGGTAAGTGAAACTGTTCACCAGAGGCCCTCCCTAACCAGAGCCCTTTGAACTTGGTCAAATGCAGTGAATTTTTTCACTTGACTCTGGAAAAATTAATCTTGGAGAAGAGTTTGAAGTGGGGTGCTGCCATGTTTATGCAATATTTGATTTATATTCAATTCCTAGAAATAGGAGAGGAATGTGGGTCATGAATCAAAACACTGGAGATTAATTTTCTGTGGTCTAATACACAACCAGCTTACATGCAAATGAATATATGTTTATATATAAATAAATATATATCTAAATCTAATCTCTTAATAGCAGTCAAGGGACACGATACATCAAATTTCTGGCATGCTGCATTAATATTCCCCCAAGAGCCAATGTCAAATAATGTGAGTTAGAGTCACAGGGTGGGAGTTTCTCACTGTCTTTAGACAAAGTTTAACATCATTAATCTTGAATATCAGCACTCCCTAGTTGCTTTTTTTCATTCATTTTAAAACTTCTAAACACGCCCTTTCCCATGACATTTGCAAGACAAAAACAAGGACCAGGAGTCTGCAGATGATGGTCTGGCTGTAGAATGTCTGTGGGGGAGCAATGCCTTGCCTGTGTGTGTGTGTGTGTGTGTGTGTGTGTGTGTTATTTCACTAAGCTTCACGGTGTGTCTGTGAGTGGTATGCAGACACAGCCTAAGTGGGAATGGCGAGTAGAAGTCTCCCCTCCTACAATATGGTGAAGGAATCCACTTCTGGGATCTTGAGAGGTGAGCGCTTCCTTTGGCGTGCATCAGGCAGGGCTGGCATCAGAGATCCTCACTTAGGCCAGGCTGGCATGAGAGATCTACCCTGTTCCCTGTTGCTCGGATCTATGAAGGTACTTGAAGGTTATTAGAAGAGCAGTGGTTGTTTCCTGGTGCCATCTGGGGTTGGCACTGGACATAAAGTTGCTGATTTTTTCCTACCTTAATTTATTTAACGTCTGCTTTTGGGAGGAGAAAGCGCATGAAGTGGGTGGGGCTTTATTAGAAGGAAGACATTTTCCTTCCTCTATAATAATACCTGGAAGGAAAATAAAAGACACAGACTGTGAACGAGGCAGCTAACATTCTTCCTTACTTTCATTTCATCCTCATGCCTGGGGAAGGTTGTCATCAGCATTTTTAAGCTTTTGTTCTGGGAGTTTTACCCCTTACTTTCACATCTGTGTCATCTTTCTTCTTGTTGTCAGTCTGGAAGCAACATCACCAAGGGACATGGGCTTGCAGCAGAATTTATGGTCAATGATGAGCGAGCAGTGGAGAAAAGCGTGGGGCTTTGGCCTTTGTCTTGCTGCAGGGGGAAGAAAGCTGTGCCCTTTGTTGACCTCCTTCGCTGGCTCCTCCACTTCCTCCATTGCCTGCCCCGGGAGCTCCTCCTCGTGACAGCTTGGGTTCCACTGCAGAGCAGATTTATTGCTTTAATGTCCACGAGGTTTAGTTATATCTAATCTTACTCAGGACACTAGGGAGCCTGCTCTCCCCTTTCTGTTTATGTTTTAATCCCATTGGCAGTGAAAGTAAATGTTGGCGACATCTGCTTCAATCTCAGTCCTTCTGGGGCAACTGTGGAGGACAGAAGCTGGGGTGCTCGTTTGTAGGGAACTTGCAGGAAGAGATGATGGAGGGAAGGGCCAGAGATGGGAAGCTCGAAGTGCGCAGGGAGCACTCAGCTGGCTCGGAGGGCTTCTAGCCTTCACATTCATTTTGGTGGACTCTTGTTTCTGTGTCTGAGGAGGTTTCATGAGGGAAGACTCACCTCTAGAATGAGAGAACTTGGGGTTTTCATTGCTGCATAGCTGTGTTTGAGACTTTAGAGTGGCTGGACAGAGCAGCACTCAGCAGCCTGTGGCAATAGTTCAGGCTAGGTCCCTTTACTGCAATAGAAGAAATTGCCAAGACTGTTGGTCTTGCCAAATACACCCACATTTCTCCTAGATGGGTGTGTTCATTTCCATGTGTGTTCGCTAGTGTTTAAATGTGTGCGCTGCCCAGGTTGAACTATCTAAGAGCCTGCATCACCCCTCAGGGACAACTGCACTCAAGACCCACTGGGTGTCCCCTGAGCATTCCAGGTGACACCTCCCCTCTTTGCAAGGGAAAAGTCTGAGCTTCCAGAGCCAGCAGCTTCCTATGGCCGGTGGCTGGGTGCCTTGTCATCTATGTTTCCTCTGCTGTGATAAAAACGCCCTCACAAAAGTTGTTTAGGGCAGAAGTGGCTGATTTTGGCTTATGCCAGGGATACACTCTGTCATGGCAGAGAGGACCGTGTAGGCAGCACCAGAAGGAATAGAAAGAGAACAGGAAGTAGGGTTGGGTGATGAAGACCAAGGCCCCTCCCTTGTGACCAGTTCTTTCACCAGGCCTTCAGCTCCTGATGGGTCCACAACCTTCTCAAACCAGGGGCTCAGACACACGTGTTCATGGGGGACAACAGTGCTGGACAGCCACCTCCTTCACAGGCATGGCTGGCCTGAAAACCTCAGGAGAATGCCTGTCAGCACCCGTATCCAGATCAAAAGCTGATTCCAATCTGTCAGGATCTCCTCTAACGTTAGTTAGGTTTACAACAGACAGCCCAAATCACACCCATTACGCCACACTCACAAGATGGTTGAAAACAGATTTCCTGTCCCAGAGGCTGAGTCTCTGGGGACATAGGCCAGGAGAAGAACTCTTGTAGAACAAGGTCAAAGGTGACATAGATGAGCTGAGTGGTAGAATCAGGGAGGGAGAAGTGATGCATCCCTTAAATTCCAACACCCAGACGCAGTAGATTTTTTTATTATTATTATTTTTAACTGTCTTAATTGGGGCTGCTATGAATAGACACCATGAACACAGCAACTCTTATAAAGAAAAACATTTAATTGGGGCCGCTTACAGATTCAAAGGTTCAGTCAATACGGTGGGAAGCATGGCAGCATGCAGGTGGACATGGTGCTGGAGAAGCAGCTGAGAGCTCTATGTCTGGATCTGCAGAAAGCAGAAAGAGAGGGTGACACTGGGCCTGGCTTGAGTTTCTGAAACCTCAAAGCCCACTCCCTGTGATACCCTCCAACCAGGCTACAGGTATCCCAACAAAGTCACACTTCCAAAAGGTATGCTCCCTGTGAGTCTGTGGGGGCCATTTCCTTCAGACCGCCATTCTGACTTTCTCTGTCCTTTATCTGGAACGCTGCCAGTGACCCTTTTGACTCCCTCTTTTCTCCCATGTTAATTTTCTAAAGGGCTGTCTGGGAGCAAAAGAGGCCCAGGAGCCTACAGGGGTCACTGATGAGGCCATGAACAAAGCAGGAGACTGTCAGTCCTGGCGTACTTGAAGTACTTGAAGGAGCAAAAATCTTTCTGCGATCTTGATTGGGGTTGGGCATGGTGTCATGTGTCTGTAATCTTAGCTCTTGGGAAGCACAGGCAGGAGGATGAAGAGTTCGGGGCAAATAAAGGCTACACAAGACTATCTATAAACAAAAACAGAGCAGGAGATGAAGGCATGGAGAGGGACACAGGTAGAGGAGAGGAGGCGTATTAGGCATTCTGTAAGTGCATTCATTTCTAGAATGGCTTATCTCTCATTGGTCCATTGGTCAACAGCAGTCTGTTTAATGACTTGCCTTTGATGGCTGCACAATGGTGTCTAGATCTGTAAAGAAACCTAAAACTCCACCAGTAACGAAATTGTCACTGGAGAAGGAGGCCCATGTCCCTGCCCACTCAGCAGGGCCAGCCATGTTCGATCTGGTCCTTTGATGGGCAGCTTCTTGGGAACATTTTCATATGGTTCCAACTCTCATGGAAGGTTCTCATGGAAGGGAGGCTGCATGGCTGTCAACTCTTGGTAGCTCGGGGGCTGTGGTGGTTGGCTTCCATCAGTCATTGGGCCCCTGCCTGTCATCAAACCCACAAGCTGTGCACACCCAGTCTAGATCTATAGGTTGACATTTGGGGAAAGCTTGAAGAGTCTTTTTTTTTTTTTTTTAATCTAGAAAATACTGTTTTCTTGTCAGGGGGCACTAAGGCCAATATGTGATCCATTTGATGGCAAAAGGAACTGGACTCAGGGCCCTGCAGGTGTGGCTCACCCACTCAGATAATTCTGTAAAATTAGGCTTTGCAAACGAACATTGTGATGAAAAAGTCCTGCAGCTTCTCTGATGGGGAAGCCAAAGTAAACTATTTTCCTCCAGCTGGTGTGTAGAAAAATGCCCTTGCCATCAGCCTCTCTCCCATGGTGAGAGCAAAGACCCTGAGGGGGGGAAATCCTATTTCCTCTCCTCTGCTGACTTCCCTTGGCTGTAATTTGAGAGTGTGAGGTTGCAAGCGGCTGGGGTTTCATTCCTCTGTACATTGCAAAATTTGAAGCAACCATAGGGAGAGGTACAGAGACTGGCTCTAGATGGGTGAAATTGCTTGCAATTTGAGGATAAAAACAGGCTGACCAAGGAACGCTTGTGGTGATAAGATTGCGCTTGGTCTTGACTGTGGCTGTGGTCATGCAAGCATGTCATGGTGATAAAGCCACGCTGAGCTAGACCTATCTACAGATGTGTGAATGCACACAATGCCACGGTTTGGATGTGAAATCTCTCCTACCCACAACCTTGCAAGCATTTGGTGACTGTTTTGGGAGAATGTGGAAGGTCTGGGAACATGGGAGTAACTACCCTGGCCAACCTAGGCCTGCAAGGGCGGGGCCAGTGAGTTGTAGCTGACTTGGTTCAGGCCTGCCTACCTTCCTTCCTTATCCACTCAGTGTGTAACAGTTCACCAGCAATCTCTTAGCACCATGGATGGAGTCCCAGCTGCCAAGCCGTCCTCTCCACAAGACTGTGGGCTGAAGCACGTCCTTTTTGTCTAATTTGCTTCTGTTGGGTATTTTCCCTGATGAGGGGCAGCCATGCCAGCTGGGGAAACCTGAGTGCGATGGGAGGCTGGGACGGTGCAGGTACTGGATGTGCTGCCGTTCCCCACAATGCTTCAAAAGACGACACCGTCAACGCAAACCGAGCAAATGGAGCCGGGGTCTCTCCCTGGATTTCTCAAAAAATGTGTTTGGATCAACACTTATCTTGACAAACTTTTAATGAAATATGACTTCATATTTACCCGTAAATATAATTTCCAAATCTCTGCGCGTTGACAGAACATTGGGGAAACAGCATCTGATAAAGCGCAGAAGAGAGCAGCATCTTGATCATTTTAACTGTGGAGAAACTTTCCCAGATGCTTCCACCAACAGCATAAAAATCGATTCATGCACACTCTTTTTGGCTGAAAGCTGGTGCCCATGGAGGTCCTGAGACAGACGAATGTGGAGATCTGAGCTCTTGGGGCTGTGCTGGGGAGAACACGGCATTTCTTCCTGATTACAAACAAGGGCTGTTTATAGACTGTTGGGAAAGAGAATAAAGTACAAAGCCTGAAAACACATTGTAAGCCTGGGGCTCAGGGGCAGCCATGCCTGGCATTTAGTATATACACCAGCCTTTTCCCTCTATTCAGATATAGGTTTACATGCCGCATAAAGCTCCTCGTGAGGAGAAAACTCTGACAGCTAACATTTCTATTGATTTACAACGTATCCTCAAGTATGGCTGTGTAAGCCTGATGTTCTGGCCATGTCCATCCATCTCTGTGGGTTTGGGTTGATCAGTGATGCCAACACCATGCTTTATGAGACATGGGCTTGAGATATTCTGACTGTCATCCTAGACTGGACTCTCTGGAGTAACCAATTGCTTGGTGTTGGGGTGTAGGTTGTTTTGAATTGTGTATAAGTCATTCTATAAGGAAACCCAGAATGGCGTTTCTCCTCATTTGGGGCTCTGTCTTTAGAGGAGATTCCTAGGGAAACAATGAACAGGTTGTGAAGCGCGCTTGCCAGACCTTTGGCATGTATTGTAAACAGCGTTCTGGACGGGCCGAGATCTTCTCGTGCACGCTGCGTCGGGCGTGCAGGTTTCTAACAGGTTTCTAACAGCAGCCCTACCCGGGGCTTCCTCATGTCCTGGAGGGTGCAGTTTAGTGTGTAAGCCTGCATGTGCCTGGCAGGCATGAAATTCTTGAGTCTGGTTCTCAGAGCTCATTCCAAAACACCAAACATGGTACACGTGCCAGTGCCAGGAGAAAAAATCAGGAGGGTCCCTGGGGCTCTTGTTGACCAGCCGAAGCAGCACGCTTTAGAGCCATGAGAGACACTGTTTAAACATATACACTCATAATTCTTGAGGGGCAACACCTAAGGTTGTTTTGTGGCCTCCTCAAGCATATGCATACAAGTACACACACACACAGATGAGTCTAACTTTTCCTCATGGAGGCTCAGAGAAATGTGTTTTGCTATGGTGTTGAGCCAGTGTAATAGGAAGGTTCTTGGATTTGAGCAGCTGGTGCTGAAGAAGTGTGGGGTTCATCTGTGGGAGGCTGCCTCGTGGGCCCCTGCCAGATGCCCACAGCAGGCAGACAGATGTAAACTCCTCCTCTGGCATGCTGCTCACTTAGGGTTATGTTCACAGCTCTCCAGCTGCTTCCCATTATCCACCTTTACAGCACACATCGAAGATGAAAACTCAGAGGGTGCATTGATTTTACCGTCGTGGTCGTGATTCTCTCCAGAGGGAGGGAAGCTTTTCATCCACTGCCACTGCAACGGAAACCTCAGAGGTAGCTCGTTTCCTGGAGGTGATCCATCTTAGCTCAAGTGAGTGAGCACGTCCTGGCTGCACACAGAGTGGCATGGCGTGCACTGGATCCGTCCGTGCGCGGTGCACACGCCTCTGTGGAAGTGACGTTGTTCCTTGTGAGGGCTTCTGAGCACTCATGGATGTCTAAACCCATCTGGGGTCACGTCGAATTACATCTCGGCAAGCTGACTGTCACCGTGTTCACACACATTTCTCCGCCACACAGCGTGGTCCCCTCGGCCAGCATGGGAGCCCCTGCCTTCTGGCCCGAGCGTGTGTGGAGAGGGTGTCCTTGCAGTAAAGGCACATGACAGAACCCTCTCCCTCCCATGTGTCCCAGTGAGGGTCTCCCATTCCATAGGCCAGCAGGCAAAGCACAGGAAGGGAGGTGCTTGTGGGAAAATACACGAAAACGTGTATTCTACTGGAAAACTCTCCCTTTACGATGTTTTAAGGTAACTTTTATGAGACACAGGAGGCCTTGCATATAAATAGTCAGCATTCTCTGGGGCCTGAAGATGGCAGTTGGGCTGCCTGTGGGTTGGGTGGGAGCTCCACGGTTGCACCATTCACACCAACATGGCCTTTTTGGTGGAGCAGCTGCCTTTAAGTCACCCACAGTCCTGTTTGTAAGCCCAGGAAACTCAATGCTTGGGGGCATTATTCTTTGGTTTGTCATCATCCTTAGGAAAAGTCAGAGAATATAAGCACATTTCTAGGGAGAGCTTGAACCCACTGGTGGCTGGCCTTTGAGGATGATCTTCCTTACTGTCTAAGCTACATATACTGATGCTTCTTGGGTGATATTTTGCTGTGTTTTGAGTCTCTGTGGGTGTCTCTCCCTGGGGCTGACTACCTGTTTGTGCCAGCATGAGGTGAGGGTGTGCACTGATCATGGTGTCTCTCCCTTTCCAGAGTGCGTTGTCGCTTCTTAACTTAGAAGATGTAGCAGAGCCACCCGTGTCAGGTTCCTACTTCCCCTCAGAACCCCTTCTTCCTGGATACTGGCTCCACAATAAACTGCTTTCTTCTCACTGTTGCTTCATGAAAATATCAGCATTACATTTTAAAGTCTAGTGATCATATTCACATACCCCATGAAGACTATCTCCCCAATTTTAGCCCTGATAGAAAAAGACTTTTAGCTGTATTTTACTTAATTTCCTGACATAAGTACACTGTGGCACTCTGGCAGAACGAATGTGTCATAATTATTCTGTTGGTGGGTAAAAGCAATAAATCAAGGGAGCTTTGGCACTGTTAGGAGAGCACAGCAAGGAGTTAGGAAGAATGGATACAAGTGTGTTCCCACAGCAAGAATTCAACAGCTCTGGCACACCAGCAACCACTCTGCTGCTTGTCCTTCTTCTGACCCCTCTGTCTGGCCATGTGGGTCCATGTGGATGGCTCATGCCTGCTGGGTGTAATTTCTGTGGAGGGTGTGGACAGCCATCGCCTGCAGCCAGGCAGAGATGGACAGAACTGGCTGTCGTAAGCATGACTGACCTCACTCTACACTTGGCTCTTGCTGGCTTCCACATGGCAAGACCCAGGCACCATCACTGGCAGCCCCACCAACCATCCGAGCAAGCAGAACCGGGAACAGTGTTCCAGATCCCGTGGTGCTGTTGGCCCGAACTTATGTACAGCATTCTTCCTTCCCACAAAGGTGCAGTTTACCCCTAGACTCATAATGAGCTGAGACTTACAGTTCAGAATGAGTCATGTCCAAAGACTGGCCAAGGGTCTATTGGAACAGGCCTATCATCTGACCTGGTGACTTGTCTTCACAACGTCCTAGGTTCATTTGCTTGTATGGCAGCAAGAATTAAAATGGAAGTAGAGTTATTTGTCTTTTCTTCAGCAATCCACGAGCAGACACCACAATCCTGCTTTTGTGTTACCTAATAAATCAGCCCTGTTCTGTCCTTTTGTGTCCAGAGACTGCCTGCTTTATATTTTATTATATCTTTTCTCTATTAGTAGATGGGCTTATAGTTAAGAACCAAGTCAACCAAGGTGTCCCAAAGGGTGAGAGACTACATCCTTTTGTTGGGGTCAGTGGTAAGTTTTCCTGCTCCTTTTTATAACTTCTTACTCTAAGGTTGAATTTGAGTGGTAGGTAATGACTGACTGACAGCAGGAGCTTCACCTTAGGAGGCAGCTGCATTTCTCCTTTGTCTCAAGTCCCATGCCGCTGAGCAACACTCCAATTCCAGAAGCCTCCAGAGGCCACATGCGCAAATTTTTAAAAAGCAAGAGTAAAACACAATAGCTGAACAAAGGAGGCCCTTGACAACTGGCTACTTGATCTATAGCACCAAAGTACAAGATGGAACCAGAGCTCCCAGGAGGCTATGGAGCTGGTCCCAATTAGATGATATTGATAGATAGGGCCTGTCAAAGCATAGAGCCTTCTCAAAACTTTCAGAACCTCCCTTTCCCACCTGAGGGCTGGGAATAGCTGCCTTGGTAGGATCAAGGGTTAACCGTCTCGCCAGCACCACCTTTCTAGAAACAAAGATGCTATCGCTGTTTAGAAGGTTGAGTCTGGACAAACCTGGTTGATAATGGGATTTTCTTATGGGTCATTAACTGAGTGTACAAAGGCTTCCGATACATGCCACCTCTCAGGAATGAAATACATCTTAAAAATTCAAAACATTACCTGTGTTTGGGGCGTGACTAGAAACGGCGAAGCCATCTGAAATTCCGGGAGCAATGAGCCCTGGAATATGAATGCGCCTCGGAGCAACATGCTGGGAGAACAAAATGTTACAGTGCAACATGGCCCCGGGAATAGCTTTTCTGGAACTTTCCACCCATTGCCTCCCAGTTCTGTACTAACTGGGGCTCAGTCACATTGTCCGAAGCACATTCACTGCCAAATAAGGTCTACAGGGACTGCTTGTTCTGCTCTTGCTGTTTCTCATATGCTATAAAGTGGCATCCTTAACAAATAAAACAACAACAAGAAAGGTGATTTTTTCTTATCCAAATAGGTGTTGTAAAATTACATTCTGATCCTCTGTCCTTTCATCTGCTGTGGCAAAATTCCAGACAGATGAAGCCTAGGAAAAGAAGGACTTGTTTTGGCCAGGGTTTGAAGGCACGGTCCCTCATGGGCACAAAACCATGGCGGAAAGAACATGAGGGAGCTGATCTCATCTGCGGTCAGGAAGCAGAAAGGTAAATGTTGGGCCTCAGCTCCCTGCCTCCTGTTGCCCAGTCTAGACCCCCAGTCCACAGGTGGTTTCACTCCCATTCAGGGTGCACCTTTCCATCTCATTTGAACGTCCCTGGCCCACAGCTTTGTCTTCTGGGGGGTCCTGGATCCCATTGTGCTGACAATCCCGATAACTATCACACATAATTTTGGAATGACTTCTGAAGTGATTATGAGTGCTGTAGAGTAAACAATTCAGAGTAAAGTGCTGATGTTAGCTTTGGGTACTAGAGTTGTCATTAGGAATAAATATGGACCATGTCACTGAAAGCGTCCTAGGAAACAGGCTATATCCACCGATTGCGAGCCTGCTACAACACCTTTGCTAGATCAACTCTACAGTATCACTGGGGCCAAACAATGCACGTGGACCTGTATCAGAAGGCGCTGGGCTACTAGAGGGGCCTCACTGGAGGTCAGGCATGGAGATGGGGAGCCAGGAATGCAGCCTGGCTTTCTTGGGACACTCCGTGTTAATGGTGGCCTTGGGTGATAATTTTGCTACATAAACTGTATAACTTATTTTTGTTGGTGGTCAGAATTGTGAGAGAAAAGGAAATGGATGATGCATATCTTAGGTGTCTGTTGTTTATCCACTTTCTTTGTAGTAACATGGTAGAGACTAACTCCAGGAATGTGGAAAGACAAACCTCCGAGAACGCTGGAAGTATCAGGGGAGGGAGGGCTGACATTCCGTTACGATGAGTTCAGCTTATAGACCCACGATGCCGAGGCCAGTGAGTGTGATGGCTTCTTAGTGCATTAGCTGTTTTTTCCTTAATGTCATAAAATACAGTGACCAGGACAACTTATAGAATAAAAAATTTGTTTGGTATTACCGTTCTAGAAGGATAAGAAGCCGCTGTGCCGGGAAAGAATAGCAGCAAATAGCAGGCGTGGAGTCAGAAGAAGAAAGCTCAGAGCTCATCTCCCAACCCTCCCCATTCCTCATAGTCCTCAGGGCTATGAGCTCTCAAAGCCTACTCCCAGTGACATACTTCTGCATTGAGGCCTTACGTCCAAAATCAGTGCCCCCAACTAGGGATCAAGTATTCAAACATTTGAACCTGCGTGTGTGTGTGTGTGTGTGTGTGTGTGTGTGTATGTGTGTTTGTGCACATGTGTGTGTGCGTGTTCATTCATGTGCATGCACTGTGTGCTGTGAGCTGCCTTCCTGTCATGTAGGCTTCTGCGACAGAGTTGCTGCTGAAAGCTTGTTCTTGTGGGGCCAGCTATGAATTACATTCTCTGAGTGTCTAATAGTTGGTTCATCTTCCAGGGTCTTTGAATCCTCTTCTGCTATTTCGAAGACTGGGGATGGCTGAGGTAGTGAAGGGAATGAATAGATCACCTTCCCAGGTGATCGAGTCTTAGCTCAACGTATCTAAACAGTACCTCACAGAAGCATCCAGGAAAGTTGGGTACCAAAAAAGCATCATTGCCCAATGACTAGTGCACCAGAGTGCTCAACAGAGAATGTACAAGATGGAAGATGGGCTCCAGATAGCATGGAAGCTTTGTCCACTCACAAAGCTGGGATGTGTGACTGTTGCTGACAAAGGATGCTTTGCTGTCCCAGGAGGCGGTAAAAGCCATAGCCCTGGCTGTGGGTGCTCAGGTGTCTTAGATGGGGTTGTGTACCATGACAGCACCAATGAGGCTTATGGTAGGTCTATCTCACTTACACTCCTTTCAACAGGACTGGTTTGCACTACACTAAAGGATGGTGAGCCCACAAACTTCTGGGTGAGCAAGCAAGCTGGAGACCCAGGGAAGAGGCTGCGCTCTCAGGTCAAGTCCAAAGACCATGGACAGGCAGGATTCAGCCAATGGTGGGAGGCCCATCCGACCACTGAAAATAATCTGTTTTACTCAGTGTCTGTATATGTAAATCCATGACTTATCTAAACAGCACCTCACAGGAGCACCTGGGAAAGTTGGGTATAAAAAATAAATAAATAAAAAATCTGAGTGCTGTAGTCCAAGCGAAGCTCACACAGTAGTGTGACCAGTGTTTAAAGCCGTTGGAATGGACTGAGGCCACCCATATGCATATTGAAGAACTCATCAGGGACACTCCAGGCTCGAATAATTCCAGGCCCAAGTTCTTCTGTGTCTTCTCAAGTTACTGTAGATACCAAGAAAGCTACCGTTTGCCATCAGGACTGAAGGAGAAAATCTCTTCCCAACTCTTGGCATTCTGAGACCAGGTCTGAGGCAGTAGCCAAGGCTGGCCGGGAACTCATTATGTATCTCAGGTGGACTCAAATCCACAGGAGCCTCTTGGGTGCTGCGATCGCAGGCATTAGCCGCACGCCTTGCTTGTGGGGCTTTTTGAGTGATCAGATGGCACAGCTATGCAAATGTCAGCCTTGCCTCTGCAGAATGTCTTCCCCGCACTTGGGTCTATGGAGGGCTCACCCACGCACTGAAAACAAAGCCATGCGATGCTGCGGCACACAGAAGCTTCTCACTGGAAAGTGGCCTTGGCTGAAAAGTGAGTGGAATGGAAGGAAGCTGAGCTTCACTGAGCTGTGTACGGAAAGACAAGGAAGTTTGCCTTGATTTTTCTCCCAGATTGAGGGAACTTGCAAGAGAAATGTGAACTATGTCTGCATTTTACTGCACATTTGCAGAGAATGCTGGCCTATTAATATCGTGATGAATTATTGAGACAGAAGAGAACACTGGGTGGTTATGACATGCTTCTCAGCTTTTATGGATGCTGGAAGGAACAACATGATCTCTCGATGGTCCTATTTGTACAGGAAGCCACTCTGTCATGAGTTTCACGGATGGTACACATGGAGAAACACTATTACTCTTTTAGTGTCAGATAGTAAAACTAGCTGCACAGGGGCTGAGAGAGCTTTGTGTGTGGGAACCAAATGGCCTGGACCTTTCTGTGGCTACTGAGCAGCAGTCAGTTTGTTCTATGTGGGGCTTGGAGCTCTCCTGAAAGAATGTGAAGGTGGGAGGCAGAGATTGCTGCCAAGGCGGACCCTGAGCTGAGATGTGAAGCTGTCTGTTGAGGGAGAAAACTGGTCTAAGCTTTGCTGGGCAGGAGTGATCTCATAGAACCCAGCATGCTAATCAATGCTCAGGGTGTTCCTGTGCTCAGCTGGGTCTCCAGTCTCAGGCCCATTCATCCTAGGTTTGTGTTCTTCAAGGCTCTGCCTGTAGGTGTTAGGTCCCTGGTGTCAGACCCAAGTCCTTTGACAGAGAAGCCTCACACAGTGGTCACCGCTCACCAGCTAGCACCCTACACTTCCGGTCCCTCCCTGCTCCCTCTGTCCCTCATTCTGTACTCCTTCTCTCGGCCACAGGCACCTCCTCTTTTCTGCCCTCCTCTCACTCATTCTTCAACAGTATCTCTCTTCTGATGTCTTCATTCTCAGACTCCCTTGCCGCTTGCTCAGATCGAAGCAACGTCTTCATTTTGTCACCATCTTGGGCTGTATTCTTTCTGCTCTGGGATCTACAATTTCTCTCCAGCCACTGACACCATAGAGTTGACAGAGAGACCACAGGAGCTGCAGTACCACATGGCCGCGGTGTCACATGTGCATAACCGGGTTTACACTCTTTCTCCCAGCCGCACACTCCAAAGGCAGCAGGTCATTCCATTGCTCAGGGCAGGGGACGTGCTACCCTGTGTTCTTCCATCCACAGCGATGACCCCACAGCCTAGGCCCACATCCCTGGGAAATGTATAGGACTTAATTATCAAGGAACATACAGTGAAAAGAACATACACACATACCTTCCGTCTGATAGTTCATGATGTACAAGTAGGCCTAACCATATTTAGGGAATTTGGAAATAAAGTATTTATGACATTGAAATTGGTGTCACTTGAGCAATCCCTGTGTAATTATTTGGAGAACCATGGAGGATGTTGTGTCAACATTGTCCCCACAGGGAACAAAGATACCCTGAAAGCCTGGATGTCAAAGCTGAGCTCGTGTGTGTGTGTGTGTGTGTGTGTGTGTGCACGCATGCAGTAAAGTTTTATACACATGCATGTGGTGTGTTTGTATGTGCACGTGGGAGTGTGTGGAAGCCAGAGGCCAACCTCCAGTGTTGTTCCTCAGGTGCAATCCGCCCCGTTTCCTGAGACTCACCGGCAGGGAGCTCATTTTCAGTTGAAGCTGGCTGGCCAGCAAACCCAGGAACGTGCCTGTGATTTTCATTCATGATGTTCTGACTCCATTTCCAGGCCCCCAAGTCTCTGTCACTAGGGCATCTTCTAGGCCTGGAGCTTGCTTTGCTCACAGTGGATCTCCAGTGTAGATGTACCTCTCCCCAGTTCAACACTGAGCCAGGGACAGTCAAAGCTGGTTTGTGGACCCTTTCCTGGAAGTGGGTGGCCCACAGCGACCCGGAAGAACAAATTGCCCAGGACATGGCGTCCTTTTACAGCACCCACCTCACATGTTCCCCCTCCCACCTACACAGACCTCTCTTTCCCTAGACAGTCTCACTCCTCCCTCCAAAAGGCGGAGATTCCTGTCACAAGGTCCCAGGACCAGCTCTCCCTCCACGTGGCTCAGGCACAAGGAAAGTTTCAGCTTCTAGGAAGAGGAGCCTGGGAAATTTAGAATGGCAGGAGGCCGTCAACACCGCTTAGTGGTTCTTAGAGGAGACATAGGGCTTCAATCTCTTCTTTGCTAACCCTAAAGATTTCTGGGGACCCACTGTCCCTTTGCTCTGCCACTCAGCTTTGTGCTGTGCCTTGGGCCACAGACACACTCTGGGCCACACTGGAATAGAAGCGTCTCTGTCAAGAAGCTCACCATGAAGGTCAAACCCAGTGTTACACAGTGAGAGAATGCTTGCCCTACACTTGGTTCTTAGAATTTTTAGCTATGTGGACTGCAGAGCCTTAAGTGACATGTGTACAGACAACACTGACATTCTGCAATGCCAGGCAGGACCCGATCGGTCATCTGTCTTCCAGTCTGGAGCTATCTGTTCCTTTCTCTTGAATTACCACACACTTTTCCTCAATACTTCCACAGAGCCATGCCCGCAGCCCCAACTGTGCCTTTTCTACCAGTTCCAAGGTGCGTGGTGACCCTTCCTTCTCATCTCTGGCATCTCTCGCTCTCTCCTCAGGGGGCAATGGAGCTTCTTATACTCCCCAGCAACTATCTGCACACCCTCAAGGTCTGGGTCCTCTGCCCCTGGCAGCTTGGTGACGCCTTTTCAGATCTGCTCACACAGAATGAGCTGTTCCCTTCTGTACTTTGAATCTACGCAGAATCTCCCATCAGCAAGCTCTAGGGCAGGAAGTCATCTCTTCCCATTAGTTTGAGAATACAGAGACTTGGAGGGATGGTTCAACCACAGAATGCTAGTCCCACGGTCTCAAAGACAAGAGAGTCACAAGGCCAAGTGGGCTCTTAGCTTTCACATGGGGGGGCTCTAGCCAAGAGACCTGACTCCCTCTCTGGCACACCCACACACACACACACACACACACACACACACACGCATGTGTTCGAGATGCATGAGTTTGAAAACAGTTGGCCTGAAGTCATGCCATGGTCTTAATTAGGTCCCTGTTTGCTCTAGGGTTTGTCTTCCTTAAACAGGAAGCAGTGACACAGCTCCCGGGAATGGGAAGGTGAGCTGAACGCATGATGATAGGCCTGGGGCAACTCATGGACTCCAGGATTGCTGGTGGTGGGCAGTCTGGGAGCCTGCCTCCAAGGGCCGTGCACACACAGCCGCCTGAGAGTGCACACTGAAGGACGTGCAAATGGGACACACTGCTCTTTCCAAAGGAAGAACAGCTTCACGCTGCTTTCAGTTAAGTTGCCACAGCTGAGGAAGGGGATGGGGAGTGAGGATGCTCGCAGCCTCTGGCAGCATAAAAACATAAAGATTTTACTATTAATACTGTGTGTGTGCGCGCATGTGCAAGTACCCTACGGAGGCCGGAGGTGTTGGCTGTCCTCTGGAGTGTAGTCATAGGCAGCTGTGAGCCACCTGATTGGGTGCTGGCAACTGCACTCAGGTCCACTGCTAGAGCAGGGTTTGCCTGTAACTGCTGAGTGAGCTCCCCATCCCAGCTGTAAATGTTTAAGTATGCTCACAATCTCTATGTCCTTTCAGTACCGCTTTGACTCAAGCACTTGGTGATTTTGACAGCACTATTGAAGGTGGGCAGCCTTGGACTTTACGGAGCTACTGCTGGTTTCAGTCATGCTACATCACTGCTTTCAAGGAAGTTGCAGCTGAGCCGTGATTAGGGTCCCTGCGTGAGTGGGGCTAGGAAAACACAGGTTAGTAGAAATCACTCTTGTGCTTTTCACTCCCAAGCAAAAGGAACAAGGATAAAAACCAACACAAACTCCCTTCTCTGTTACAAATTTTAAGTGATTTAGCAGGAATGAATCTAGAAACATTGCAAAGTTGCTGGTTACTTCACCCCAGGAACTGGCGAAACCAAACCCAGCCAACATTCCTGAGTCAAGCCTTGGCTGGGAGACTGTCTTAGCATCTCTTCCCATCGCTGTGATAAAATAACCAAAGCAACTTAAAGGAAAAGGGGCTTATTTCAGCTAACCACGAAAGGATTCAGAAGAAGGTGGTGGGGAGATCAAAACAGCAGGGACCTGAAGCCCTTGGCCACATCTCAGCTCCCTTCCTCCATTCGTGCCGTGGGAGGGCCCAGCCAGGGAATGGCCACACCCACAGTGGGTGGATCTTCTCCCCTCAATTACCTCCCCGCCAGGGTCCCTAGGGTCCAGGTGATTCCTGTTCCCCCTGAGTGACAATTAGCAGCACCTGCCTCAGTGACCTAGCTCTGCTGCCCTTCTCTCTTGCTCACTAAGTGCACACAGCTCTATCCTTGAGAGGTCCTCGACAACCGGCAGGGAGGCGCCTCGTGTCCCTTCGGTGTAGGGCTGGGAGAAGCCAGGGTGTCCCTCACAAACCGTTTAGTAATGACGTGTGAGTTTCTCCTAGTAGGACCCCAGCCTGACCCCAGCTGTTACCTCCCCCAGTTGTGCAAACACCCCCGTGACAGGCTAAGCCCCGGGCAGGCTAATGTTCACAGGAGCAAGCCATTATCGAAATTAATTAGTTGGTTTTCCTTTTGTATAAACATCCATGCTCAAGGCTAATTGCTCATTTAATTAAAACCTTCAGCTCTAATCAGGATTGCCTTTTATGTAATTCACACACATTTAAGGTACCAACTGCCGCTACTGCTGTGCGCCACACATGGAGACAGCACCACAAAACGAGCAAAAGGTGGCACGAGGGAGAAGAATTTTGAAGAACGGCGGGAGAATGAGCACCGGCAGTTTTTCCCATGAGCTGGATTGGCTTTGGGATATTTCCTACTGGGATAGGAGCTTCGGCACTCGAGTCGATACCACCTTTTCCTTCTTTTAGTGGCAGTCCTCCACATTCTGGTTTCCCACCATCTGCGAACGTTTTTGAGAGGGCATTCTCTGATTGTTCTTCACCCTGGCAGCACTACACATGAAACTTCTTTTGAATGCCTTTGTTTCTGAGAGCATTTCGGGCTTTGTAAGGATGCTTAGCATGAGGCTCAGTGGCAGGTGGATTTGTAGTGGGTTGAGGTGGGGGCAATGGGCTGGAATGTGGGCCAGAAATGTCTTAGAACTTGACTGTCCTCACCCATGGCTTTGCCTCCTTCCAGATGTTTAGTATCAAAGTTTGATGGAGGTAGAAACACAAAAATGACCTGGGCTAGGAAAAGCAAGGATCTGGTTCTCATAGAAGAGTATGTTTATAGGGTAAGCTACCTTCTCGCACCCAAGACTTGGGGACCAAATCATGTCATCAAGATGTGGTTTTTGTGGCCTTCCTGATGCCAGTCTTGGCTTTGCTTCAGACTTCCTTGAGGGGAAAAGGAAAGTTCTATTCACTCTCACGTGTATCAGAGAAGAAATACCCCCTCTAATGGAATCAGTGAAAGTCTCACTCAGTCCAAGAGGACCTGTGTAACTCAGTCACCGCAGCTCGGAAGATTCCTGCTCAGGGGGCAGGAGTAACAACTATGCCCCATGACCTAGGCAGGTGATCTGGCCACTACAGGAATTGAGGTGAGGAAAGGGGGTTGTCACCCAGGAAGAAACTTATGACACTGGGTGGGTGTGGAATGGGAACATGGCAGACATTCATCTGGAGGCTGGATTGGGTGATCCTGCAGGGCTGGTGGTTCCCACTGAGGATTTGCTAATGGGGCCATGGTGACAGGTGGAGCCTGGAGCACATCCCAGAGATCTGGGATCCTATGTGCCCCTTCCCAAGCCTGCACTGAATCTATCGTATGGAGCTCTGCATTCCCCAAGCCAGAGAGACATAAAACGGCGGTTCTTTAGACTGCCTTGACGTAGGAGACTTCTTTTTTTTCCAGCAGCTTTTGACCCCATTTTGCAGAAAGAAAGAATACAGCCTGGTGGGTCCAGAAACCACCCAATCTATCAGGCTCCGCCCTGCATCACCGACATAGTTTATTCCCAGGAACAGAATGGGAGCCCCCCTTGCAAGTGTGTGTGGGGTGACTTGAGATTCGGGTACATGAGTACATTAAAATTGTATGAGGGAAACCAGGCCCAAGCTAAGAATCCAAGAGACCCACCTATCCAAGGAAAGTGTGTGCCAATCTCCCATGGGCCCCATGACACCTAACACGAGGTGGCGCAGCCTCTCATCCAACCTATCTTCTGACACTCTGTGTATATGTCAAGAACTAAGAGGTGGAGGACTCCCTCCCTGCCTCTGCCTGGAGCTTCAACTCCCCTCCGTTCCTGGCTGCCAAGCGGTTACCCCACTGTCTGCCTGCTGCTTCTTTGTCCATCTGGACTTGTGCTTGAATCTGCCATTTCTTACTCTTGGTCCTGGTTGCCTCAGCCTTTCGTACGGCAGTGGGGTTTTTGCAGCTTTGCTCTCAAACCCACCCAGCCCCAGCGGCTTCAGCGGCAGCTGGTTCCCAGCACTGGCCTGGCTCGTCATCGCAGCAGGACAGACCCTTTCTCAGCCACTTCTGAACGCCCTCCCACTCACAGCGGCCTCTCTCTCCTGCATTCATTCTGTAAACCCCATATGTGCGTGTAGATGTGTAGATATATACATATGCAGAGAGACGGACATGCGTTAAGAATTAAGAGTGGGAGAAAAATACCTGAATTCACTTCAGTCAGCTTACCAGGGTAGGCGGGATTTATGTGGCTGCTGTCATTGAATCAGCTGAACCTGTGAATTTACTACTTAATAAATTCTGATATTGTTGAAAGCCACATCTATGAACACATCTGTGTTCATCTATGTTTCTGGCATAGAGTGCTCATGACAGCTAGATTTCAGAGCGCAGAGTTCTGAGGAAGCATGGAGCAGACTCCCTCGATTCTCCTTGCCCTCCTCTCTAACCTTTGTCTTGATGCTGTGGCACACAGCCACTCTCCTCCTCTGTCCTGCTCTCAGGTCCTTTTGCCTCTGTAGGGCTCATCATCTATTTATACTTGTGCTCCTGGGACGTGGGTGCTTTGAAGTGTGTCCAGTGAAAATTGTTCAAGTACCCTTACTGTAGTGCAAATGGAATACATGGGGATACAGCTGTCTTTTGGAGGGCCAGCTCAGATCAGATACCTATGCAGGGCCAGCTCAGAAGCCTATGCACATTAGGCACAGCCCCGGGGGAGGGCTTTCAGGATAATCTCTTCAGGGCAGGGAAAGTTCATCCCCCCCTGCCATCCACTTTGTCTGGAAAACCCTTTGCCTTCTCCTCCGCTAGCTACTTTTCCTTGTGGAATTCTCTCAGCAATGCTGTGAGCTACTTGCTGGTACTTAAGGTGATGGACTGTGGATAGCAGAAAACAGAAAGAAGCCATTGTCAAAGCGAATTCATTATTAATGTTTGATAGTTTTCCTGTCTGCTTCCCAGCTGTTCAGCACAGAGCTGTGAGGACTGGACTGTATTTGCTTGGTGCCTGGGGAGGCCATGCAGGCGGATGCTTACCCTTCCCCAGAGGACAGGGAGCTTGACTTGGATCCATTCCTCCTGCTGGGCTCAGGGAGGGAGACAGGCTGGAGGAGGTCTGTGCTCTACCTTTGTTTCCTGTAATTGTGGTGAGATATTTGCAACAGCCTGCTTCCTGGATGCCGGCTTCATCTTGGTTCATAGTTTAGTGGCTGAACAGTCATGGTCCTGTTTGTGGTGTTATTCCGGGTGTTAACAGAGGCTCATGGCTGTGGCAATAGAAATGAGGCCACTTGATCACATCTCAGTGGATCAGGGAGCTGAAAGCTCAGGCCAGAAATAGGCCCATTCTCAGTGGTTTTCCACAGCCATACATCATCCACAAAGGTCTCACGCCTCCCCAAACTTGTGGCTGGGGACCAAATGTTCAAACGTGAGAGCCCCTGGGCATCTCACACCAAACTCTAACAGTCTTGTTTCTTAGAAATCAGACATGACTCTGAACCTACCCAGGGGAAGACTGCTGCTTTCAGACTCCTCCTGAGAGGGCTTGTCTGGTCTGAGTCTGGTTCTTGTATGTAGGTAGAGGGACAGGAGGGGAAACTGGATTTAGATGTAGAGTTTCTGAGCTGCTCAGGAGTTCCTAGAACTTGGCTGGACCATGAGGAACACAGAGGCCACAGACACACCAGAGAAAGTGGAGGGGACTTTGTGCCAGGATGAGCAAGGTGCTCTGGGGTTGGGGCTCTGAGGCTAACTGATTGCTTCAATTGTTCTTCTCCTGTTCTCTGAGTACATATCTGTAGACTAAAAATATAAAAACTACAGAGAAGTAGAAATGCTCTGTCTCTGGATTCGATCTTAAAACCTAAAAGTAAAACTTGCTGTCATCTTTCTTCCCCTTCCTTCCCTCTCTTCCTCCTTTCCTCCCTTTCTCCCTCCCTCAAACCCTCCCTCCCTGGGATCTTATGAAACCTAACCATATTTTTAGTGTGGATGCTTCACCATGCCAGAAATAGTTGCTGCGAGCAGCTTGGGGTTGGGGGGAGGGAGGAAGAGAAGGAAGGTGTGAAAGTGTCATGGAAGACATTAGCTATTTGTTCGTGGGCAGCCCCCTCATTATTATGGCTGCAAACACCCCTCCAGTAAGGGATGTTTGCACATTGCTGGCTTTCTGTGAACACTCAGCAAGGGAAGCCTCTGCACAAAGCCCCTCTGGCAGCAGAAGTGCACACATTGCCTTTGGAGGGAACTCCAGCCTTTTTCTGCAGAGATTCCATTAGTCACAGGTCACAGTAGTTGTTGAGGAAGTGAGAACAACTTATTCTTCTCAGCGAGGAGCTCTGAGCTAATTTGTCATTTGATTGTGTTTGGGGAAGTCTGCTTTCTTTGGGGAGCCTAATAAAGAGGCTGAAGAACTGTGACAAATACTTCTTATTTGTCCTGTGTTGTCGTCAACACACACACAGAAAGTGGTTCTTTTTTTTTTTTTAATGGTTATAAACCCTTGAAATATGTGGGGGAAAGCAAATGAAGTCCAGGTTTTTGCTTGCTCCCTCTCTGTGAGAACATTTGCCTATATGAACTGGGTGATCCAGATGAAAGGATCTCTAGGAAAATATCAGGATTTCTCAAATCACAGAGCAGGGTCCAGCTCGCTGAAGAATGCAGTGATAGCTCCTTATGAAAACAAAACAAAACAAAACAAAACAAAACAAAACAAAACAAAACAAAACAGCATTTTGTAAAGAGTGAAGCTTATTGCAGGCAGTTGAGTGCATAAGATATACCAAAAGTCAGATCTGTTGTAGGCATAGCCCTTGTTTAAGAGAAGTGTCAGAGTTCATTTTAAAACTATGTAGTTAAGGGGCTTGGGTGAGTTTTGTTTTTTTTTTTTTTTTACCGAAAAAAATATTTTTTTATTCTTTGGCAGTTTGATACATATGTATGATTTTTTTGTTTCTTTTTTTAAATTTTTTATTAATTACACTTTATTCATTTTGTATCCCCCATAAGCCCCTTTCTCCTCCCCTGCCGATCCCACCCTCCCTCCCCTTTCTGCATGCATGCCACTCCCCAAGTCCACTGATAGGGGAGGTTCTCCTCTCCTTTCTGATCTTAGTCTATCAGTTCTCATCAAAAGTGGCTGCATTGTCCTCTACTGTGGCCTGGTAAGGCTGCTCCCCCCTCAGGGGGAAGTGATCAACGAGCAGGCCAATCAGATTATGTCAGAGGCAGTCCCTCTTCCCATTACTATGTAACCCACTTGGACACTGAACTGCCATAGGCTACACCTGTGCAGGGGTTCCAGGTCCTCTCCACGAATAGTCCTTGGTTGGAGTATGATTTTCTGAGAAGTTCCCTGTGTTCAAATTATCTTGTTCTGTTGCTCTCCTTGTGGAGTTCCCGTCCCCTCCAGCTCTTACTATTTCCCACTTCTTACATAAAATTCCATTCACTCTGCCCATCAGTTGGCCATCAGGCTCAGCATCTGCTTTGACAGTCTATACTGCAGAAGCTTTCAGAGGCCCTCTGTGGCAGGTTTCAAGGTTGTTTCCTGTTTTCTTCTGGCTTTCAGAGGCCCTCTGTAGCAGGTTCCGAGGTTGTTTCCTATTTTCGTTTTCTTCTGATGTCCATCCTCTTTGCCTTTCAGGATGGGGATTGAACATTTTAGTTAGGGTCATCTCTTTTGCTTAGTTTGTTTAGATGTACAGATTTTAGTGGGTTTATTCTATATTGTATGTTTATATGAGTGAGTATATACTGTGTGTGTCTTTTTGCTTCTGGGACAACTCACTCAGGATGATCCTTTCCAGGTCCCACCATTTACCTGCAAATTTCATGATTTCCTTATTTTTCATTGCTGAGTAATACTCCATTGTATAGATGTACCACAGTTTCTGCATCCATTCTTCAGTTGAGGGGCATCTGGGTTGTTTCCAGCTTCTGGCTATTACAAATAAAGCTGCTACAAACATGGTTGAGCAAATGTCCTTTTTGTGTACTTGAGAATCTTTTGGGTATATGCCTAGGAGTGGTATGGCGGATCTTGAGGAAGCGCTATTCCTAGTTGTCTGAGAAAGCGCCAGATTGATTTCCAGAGTGGTTGTACCAGTTTACATTCCCACCAGCAGTGGAGAAGGGTTCCCCTTTCTCCACAACCTTTCCAGCATGTGTTGTCTCTTGAGTTTTTCATCTTGGCCATTCTGATGGGTGTAAGGTGAAATCTCAGGGTTGTTTTGATTTGCATTTCCCTAATGGCTAATGAGGTTGAGCATTTCTTTAAGTGCTTCTCTGCCATTCGATATTCCTCTACAGAGAATTCTCTCTTTAGCTCTGTTCCCCATTTTTTAAGTGGATTACTTGGTTTGTTGCTTTTCAGCTTGTTTAGTTCTTTCTTTCTTTCTTTCTTTCTTTCTTTCTTTCTTTCTTTCTTTCTTTCTTTCTTTCTTTCTTTCTTTCTTTCTTTCTTTCTTTTTTCTATCAAGCCATGTTAAAGTCTTGACAAGCTTTTGGCCAGCTCCCATGAGTCTCCATCTGGGTGCACGCGCATGGCGACATCTTACTTTACTTAATGTTTGTTCTCAGAAGTGTTCCCTCCACAGAGTGCTTGGAGTTGGGAGGGATAAAGGGCACCTTGCACTGCCAGCAGCATGGTGGAAGTGAGTTTGCTGTCTCCCTGGACTGGCATCGAAGCCTGCCGTGGTCTCAAAGCTCATCTCTCTCTGTGAGTCATGTGCGTTTGCCTGACTTCTCTTTGTGCCTTGTGCTTGATAATCTACTTGACAAAACATTGCAGTGACGGAGTTAAGTTAGCTAATTGCTGTGACCCAAAAATACCTGACAGGAAGCCACTTAGTAAGGGTTATTTTTAAGTTTTATGGGACTGCTTATGATGCTTGGGGAGGCATGGGGTCAGGAGTGGCTGGGTGCCCCTCTCTTTTAGGGATCTGCTTGTTCATCTCTGGGTGGATCATGAAGCAGAAACCTTCAGACATGGAATAGGGATGGGATGTGAAATCTGGAGGCCTACCCAAAATGACCTACTTTCTCCAGCAAGGCATCCACGAGGCTTTGGGACCTCCGAAGGTAGTGCTGCTCCCTGGAGACCAAGCGTTCAGCCACAGGAGACTGTGGAGGGCATTTCACAGTCAAGCCACAACAAGCAGCTTCTGCTAAATGCTCGTTTATGTTGGTTACTGTAGATGAGGCTGGAATGCCGGCCTTTGCTTCATCTTTCTAAGCCAAAGCCCAGAGACTGATGAAAGTCTGTATACAGTCAGGAGAGCGAGGAGCAGGAAGTGTTAGGTGAATTAATGTGTGTTCCCGGGATTTTTATTTAAACGTTGGGTCATGATGTGCCATTTTGAGAGCTTGCGCTGACATTTATAGGGCCTGTTCAGAATTCACAAAAGACCACAGAGATCAAACATTCAACCTGTTTCCAGTCCTAACGCCTGACTGCGTTAGATGCCGTGATATGGATATCTCAGACTCTGCTGAATAAACTGAACTCGCAGAAGGACAATTGAGGAGAAGGATCAGCGTATGGTCACCAGTGCGAGGCCTGTGAGACACTTCAGCAAATGATGAGGACTCTCTTCCCGAAGTACAGTAGTAGGAAGGAACCTCCCGATCTTGGGGATGATTTTCTGGGTAGGCTGGAACACACTCAGTGACCTCAGGAACAAATCTGACTTAAGATGTATTTGCAGCGATGACTCCCTGTGATTACGAACGCCTTCGAGTTATGAGTGACCCCGGTCTTAGGCTCGGCATCCCTTGAGCTTTTTTATTGGGCAAAGCCTGTGCCCTCCTTCCCTCCGGTGCTAGCTCTGCCGTTCAAACATCGGCAGGTTGCCAAGCACTTCCTCTTCACGCTGGAACATAACGGCTAAACAGGGGTTCAGAGTTGTTGTGAATTTGCATTACCCTTTAACGAGGCACGAAGCAAGGCCCCTTAACAGTGTTTAAATCGTGGCTCTACAGACCGATCCACCCGAGGACAATGGTAGCGCAGCCGGAAGGCCTTGCCAGAGCTTGGCTAAGTTTTCTTACCTCGGAAGCACGCCAAGGTTTGTGAGTCTGGGATGCAGCTGGGTGGGTCAAAATCGCACCCTCTCTGCGCACTGAATACAGAATAACATCTGCTAGGAAGTCTGAGGCCCTATGCTGTTCTGTGGAGCTTCTGACCCACAGACAGAAGAACTGAATTTAGGATGTTCTTATGTTAGTTACTTTCTTGTTCTCACGATGAAGTAGCTAAGAGAACTGCTTCAGGAAAAGCGGGATTATTTGGGCTTCAGCTTCACAAGGGATGGGATCCCAGCACGGTAGAGAGGGTTAGGCGGCGGGCCACAGGCTCCAGAGTCAGGAAGCAGCCAAAGAGCGATGCTGCACAATTCACTTCCTCCTTCATCATCCCACAGCCTGGTGCTGCTCAGTCTAGAAAGTTCTCACAGATGTGTCCAGGGTGTAGCCGCCGGCGCAGTGGGAAGCTGGTGGTGCTGACTCTCACAGTTCTGTCAGCTGGAGGCTGGGATGAGGAGCAAGACCAACTTATCATGGGGCCATCCTGGAGGAGATTACTCATTACTGTGGACACCTTGAGCCCCCACCATGGTACCCCAACTGCAAGACGCTAAATCCTGGCTCACCCTAAGCTCCAGGGAGAATGTATCACATCTGACAGTGAGGCAGACCCAGATTTAGGTGGACCTGGCTGGGCATGAGCTGGGGATGACCATCCGTCCACTTCTCTGCCTCCATGGAGGGGAAGGCAGCTCTTGCATAGCACTTTCCAGTAAACCGTTCAGGGGGTGGTCGCTGGCTGTAGTTCCTTCGCAATCTTTTGGCTTCGCTTTCACAGGGAACAGGCCCCATCCTTCTGTTTGCTGAGCATCAAGATGCCCCAGTGTGAAGAGCAGTATTTCACTCACAGTAACTCTTGGCACTGTGCCTTGTGCCCTGTGGTACTTAATTTTAATGTCACCTGGGTCTTTGGTTCTATTTTTCACACTCATTGACTCATCTCACACTCAGAAACTACAGCTGTAATTTTGTCATTAACAGTCACAGGTTTTTAGGTGTTTTTATAAATCAGCCTTATTTTTACATTGAATTACTAGGTCAAATTTTTCCCTACACAAACACCTCATTTTCTCTTGCACTTAGAACTCTTAACACCCAATACACCTTGTTTGTTTGTTTGGTTTTTCACTTAGAGGAACTTCCTCCGTTCTTTTTAAAGAGTTTCTTCCAAGAGAATCTTTTTTCTCTCAACATGTAAGAAGAAATATCAGTGGATTTTGTTGGTAAAATGAGACTCAAGTTACCCGCACTTGGATTGCTCCAGCAAGACTTCCCCAGGCTAGCCACAGATATTAATGTGAAGACTTGAGCCTATCAAGTTCAGGGTGCACACACTTGTCGGCAGGCCCTGGTGTGCCCCTCTGCCATACAATGGTGACCATGATCACATTCTCACTGGCATGTGTGTGCACACCAGCCTCCTGGTTTCCCCTCTGGCCTCTGTGGGTCTCTTCTGTCACAATTAAACACTGTTTCATGACCATCTTGTAACTAACACAAAGACTCAAGTGTTCTTTATAAAACACTTCTTCAACTACAAGGTTTGACTTTTATTCTGATACTAAAATAAGTGTCAATATTTATTTCTAAAAGTGTTGTGTCCCTGTTCACCTGTGCCCACTGGGATAAGAGGTTTCATCCTTCCAGGGAGCATCCATTCACGCTCCAGAGAGAAGATACACAGTGAACCAGCCTCCTGCCTGGTCGATGCTGGCCCTAAGGTGGAACTTCTTCTTTGAAGAAACTTCTCTGGGAAAGCACTTGAAATTTCCACAGTAAAGGTGTGGAGCTAGAGCAGCGACGGATGTCCTTGGAGAGGCTACTTCTGAGTGACATGAACAGCGCAGGTATAACGTGGTCACCTTGCCCGCCCCTGGTGTCTGTGCCCCTGATGGAAGTCTAGGATTCTGTCCAGGATTAGGTCCAAGTGTCCTGTCTCCGTTGCCCCTGTGTCTCAGTCTAAAGGCCTTTCTTTTAGTCTTCACGACCACGCTCTTTCTTTTTAGGTTCCTGGTCAGCACTGCTGTTTGTCCGGTTGTCTGGACACGTGTATTGTTTAACAGTCTTAGCTTAGCAGTCTCTCACTGAACCTGGCGGTCACTGGTGTCAGCTAGACTAGCAGCCAGCAAGGCTCATTGCTCCTTCTTTCTTCAGCCCTCTGCCAGAGCTGGAATCACAGCCTGTGGCTGAGCCTGGATCTTTAAAAATTATTCCCTTCAGTTTTTGAGATTATAACATAGTTAGGTCATTTTCCCCTTTCCATATTCTCCCCCAGACTCCTCCTTATACCTCTGCCCCTGCTCTCTTTCAAATTAACTTTTTTTTTTAAAAAACTAATTGGTGTTACATAAGGACTGAGCATGTGAACTCAGGGCCCCGTAAGCATGCAAACAGCATGTTACATGTTAACATGGCATCATCTCCCCAGCCCATAAGGATTTCTTAAATGTGCACCATGTGTCAGACGTATGCTAATGTCCACTGTGTACCAGACATGTGTGTCAATGCCCACTCTGTATGCAGCATGTGATAAGAGCTAAATTTTGACCTTCAACAACAAAACAAGCCTCAGGAGTACTTTTAAGAACACCCTGAGTGATCACAGCTCTCCAGGTGTCGCCAGCTCAAAGTTCTGAGCATTTCCTCCGTCCCTCCACCAATGGGTTCTACAGGCCTCAGAACCGCTGGTCAGGCTCATCACAACAAGGGCCTTGCTTCTTGGCATCAGTGTTCTGTATCGGGGACTTCTCTTGTAGCTTATATCAAATTCCCAAGAGACGCAACTCAAGGAAGTTTATTTTGGCTTTTAGTTAGAAGTGTGGTCGGCCATGGCACTGAGGCATGGTGACAGAACAAGAGCTTGTGCTGTGTCTGTGGCCAGGAGGCAGAAAACAATGAGCCCTGGCACTCAGCTTGCTCTCTGCTCTGTATTTGGGCCACGACCCTTGCTCTCGGAGTGGTGCAGCATGCACTTCAGTTGGGTCTTCCCCTCCCCCCACATAACCCAATCTAGATATCCCGGACAGGCATGCACAGCATTGTCTCTCCTTCACGATTCCACATCCTGCCAAGTTGACAGTACTAACCTGCCCAGCACTGTCCTCCTCCTCTCCCTCCCTTTAGGTCCTCCACACCATATTCTCCCTTCTACTCTTGAAGAATCTGGGCCATGCAGGTGTTCCATGGAATGAGACACATCGGGGCACTTTCTGGTGCTTTCATCAGATGATGCTGTACATGTCTAGGAAGAAAGCGTACAGGCGACACATGTCTTGTGCATGACATAAGCCTGGCCTGTCAGCTGTCTGTCTGTCTGCTTATTTGGCATCGTATTGAGGGGCCATACTACTTTCCCCATCTACAGTCTGCCCGAAGTTGTCAGGCTCAGCCCAAGTGCAGAGGAGGAGGATTAAGCTACTTCCTAGAGGCAGGAAAATCAAAGATGTTATCAGACCCGTGGCATCCATGACAGAGAGACTCCTCAGATGTGTGACATAAGCCATTTCTTCTGCCTGTCCTGTTATTCAGAGATGTTGCAATGCAATGTCATTTTCTCTCCTCCACATCAGACAGCCGGGACGGTCTGTAAGAAAGAGCCGTCTCTTGCCTCTTGCTTACACACTGAATCCTTTCAACAAACATCACCACCCCAGACACGCTTCAACTCCTCCAGCTATGACCTTTGGCTCTGCATCTTCCTCGGCTTCAGTGGGCAACCAAGGGCTTCTGAGGGTCATGGGCAGTCTGGGGCTTCCCCTGCCAGGAAGGATTGCTCCTGTACTGCTCCTTCTCGAGGGATAATTTTCTGCACGAAGTCCACACACCCTGTTCTGTTCACCATTGCCTCTCAGAATTAGTTACACTGGAAACAGTTTCTTGGAACAAAGGTGTTACTCCAGGAAAACAGAAATAAAGCTAATTTTCTTCTAAGGTCATTTTCTGCTGCAGGGTGACTTATGTTATCATATCATCCTCCCAAATTTCCCCACTGAAATTCTGACCTACAGCACTTAGGAGGTAGAGGGTTTTTGAAGAAGAAATCAAGTAAAAGTTAGGTCATGAAGGTGAATTTTGATGCAACATGGCTGGTATCTTAATGTAGGGGGTGCATTTGTACACAGATACATGGGGGGGTCATGTGGAGATGAAAGCAAGGAGGAGGCTATGCATCTAGGAAGCAAAAAGCAGAAACAAACTCAGAAGTCCTCCCAAACTCCCATACAACTGACCCTGCTGACCCCTGAGCCCTGGGCTTCAGCACTGTGAGCGCGTGATTTGAGGCGTGTTGAGCTCTGTGACATGTTCACGGCCCTTCCTGGGAGTGAGTGCATGGCTTGTGGCGTCTATCCTTTGAAAAGACAGAAGTCATCAATCCTTGATCTGTATGTAGTCAGGACACCCCCCACCAGTTACACAGAGGGCCACACTTGCTGAATCCACCTGTTTCAGCTTTGGCATAAGCCCTGTGTGCCTTTCTCTAGAAGAAGAAGTCATGAGCTAGCCCAGCACATTTCTAAGCACTCAGTAGCTCAAGGCTTGGCCTGTGCAAATTGAAAACTGTAATTCTTGGGGGATGTACACCATTTGTGTATTAACTTCTCAACTAGCGTGCTCATCTTCACTACTCTGCAGCCTTCCTCACTCTATCTTCTCATGTTGGGTTGAGTTTCTTCCCCCTCTGTGCACCAGGATTTTAACACAAGTCAGTCAGCTCCTAAATCCATATTCTTAATGTTGTCTACACTGCCTTTATCTTTAGAAAAAAATTTAGAATGGTACTTTCTTTGGTCTGGAGTTAATACCTCTGGCAATACAGCTTGAATTGCCCCTGTAGGCTCCCTTGGAAACCACATGCCGTTATTATTAATCACATCCTTAGCCTGCCGTCTGCAAGCCTGTGGTTAAGTCATGGTTTTACCAAGCTTGCAATGGAATGGGGTTTTCTCCGCACACTCAGCAGTGCTAAAGTCAGTCCCACTGTACAGCGGCTCCGAGTTTCAACACATCAACCTCTCTTGGGACCCTGGTGAGTCCCTGCAGTTCACGCCATTCACGAGTCAAGCACGCCTGTGAAGAGGAGCGTGTACCTGAGGACCTGGGGAGCACAAGTCTTTGCCCACTTGGGGACCATGGGGGGCTTCTTGAAAAGAAGCCAAGAGTGTCCTCCATAAGCGGCTCTGTAGCATGTTTCAGCCGGGCCCCCATGTCTTAAACATCAACATTTCATACCCTGGCCTTCACCCCACCCCCATACTCATTCAATAAAACCTCAATTTTTAATCCCAAATAGAAGCATATGCTGCTTATTAAAGGGGAAAAATGGTGATATGGTAAACCGCACCATGCTTTCACATGCTACATAAGACAAGGTTCTGATCGCACTTTGCTTTCTATTTTTGCACTTTGGATATGTTCTTTAAACCCTGTGCTCACACCTCACCCCCAAGCATCCATGGGAGTTCTTCCTTCCTGTCTCCGCAGCCCCATTCCTCACTCACAGTGGGACCTCAGGTAGAAAAGCCACCCCAAGTGAAAACCTGGCCAGCTCCCTCTCCTGGCCTCTGGCCTCTGCTCCTTAGTGACTTTTCTTGTTGCTGTAACAAAATACCTGGTGACAAATGTCTTGAGGCAGGAACAGTTTGCTGTGCCTCACAGGCTGACGGTAGCGGCAGTCATGGTGGGGAGGTCTGGCAACAGATCTGCTCATAGCCGTGGGAGAGCAAGCTTTCCCACAGCAATGAAAAGAGGAGGCAGAGGAAAAGGGATGGGGCGTGTGACCCATAATCAGGGTGGTTTTCCTCTTCGGTCAACCCTCTCTGGAAAAGCCCTCACAGACACACCTCAAGGCTTGTTTCACCACTGCCCTAGGAGTGTCTTCCTCCATTCCTGAAGCTTTCCTGAGCTGTCACTCATGCGGGGCGTGGCTTTGGTGATGCAGTTGCCTTGGGCCATCCGTGCTCCTGTGAGTATCCTCCCACTCACAATCCTGAAAGGAAAAACCCCAATAAGTAAATTGGTTCCCCAAGTTAGACTTTGGCAGTACTGTTGTTCTGGTCTGTCATTGGTTTTCTACCTGGGTTGAGTAGACATTTTTCCATGGCTCCGTATAAACAGTGTCACACACGGCTGACTCACCTTCTCTAGGAAGGGCTCATTTCTTAAAGGTTCCACAGCCTCCCAAAGCAGCGCCGACAGCTGGGGACCAAATGTTCAAACACACATACACCTGTAGGACATGTGTGTTACACTCAGATCTCACTTTGCACCAGGCTCCTAAGGGCCGGCAACATCACTGCAGGCAGGCGCTGGATGATCAAAGGGCCCTTCTCTCTTCTATCCCCCTGATACAGCTGAAATAATTAAGGAGCTATCTTGTAAACATATCAATTTATAATCTTAAGAAAGATTGCATTTTGGTTATTACATGCTTTCTGGGCTTCCAAATAATTTATTCTGGAGTTTTGAAACCTATTGACTTTAAAGTCGCGCAGCAGCAAAGGCTATTGCTCTTAATAACGTCATTGAGGAGCATAGTAAGAGTTTAAGCCCAGAACTCGGCGTGGATGGTGCAGTAATGAATGCACAGTTCTTTCGCATACCAGCAATTGATTTTCTGAGTCTAAAATGATTACAAGCCCAAGAGCTATGGAAAGGGGGTCTCATCCCAGGAAACAATGAGCACTGCATACTTCACAGAAGCCCTGCAAGAATTGTGTACATGTGTTCAAAACCTATAACCTGCTTCCTTTGCACTTTGGGTCCTGGACACCTGGTGTATACACAGAGCTTGGTCTCATGATGGCTGCACTCTTTTCCCAAGTCCTGGGGTGGAGGAAGAATCAATCCTCCATTTAAGACAGCACAGATTTGAGCAGACATTCTTAGATGCCTGAGCTCTTGACTCCCCTAAACCGCAGGGTGGCCCCCGGCTGGCCCTGCCTTCATCTCCACTCCACTCCACTGCCTTTCATTTGTCCTGGGAAACAGATGTTTTAGTGCACTTTCATTTCAAAGTGGGACGCTTTCATCTCTGATCAAATGCAGAGTGACACGTATCGGAAGCACATTTCCCTGGCCCGTTGACACCGTTGCGGAAGGGCCTTTAGTCGGTTATGGCTTTGTGATTTCAAATGTCATTCATGTCAGCGGGCTGGTGGAAAGAGCTCGCAGGGGCTGGATGCAGCTGCCATCCCACTGTGCTGGGCCCAGCTCCTGAGAGCCTGCTGGGCCAAGCCTGAAAGGCTTGACAGAACAGGTCCCTGTGTTTGATGGAGGGGTTGATGCCTACCATGACAGGGAGCAGCTGCAGACACCATTTGACCCTGTCTAATCCTCATGGTGCTTGTCCATTCTGAGTCTCTTAAGCCACAATGAGAGCATTTGGGTATCACAATCATGGAAGGTATTATTCGTAAGGAAGTTGTGATGTTTTTAAGCAGAAAAAAAAAATGAGGAAATTAAAATGACAAAGATGAAGGCTGTGTTGCTCCTGCTGTGTCATAGGAAGAAAGCATCTTCAGTCACACAGAGATCTGTGCTGCTGGAAAGGCTGTCTGCTCACTCCCAAGTGTACAGACAGCAGGAACCGCTGGGGTAGGCAAGCCTGGAATATCACAGAGACAAGGTGTATGGCTGTGCCCTCTGTGTGCCTGCCATGTCCTTGCCCTGTGTCTGTGAGTGCAAACCCTGGGGTTGCCATTCCCAAGCTGTGCTTCCAGCTTTCAGGACATGGCACCATCTTTGTCCCAGGCTTTGTTGTTGCTGTGCTCAACATCATGGCAAAACCCAACTTGGGTAGCAAAGGGTTTATGTGGCTTACAAATAACCACAGTCCGTCATCAAGAGAAGCCAGGTAGGAACTGAGTCAGAGGCCAGCATGAGCGCTGTTTGCTCATGGCTTGTTCAGCCTGGCTTCTTAGTGCCCTGGGTAGCACTGCCCATATCAGTTATTAATCAAGAAAATTCCCCACAAACATACCCATGGACCAGTGTGATGGAGACAATTCACTGAGTTCCTTCTCACTAGTATCCCTCTCTAGTTTGTGTCAAATTGACAAAAACCAACCAGCAAATTTCTTCATTCTCAGCAGCCAGCTCTCTGTGACATTTGGCCTGTTTTAATGACTCACCGAAGAGACCGTCATCCTGAATAGCTTCGCTTTCCCCGCCTGGACCAGCAGCTTCTTCCTCCTGTGATCAGAGAGTCTGGCCTCCTCTCCTTTCTTTACTCATCCCACTAGAGGAGGAGTCCTGAGTGGGGCTGTTGACCTGAGCCTTTCAGCTGGTGGAGGGGCATGACTGATGGTCAGCACTGGGCTCTGTCATCACAGGGGAAATGGCCTTCCCACACGTGTCTGTCTCTTGGCATACCCCTATTCCCCTTCTCTTCCAGCTACTATCGGGACTTGAAACTAGGGCCCTCGATCCACAAGGGGTTGAGTCAACACTCATTTCTTCTACAAAGTTCTGAGACGGCAGCTCCTTCATCATCTTGCCTCAGAAAGCTGGACACTGCTTGTTCCTGCCATAGCTGACAACAGGCCCTAACCTCCCATTCCCAGAGTATTAGCTTCAGACAGCTTGTGTGTATCAATCTTTCCTCTGTCCTTCCGAGAGGTGTTCGGCAATCCAGGAGTGTCTCAGTGCAAGGTTTGGGAACCACACCTTGAGCTGGAATCATCCAGGATGGTGGAATCTTATCTCCGTATCTCGTGGGAGAATGTGAGCCTTAGGTCACCGCTACTTACCCATAGCGGGTGGCTAGTTGTAGGACCAGCCTCGGAGCTTCCGCACAACGCCCCACTGCCGAATCCTCTGCCTCCGGCTGCAGTGGCCTGAGCCGTGCCTGTGCTGGAATGTCCCTCACATTGTCATCTTCTTCTGAATGACCCCACAAGCCTCCAAAGCCAGAGATAAAGACTGGGTTCAGCCACCCAGGATCAGGTCACGCACTGTGAATTGAGTTCTGGAACAGTGCTGGGAAGGGCTTCAGGACAGAAGTGGAAGATCTGTGCCATCGTCCCTGGGCGAGGCTGCCACAGCTGGGAAAAGTCGGTTTTTGGGTGTGGCCACAGCCTCCTGAGATCCCACTTCCTAAGGTGGCTGAAAGGAGTAGGACCCAGCTGATGGACTCCAGGGTCTGATGGCAGAGACTTCTAGAAGTCTGCAAGCCCCAAATGGGAATGATATTTCCCCTCCTGAGGCACAGAGGTCTTTGTGGAGGAGGGTGTTAAAAAATTTAAGAGCCAAGGTGTCAATAACATCAAAGAAACAGTGTTTTCTGGACACAGCGAATAAGTTTCATATATGAACTCACGTCAATTGTGACAACACACACAGACCTCTGCAGGGCCCAGTCAAATAAACCCCAGCATGGTGCGGAAAAGGTAGACACAAATCCCGCCACTGGCTGGGAAGCTATTGGCATTTGAGAGCTGCTAGGAGAGGGAGTGTGCTAGTTACTGTTCTATTGCTGTTGAGAGACATCGTCTTCAAAGCCACTCACAGAAGAAAAGAGCTTATTGGGGAATTACAGTCACATAGGACTAGATCCATGATCGTCATGGCAGGATCATGGCAGCAGGCGGGCAGGGGCAGCATGCTGGCTGGAGCAGGAACTGAGAGCTCAGATCTGATCCACACAGATGAGACACTGAAACACACACACACACACACACACACACACACACACACACACACACACAGAGAGAGAGAGAGAGAGAGAGCACTAACTAGACTTGGTGTGAGCATTTGAAACTTTGAGGCTTATCCCAAGCAACAAGCCTTCCTCAACAAGGCCACACCTCTTCTCCTCCCCAGACATTTCCACCAACTGGGGGAAAAGTATTCAAATATTTGAGTAGATGAAAAGTATTCAAATATTTGGCCAGTCTCATTTAAACTACCATGGAGAGAATCAGTTTTCTTTAGTGATGTGTCCCTGGTTAGGTTGGCATATACCAGGGAGGCCCCACTCCCAAGAGTAACCTGAACTCAGTGATAAAGGAAAAAGGAATCTTCAAGTCGGGAAGGAAGGGGCAGAAGCTACTATGGCTTGTTCTGATTCACTCCCCCAGCCCACCTCTGCTCCCATTGCCCCCCATCACCTCTTCCTCTTCCTAATACCTGCAGGCTTTTCCCCTACTGACCTTCCTTCTACTTAAGACCCCTTCCCTCAGGACCCTCATTCTCTTTTGCAGGTATGTACACATTAAGTTTAAGCCCACACTCTGCAGGGGAGTGACACGTCTGTGTGTCTGATGGACACTGTATATGGGACTACCAGCACGGACACATCAGTTTACTGTCGATGGTAAACTTACTGAGCTTAGGTTTAAAAAACTTTATTTTTAGGTTTAGGGAGAACAGAAAGTGGATCTGGTAGCTGGTTCTCATACATACCAGGGCACACACCAGCGTTGGCCAGTCATCCTGGAAAACTGGGAGGAAGTCTCTTCTCAGAGAATTTTGGAGCTTCCGTATCAGAGGACGGCCTGGCTGAAACCCTGTTCCCACTTACAAAGTGGGTGATGAGTGGGTGGAATTGGTTAGCCCTGGCAGTGTTTGTGTACACAGGAGGATGAGCAGGAACGCAAGTGTGGGGGGGGTTACAGAGGTTGCCAAACAATAGCAAGAAGGAAGGAAGCAGAACCCCGGTGGGAGGCACCATGGAGCCCTTGGTGTCACTGGTCACTTCCTCAGTGGAAGCCAATCTCCATAACGTCGCAACGTCTTGGTGTGCATCTAGTTTTGTGACCTCCACCAGGAGCTTTCCTGGACACTGAGGCCAGAATTCTTAGAGAAGAGTCCTCTGGGCTTGCACACACACACTCTCCCAAACGTGCCTCAGACAAGCAGGGCCTCCACCCACCCGCTTGCCTCCTTGCCAAACTATTTTCCCCTCGCCTACGATCTTCTCCCTCTCTGACTTTTGCAGGCTGGGTGACTTCCTGGACAGTGGGCACCCCCAAGGCCAGAGAGGCCAGCGGGTTTTTGTGTGCTGGCATTTCTTGTTCCAATACTCTGTCTGCCCATGAGAACTTGTCTGAGAAAAGCCAAGGCAGGGAGTCTAGAACTGAACCACCATCCCCTTATCTGAGGTCACTAGATGCAAGCCGTTACTCTGGAAGCCCAGCCAGGCCTCTGGAGCCAGCTAGAGGGCCTGTGCTGAAGAGGCGTGGACTCAGCCAGGTCGGCAGAAACCCGTAGGGCTGGGGGTCCAATGAACGCTTCTTTGTTTTAGCTGAACTTTCCTATTTGTTACTCAGCATTGTTGAGGCGACAGATAGCTCCTACACTGGGCTGATGTCGGCATGCTCATCAAAATCATGCAAAAATGATCAAATGCTGGGGGAAAGAATATGACCTCCTGTGCATGGCTGGCTTGCCGTAGCGCCCATGAGAGCCAGGAAAGTCAGGCCACACGGTCTGAAATCACACGTTGCCAGTTCAGTGATTTCTAGCCCTTGTGGTGCACCCGGCTGGCAAGCATGGGCTTTAACTGAGCAAATGTGAACACCGAACAAACCCAGGCTGGAAGCTGAAAGATCTGGAGAGAGGGAACCTACACCTCAGCTTTGCTCCATGAATTCCAAGTGTTTGGTGATAAATCTCAAAATGATCTAAGGTTTATTTTTCCATGATGCCAGGGGGGAAAATGTATAGAAAGGAGGTCATATTTTAGGAGAACAATAGTGTGCCTGTTACAAACACATGTATGTCCCTGTTCGTCATTAGGGAGGTATTTGCGTGCTTGCCAAGTGTGCTACACGCCTCAGATTTAAAAGGCCAGAGAAAGATGGTTTTAATAAAGTTTCCTAATGTAATAGAAGACGCATAATAACGTCCTGCTTCAAATCTCTAGGAAAAGAAAAGTTCTTTTTGAAATGTTTTTTTTTTCCCCTTCAAGAATGATTTTCAACCAAGAAGAGGAAGGAGCAGTGAGGCCCCGAGCTGCCCCCACAGACTCATGGCTGCCCTTTTCATGTGGTTGGTTGGTGATATTATTAGAGGTTCAGTCACTCTGTAATCAAATGAAACAGCCAGAACGCTAGAGGCAGGGAAATGAATGAGATCCCCCAGGAAAGCCAGCTTTCCATTTCTTTCATGGGTCAGACTGACAGATGACCTGGCGTGAAATCGGCACACGGAAGTCCGTGTGTCTTGTGGCCCAGCACTTGTGCTGGAAGATGGTGGTCGCCTCACGTGAGGACCGATAGTCCTGCAAGTCAAGGCAGTTACATAACTGCAAGCAGTGACACGCAATCCCTGCAGTCACGGAGGAACCCCTGGCAACCGGTCAGCCATGACCTCAGCCGCACGCACGTCAGAGCTGTGGGTCACGGGACGTCGGCACCTGCTTCGTGCCTTGTGATTTGTTCTCAGGAGTGAAAGCACTGGGTTTTATTACTTATTTGCTCTGTGGACTCTGCTGGAGGCATGCGTGCTGGGCTGGCAGCGGAACAGGACCTGCCCGTGGACTGGGAAAACCCTGCTTCAGCCATCAGCTTGTTCCTCGAAAGGAAGGGGTTTGAAAGGCACCTGTTGGTGGCAGCATTACCCTGGGAGGAGGTAGTGACCTCACTGCTGTTTGTGAGGGACAGAGACACCCAGGGGAGGCACCGCCTTAGCCAACAAGCAGAGGTGGCTATTCCAGATCATAATCAGGCCCTTGTAGACTGTGGAATTGTCCCAAACGAGGACAGGTCCCCAGAGGGCTCTCTCAATGACAGTCTCATCCCCCAGCCCAGGGCCCCTTGCAGTGTAAGAAAGGGTCTCTTCCAGAACTCTGTCCTGGCTCTCAGAGCTCTCTTGTACTGTCAGGCTCACCCAATTTTCTTTGCTTTATCTCCTCCTGTGTTCAACGTGGTGGTAGCAAAATCCTGTGGTCTCTGAATACACACTTAAGTCTTTCAGCAGCTGCTCTTGTTTTCTTTATTCTTCCCATGCTGTAGAGGAGGAAAGACTATCCCTGGCCCAGCCTGCTTAGCAAAGGCATGCACAGCCTGGGTCTGCCTGGGTTCGAACCCTGTGTGATGCTGAGCTGTCTCAGCGTAGGTGTGCCGGGGTCTTGTCAATCACCATGCCTGAGTGGGGGTAGACACTACTGTGATGTGGTGACCATTGACCATCAGCACCATAGCACCCATGACCAACGCAGAGACCTCTCCATTACACAGAGGAATTAATCTGATTTCCAGAGGTTTGACTTTAATAGGCTAAGGCTTCTTGAGCAGGAAGGATGTTGGTTTCAGACTGAGTCAGTTAGATACCTGCCCAAGTTGTCATCTATCTACCTATCATCTATCTATCTATCTATCTATCTATCTATCTATCTATCTATCTATCTATCTATCTATATCATTTATTTATTATCTACTTATTAACAACCTATCAGTCACATCCAACATCAATCTACCCACCTGTTATCTGTCAATGACCTATCTGTCAATGATCTATCATCTATCAATCTACCTATTTATTATCTATCATATACCTATCAATCACATCTATCATTTATCATCTCTCTATTATGTGTTCATCTATTATTTACACTCTGTCTCTTATTTGTTATCTGCTATCTATCACCTGTCTGTCCATGCATCCACCCATCCATCCATCCATCCATGCATGTATCCATCTACCCACCCACCCATCCATCCATGCATGTATCCATCCTTCCCTCCACTCATCCATCTAACCATGCATCCATCAATCCATCCATCCATCCATGCATGCATCCATCCACTCATCCATCCATCCATCTATCCATCCATCCATCCATCCATCCATCCATCCATCCATCCATCCACTCATCCATCCATCCATCCATGCATTCATCCATCCATGCATGCATGTATCCATCCATCCATGCATCCATGCATTCATCCATGCATCAACATATCCACACATTCATCCATCCATACATCCATATGTCCATACCATCTCCTGTTGGCTCTGTTTTCAGGGGGCATGCTGTCTAACTCAGATGTTCTTCACCCACATTTCTCAAACAGATTTCTCCCAGCCTTCTCAATGTCATGAAGGGAAGCTGTCCATACCACTGCAGAAGACAAGTGGGTCTCAGAGCACCACTGGTCTTATTGGTGCTGCTAACTGTAAGAATTCAACAGCTGAGCTGGGCTCAGCTCTGCTGTGACCCTTCACTCCAGAGCCCTTACTTCTGCACATGCCAGGACTATTACCAGGCCTAACTACCCAGCTGGATGGGGCTGAGTCTTCCCACCTAAATCCCACAGGACTGGGCTTTGTCGCAGCTGATGCTTTGATTTTCAGCCGTTGTGAACATGCCGATGGGGACTGGCCTGTATGTGAACATGTATGCAAGTGTTAAGACAGCATATGGATACAGACCTGCATAATTAGGCTCAAAGATGTAGACGTAGAGAGAGACAGACGACAGGTAGATGCTGTGGGTAACAGAGGTTCATGTAAGCCATTACCTACCTGATTCCCCTGAGTTTTACTGGGGGAACTTCTGTCTACGTTTTTCTGTGGGCATTAGGTTTTCCTAGGTTATTGCTGACTAGGGTGACTGCATGGTTTCTTGTCTGAACTAGAATGGTCCACTTAAGATTAGAGGATCTCCTGGTAGCTCCTTTGGGCTTTGTGTGGAGACCTCTGTCCATGTCCTCCTTGGCTTGACTCTGTCTTCTCTGTCTCCTTTTCTCAAGTCTCATCTACTGCAAAGTCTTCTAAAGAAGAGAAAAGATGGATGTAGCCTCATAGCACATTTTCCTCAATACTGTCTATGTTCTCTTAGTTACCTCTGATGCTTTCTAGCATCCTCTGTTGGTTCACTGATGTGTGCTGAAGAACTGTGGCCTGCAGCCTAGGAGCTCTTCTTCTGGCTCTGTTTCTTCAAAGCTGCTCCCTAACAGTCTCAACCCCTTAACTCTGGAGGCCATGTTTTGTCGTGCTTTGCCCTATGTCTGGAGACCCTGCACTCACTGTCTAAGTCTCTGTCTCTTCCCATAGTGCCTACAGAATGCCCTTCAAGCCCCTACTTCTCTTTCCTTAGCAAATATTTAATTCAGGGGTTAGCTGTGGAAGGGTTGGTTACCTTGTTTCTCATCCATGGGCATCGCTGTCTGAGGAAGTCAGAACATCAGCAGAACATCACCTCTCCCTCAGCATGGGGCTAACTTTTGGTTCTTTGGGCCAATGAGATATGGATACTGAAACATCAGCACAAGCAAGAAAGCAATTTTTTCCCCCTTGTGTTCCCGATATCCCCATGAGAAGATGCCCAGGCAAAGGTGCTGGCCTCAGATACAGAGGGAAGACTATGGAGAAGGGTCATGACTGTCATCTCTTATGGTCACTGCCAGCTCAGCCCTTGGCCATGTGTGAGTCCATCAACGTCAGATGAGCCCCCTCTTCTAAGTCTGTAGGCACACAGCAAGAACAGATGCTATGGTTTTGAGGTACTGAGCTCCTGGGGGCTTCCCACGCTGTCCTGTTGTATCCCAGACAACTGACCAAAATATAACCTGCTTTTAAGTAAATACCCAGTTAATTCTGAAGTCAGTGCACCGTAGCCTGAAGTTTGAGAGTGTTTAAAAGGCAGTGAATATTAGAGAATTGGCTTTTTGATCTGAGCTATTGAAGCATTTTTCCCCTATTAAGCTTGGGTTTTGTTTTGCTGTTTTGTTGTTTTAAATGCCCTTTTATGGGCATCTTTTTTGCCGAACATTTGGGTTTCCTCTTAATCTTTTAATGTGATATATTAAAATACCCCTGTGTTCCTTGAATAATTTTACTTGAACATGAACTATTGTCATTCTAACACAGCCTTGGTCTGAAATTGCTAGAATTTTATTTGGAATTACAATAAGCCTATTCATAGCTTGTCACTCTCTTTTTTGTAGTACCTCCGCCAGGCTTGGGGCTCAGAGCTATGCTGGCTTTTTGTGAGCTTTGCGGAGGCTCCCTCAACCCACCACCCCTTCAGTGCAGCCAGGCGGTGTGCTACTATCAGAACCGAAAACAGCAACAGTACCCAAAACAGCAACCTGGCCTCTCTGGGGAACAATGTGCCACCTTCTTCATACCCTCACCCTTGAGATGGTTTATTGGTGGCCATAGACTTATTCCTCAGTAGTATTTTTTGCTGGGGGTGTGTTTCCCCACCCCCTACCCTTAAGAACAAACAAGCCCAATTCTGTGAGTTTTCGCGAGGTGTGCTCATGGAGTCTGCCGTGGTGTTATAGGGTGCTCAACATGTTATTAGCCTTTTATCCACTGTTTTCTCATGCCCCACTTTGTATAAGGTGTTTTCTCATTTTTCTGCAAGCAACTGCCAGATGTTTGGCATTCTGATTCATTTTCTTTTTAACTCAAACAACGAGCTTTTAGATGTGTTATAAAATCCGATTTCATTCTAATTTTGCCCTTGATTTTCTTTTTTAAAAATCACTTCCTTCCTTCTGGTTCGTCTCCCTCCATTGACTTCCCAGAGTGAATGCTTGCATTTGCCCTCCTCCCTCCTGTCTAATGATCATGGTTTTATGGATAGACTCTGCTTTGAGCAAAGCTTAATTCTATTCACTGTGGTCACCATGCTTGGTCTGTGTAATTTTTGCCTCTGAAAATTCTGCCTCTGAAACTCAGTGTGAGATTGTATGTGTGGTCTGGGGCAGCCTCAGCTTCTGTAAATGTCCTGTGGATGCCCATAGAGAACACACAGTTGGCTACAAAGTACAAGTTACAATCATATTATTTCCACAACCATTTACTCAGGTATACTGACAATTTATTATTTTCTCAATTTGTTCAAGGCTGGAGATATTTCTTCATTTTCTAATTTTCTAATAGTAGATATTTATTGAGTAAAAGGGAATCGGTAAGAGTATCTTAAAGGAATACCTTCAGCACCCTCCCCCCTTCCTTTCTCTGTAGCGTGAGTCCCCCTACAAAAGTAAAAATAAAAACCAGATGAATGAATCTCACTCTTGGTATCTGTATATCCTTCCGGAAGCTCTGCTGATAGCCAAGTAGATGCCAGCACAATCCTCATTTCACACCTTGGTTCCTGAGGTCTGTGATAGCAGTGTCTCCAGATTTAATCTTTTCTAGTTAGCACAACAGCACTGTCCTGCTTCAAGTGTCCTGAGGAGGTTTAATGTCCACTGGCGTGGAGGCCGGTGAGCACTCCCAAATGGTTCCCCGGAATGGCCTGCTGGAGGTATGTCTTTACCTGGTGCCCATGGGTTGTCTTGTCTCTACAGCCTTGAGATTACTTTTCTTCCTTTTAAGTTAAATTGAGATCTTCAGGAAATGGAGAGCACAGTTGGCAGTGGCAGACATGGGCCAGGAAGGCACAGGCAGACGTGGGCAGGGTGTCATTGCCGGATACTGCGTGTGCTCTGCACAGCTTCTTTAACCGGCATTTCAAGTCAGTTACAATTTCCATGGTGATGTCAATGAGAAATGTCCCTCCTAGGCTCCTGCATGTGAGCACTTGGTCTCCAGCTGGTGGTGCTGCTTGGGAAGGTTATGGAGCCTTGGGAAGGTGGTGGAGCCTTGGGAAGGTGGTGGAGCCTT
>NW_026590699.1:7472343-7511424 GCF_907164565.1 Psammomys obesus
TGGAGCCTTGGGAAGGTGGTGGAGCCTTGGGAAGGTGGTGGAGCCTTAGGGAGGGTGGTGGAGCCTTGGGGAGAGTGGTGGAGCCTTGGGAAGGTGAAGCCTTGCTGGAGGATCCGTCACTGGGCTCGGGTGAGAGTCGATAACTGTGTTTCCAGCTTACTCTCTGTTTAGGTTTGCTATTGAAGATGTGGCCTCTCAGCATTTTGCCTTGGCTGCTTGCTGCTCTACCACTCCCAGACATTATGGACTCTCTCTCTCTCATAGGGTCTTGTCTCTTACGGCCACAGCCGGCTCAGCCCTTGGCCATCTGTGAGTCCATCAAAGTCAGATGAGCCCCCTCTTCTAAGTCTGTAGGCACACAGCAAGAACAGATGCTATGGTTCTGAGGTACTGAGCTCCTGGGGGCTTCCCACGCTGCCCTGTTGTGTCCCAGACAACTGACCAAAATATAACCTGCTTTTAAGTAAACACCAGTTAATTCTGAAGTCAATGCACAGTAGCCTCGAGATTGAGAATGTTTAAAAGGTGGTGAATATTAGAAAACTGACTTTTTGACCCAAGCTACTTAAACATTTTCCCCTATTAAGCCAAGGAGGAAGCTTGGATTTTGTTTTGTTGTTGTTTTAATACCGTTTTATGGGCATCTTCTTAGCAGAGGATAAAATAAATTACTTTTTCCCTAAGTTGCCTATGTCCATGGGGCTTTGTCAGACACACTCACTTTATTCTTGATGCCCCACTGTGTTCAGGTTTGGCCAGAGAACACCCTTCGGTCTGGCTCCAGCACCTTCACACCTCATCGGCAGTTGCTCGCTTTCCTGTTTTCTGGGGTAAGAGCTGGTGGAGAATTGCCTGACTGTGCGTATGTCTGGAGGCAGCCAGTGCTCTGCGCGTCCTGGCCCTGAATCATTCAGGAGTACAGCCCACAGATCAGCGTGTTGGGGGCTCATGGCTGCTGAGCGTTGTTGCTTCTGGGTGCCTGTGATAGAGTGAATGAATATGGCCCACACACTCAGGCGCTTGAGTCCCTGCTGACAGTGCTGTTCGGAAGGTTGTGGACCAGTGAAAACAGCCCACTGGGGAGGTGGTGTCTGCTCCAGTTCCAGTCTGAGCTGCTTCCAGCTCCCGCCAATTCTTGAGGGGCTATAGCCTCACACTCCCAGTAGCTAGGCCTCACCCACCACACTGGACGCTCTGAAGTCAGTGGCTTCTGCCAGGCCTTTCTCCACAGCAGCAAAAGAATTGAGAAGGCAGGAGGAGATGCCAGGAAACCGAAGTGCAAATGAGCTTACCTGCTATTTCCCATCAGATTTTAGTGTAATACGCTTGCTTATTTATACTCACATATTCTGGCTTTATAAATATGTCTCTTTTCACCCAAAACAGCAGTTACAGCTGCTCATATAATCCGCACGCATACAAATTTATCCTGCGACATGAGAAACTTTTCAAGAGTAACTGTATCCTTCTAAGTGCAAATGCTGCTGACGGGGCGCACGCTGTCTCCCTGAGACCTCCCTGGACCTCAGAGCAGCTGTACCACACGCTAAATCGGCTTCGAAGAGACATCTTTCCAGGTGAATATTCAGTAGGTTCCACCGCCTTTCATCATAGGAACGGATCTTTAAATTGTATTTTGTAACCAGTACTGAATTCCTTTTTATTTTCTCTATCTTCAAGGCATGTGCAGGTGTTTGTGTGAGTGTGTGTCGCACCAGGGCTGGTGCCTGTGGAGTCCAGAAGGGCTTTCAGTCCCCTGGGGCTGGAGTTATAGATGGTTGTGCACTTTCCCCATGTGGAAGGAAAGTCCGGTTCTCTGAAAGAGCAGCTGTTAGTCCAGCCCCTGACGCTGGAGACTTGTAGACATGATATATCAGAGGAGTCCTGCCTCTGTCACCCTTGCACAGATGACCTCATTTCCTGTTTATTTTTCCAAACTGTCGTTGCTAGAGTCTATTTCACCGTGTGGCAGGCATGTTCTATGAAGTCAACTCAGAACTTGGTTGGTCCAGCTCTCCATGCCACAACACTCTATCCCCGGGTCTGCCAGACTTTTTTTTCCCTGATGTTTAATGACACTTTGTTTCGTGCACACTATGAATATTGTAGCATTAATTTCATGGTCAACAGGACTGTGAAACACCCCTGTGCAATCACACATCAAGCTGTTCCTCAGCTCCATGCATGGGGCGATTTTAAACCAAATCACTAATAAGAAGCACAAAAATTATCCTCACGAGGGACATTGCTCGCAGCAAGACAGCAGAGGGCAGAGCATGACCTACAGTGCCCAGCTAGATCTGAAAGCGTTTACTCGACCCTGCCCTGTGCATGTGCGCAGAATGTTGTGGCAATGACCTTGGTATCAGAAGTCGATTTTAGTACATAGACAGTTCACAACCATGAGATCTTTAAACAGTGACTACATTCCAGCTAACTCTATCTGCTGTCGTTCTCATGTGAAATGTCCCCTCAGGCCCATGTGTTTTCACACGTGGAGTCTAGCTGGCAGTGCCACGTGTTCCTGGCATCGTGAACCCCGCCACACCTTCCTTGCCTGCCGTGAGGAACCTCATCCTCTCATGCATTCTGCAGCTTCTGTGCTTGTTGCATGTGCTTGTCGGTGAGCTCACTTCTTGCTCCTTAACTGAATTTCTTTATTTGGGAGTTTTTCCCAGATATTAGAACCAGATAATGCTTGGTTGGAATATAATTTCTCCACCTTTTCACTTTGTTTATATCTTTACGCCTTTAGCTGCACAGTGTTTAATGTCACTCTGACGATGTGTCTCTCAACTGGGGTTCTAAGCCATTTGTGTTTGATGCTGTTGTTGGGATGTTTGGATTTGGTTCAGGATGTCCCAGATTCGACATCTGAGAACCCTTAAGCTGTGCTCTTTGAAGTCTTCATCTTCTTTGGGATCCACCCTGACTTTGGCACCACAAGACATTCCAGATCACCTCACATTTTCCTTGCCTCAAGCCTGAAGCAGCTCTGATAGTCATCGGAAATGGTGTTTTGGAACGAGGATGTGTGTAGCAAGCACACGTATTGCTGCCTGAATCAGTCATTGCCTGCAGCGGGATTGATGGACACATCAGGAGACAATCTGTAGATACAGAACTCTACGTGTTCGATAATACCCATTTCTAGATCCACATGTGTCTGGACGTACGTGTTTGTAACACCTGCCCCTCATTCCAGCTCAGCCTACCAGCATCCGTGTATCTACCCTCACCTCTGGGTTAACTCATTTCTCTCACGAGCCCAGGCTACCGCTACCCAAACAGAAGAGCACCTTCTATTTTTCAATCTTGTCATACTTATAAATTCGTATCAGAATTGCCAACCCACAGTCTTATAAAAACAAGCCTGCTAGAGCACAATATTTTTAGTTCATGCTACTGAAATCTTTAACACTCTGCCCTGTGCAGAGCTGAGTCTCTGGTGGCCATGAGTCTTTCAATGACATTGTATCAGCCTCTTTTCCACTGCTTCCCTCCCCTTGTGGAGCGGGTCCCTTTCCCTGGGAGGAGAATCTTCTTGGAACGATAGAAAATACCGCCCCCACCCCCCCTATCCTCTCTGGCTAGAAATGATGAACTCATGGTAAGTCCCAGAAAGTCTCCTGGCCTTCCCAGGCTTGGTCTCTGGCCCTGACAGCCACCTGTCCCTAGAGGAGGCTTGCTTTCCCAACTGTGTATACCATGGGAGTCAAAGCTGCAGAAGCCTTCGCTATGGCTAAGAGAGAGAAGGTGGATGGGGAAGAAGGTCTCTGCCACAGGCCTAGTCACCCATGGCTGCTGTGTTGTTGTGGGTACACTGTGGCAGAGATTTAGGCGAACATGGCTGTCTTCCCATAAGGTCAGAATTTACTGAATAACAATAAACTCAAAAAGTTTAGCAGCTTTGGTGGCAGCACCTTGACCTATAATCCTAGTTACCATGATAACCTGGGGTGGCGGATGAGGTTCTTCTGTAAATTATCATCATTTCAATCGCAATTGGTAATGTCGGCTTCCATATCACACAGCGCACAGGTCAAAGTAAGCATGCATATGCTTGCATGAGGTTTACGGAGTGAATGTGAGTTAGAGAGTTGGCAGCAGAGTTCAGAAGGTTTCAGAAGTGGCTGAGAATGTGTCGATAAGATAATGAGCCAGACTGGAGGACGCTGCTGTTGGAGTCGGGGTTTAAGGGCGAAGCTGTAGACACAGCTGTGAGGTGGAAGGAAGCGATGGGGGGGAAACAGGTGAACTTGCAAACATGGAGTATGTTGTGTCAACAGTGGCGATGGGGCTGAGCTGGGGAGTGCTTGGTCCTTGGTGTACACACCTAGGTATTGGGTGATAGGTGGGTATGGGATCAGGCTACCGCCATGTCCATCACTGGCTTCATGGGGTCCACGAGGGTGTTGCACCATTTCCTTAGCCTGGTCAGTCCGACAAATCCTCGGGCCTGGTTTTCCTGATAAGATGTTAACCCACTATGTACCCCCAAACACCCTCAGATAAACTCAGCTGGTGGCTTCCTCTCCTCTCCCAGGGAAAAGTGAAGCATTTATCAGTCTGTGCTGCAGGGAAGTGCCTGGCAGATGGTGCTGTCTGTGTGTCCACATAGGGGCTGTAGCCATTCTTCTCCCTCAAAATGGAGTCTCCTGGGGCAATGCTCAGCCTTAAGAGTCACCGTTTCTACAGTGCAGCATAATCTGGGGCAGGCTGATGTCGATAGCTGGCCTGGTTTTCAGCCCATTTAGCATCTTCATATGAAGATTGTGCTTGCTCTGCATGTCCTATGCATGAGTTCACACAATGGTAGGAGACCCCAGGGAATGATGCTGGAGATTGGGGCTGGCTGGCAGTGTTTTTCAGGTTCCTCGCGAAGATTCAAGCTTCGGCAGCAGCAGTGATGATACAGCGCAGACACTGGCAGGAAACACTTTCTGTGGTGATCCTTTCTCAGTGAGAATTACTGTTCACATGAGATGGACTCGGGGAAAAGGTTTCAGCTTTGGCAAGGCGGGCGAGTCACTCAAGGTCTTAAATCTGTGAGGGGCAGGGCCGGCGGAAATCACAGCCCAGACAGTGAAATTTCATAGCTGAGCCTCTCCTTATGGTGCCCAGGGAGTGGGCAGGAGTGCAGAGAGTTTTACTTTAAATGAATTAAACACTTTTTTTTCCACCATGGCAAATATTTGGATGGGATAAGCCTTGGGTGGACCTCAGAGCTGGGGCAAAGAGAGAAGTGCTGGGCTATGAGCTAGCTGGAGACTTGGACAAATGTAATCTTACCTGAGTTGGGTATTTCCACAAAGCAAAAAGCATCCATGTTGACTCCGATGAGATCAAGTAAGTCAGCAGTTCTCCTCCTGAAAGTGAGAAGCAGACCACGTCAGGCCATGCCCTTTCTCTTATGACACCACAACACCTGGCAAAGCGTGAACATGACATCCGGGGTCTGTTGCAGAGACCATGCTGGGTGAGGCTGAACTTGTGAAACCAGCTCCTGAGCAGCTCCACAGGCCGTCTTTCCCATAAAGCAAGGGGCCTGAACTGTTGTTTTGGGCATTGGTGGAACACAGTCCTGTTCGTGCTGTTCCGGCATTGGCACAGGGAAGAGGACCTGGTGGCATTAGCTCCTTTGTTCCCACGAGAGAGGGAAGTGATATTACAGTCTTTGTGGCTGGTACCCATCCCTGGTGGAGACTCCTTGTCCAGCACCAGCTCCAGGCTGAAGGACAGCTGTGTCCTGAAAAGTGTCGGGATGCGATGCTGTTGGGACAGGAGGCACCTTCTGAGCATTGCATCAAGTACCAAGCCTCCTGCATCCTCAGCTCCAGAGTCAGAGACCTGACCCACTGCAACAACCATCTCTGGTCATCACTGGCCAGGTCTTTATTCACATCACACTTCTGTCCCTGGCATCGGCGGGCTGGCAGGACAAGGACGAAGTCATGTGCTCTGCCCCACTCGGGTGCCGTGGGGCCCTTCATGTAGCAGATGGATGGATGCCTGACATGTAGGCAGATAAGTTCCATGACACTGACTAAGGGTTCAAGTCCAGCTGAGGGACCCGAATCTCAAAGGGGACGATGGTGGAGACTTTGGAAATCTGACTTGCCATTCTGTGGCTTATGTAGCCTTCTGAGGTGGAAGGTTGATATGCTTGGCTGCTTTTGCCCGAGTTGCAAGCCCAAGCTCAGGATGACCAAGGGGACAATTGACAAACCCAAGTCACGTTAAAAGTCAGATTTCCATGAAGAGATCTGTAGGGAGCGACATGAACACCCTAACTGAGACTTAGCATTCCTTGTAATCTGGATGCTGACTGAAGCCCGAGGCGTCTCTTGTATGCAGAGGCAGGAAGGAGACAAGATGGCTCTGCTTATATCCAGGCTCTCTGTGGCTGTTTGCTGCGGAGAGAGTCCAAACCTTGCTAGTGTGTGATGGTGCAAGGGCTCCACACTGGAGAAGCAGATTCTGCTCCTTCCGGAAGGCTGTGAAGATCTTACCTCTGTATCACAAATCCACCCGGACTGGCGACTCTGAATGTTCGGGTTAATTTAGAACCCATTCATAGACAACTGAAGCCATCATGGCGAAAGTTACACCAGGATGGTCTCGGAAGGCTGTAGCCATCCAGCATAGATAAGCTATCAGTGTGAATGGTCTGTAGGTCCTTAGAGATATGAGCTTCTGATGACTTACAGATCATAAAGGTGCTAAAATGACTCTCGTGTGGCAGCAGAATGCATGTCTAAAAAAGATTTATTGTATAAAAGTAAAATCAGTGGGCCCCTCACCTCCAACAGGATGTGGGCAGTAGAGGACGTCCATTCTGGGGTGCATCCTGGGTGATGCTGAGCCTTAGAGTCTGTGCTCTGCAGAAGACACAAACACCAGGATGGTAGGAGTGGCCTGGTGAGCCCAGCCAGCCGACACCCTGGAGTCAGCTGTGGGCGTGACTGCCAAGGATCTGGGGCTGGGGATTATGTGTGAGGTGCCTGCCAGTCCAGATGAGGCTTGCTTAGCTCTTACTGGTCACAGCAGTGGGAGGCTTCCTTTCTGGCAGGCCTGGTGGAGCCGCTGGGCACAGCCGAGCCAGGTCCTTGGATGTCCCAGGCGCAGGCAGGCTCCAAGAAGCCAGGCGCTGGCTGAGGAGGCGGCTCCTGGCAGCTGGTCCTGTCCAGGTCCTCTCCCCAGGCTCTCTCTGCTCTGTGGAGGAGAGACACGGACGTTGGTTGTGCTAGCACCTGCGGTTGTAAAATTTACCTTTTACATACAGGACACAAAAAGGCTTGGAATTTCCCTTGACCGGAAACATTAAAAAGCCCCAAAGATCACTAGTTACTCCCAGTGGCTGGACCCTGGGTTATGAAACCAATGGTGGACATTGCACAACATCATCTTAATTCATTTGTGCAGTGTTTTTGCATAAACCTATTTCCCCTAAAATTGGTCTAAGAAATGAAAATTAGAGAAAACCAACAAAGATCATGAACTCTACAGAGGAAATCAAGTGTTCTAGTAATTTAATCAAATTAGAAATGATCAAATTGCCCGGCCCTGGCGTAGGAAACAAACAGTTCTGTATAATCCATCTTATCCATGCTGTTCCCCACCTTGCGTTTGTGCTAAGTGGCTAAACATTCTGTGCTGGTGGCCCCTCCAAACAAGAAAGCAAGAGGCCGAGCGGACAAAGGGATGAGAAATAACCACGTCTAAATAGTAACTGAGTTGGTCACGTTGTTGGGCTCATGCCTTTTCTTACACGTTTTGTGGTAGTTTCACGTTTTAAGGGAGAATGAATCCCGTGGTCTTCTTTTTAGGACAGTGGCTCTCACCCCGTGGGCTATGACCCCTGTGTGGGCTTGAATGACCCTTTCACAGGGCTTGTAGATCAGATATCCTGCATATCAGATACTTACATTAGGATTCGTAACAGTAGCAAAATTACAATTATGGAGTAGCAACAAAAATAATTTTACAGTTGGGGGTCACCACAACATGAGGTGCTGAAGGGCCGCAGCACTAGGAAGGTTGAGAAGGTCTGTTTTAGACACTGCCCTGTAGAACAATGCGTCTCTTATTACTGTGGCCTCGCTAGCGGGTACGAGCCCTACCTGGAAGGACTGAAGCCACTATCAGCAGGAAAATTTTACCAAAAGAAAAAAAAGGAGAAAAGATGTATTCTTGTGTTATGTGTATGTGTTTCCGTGTGGCTATGTGTTCATGCGTGTGAGTACAGGCACTTCTGTGTAGCTCGTGTGTGGAGATCCTCTCCTTCAGATGTGTCTGAGGCAAGGTCTCTTGCATTTCACTACTTTGCTTACCCAGCTGGTTAAGCTTTTGGGGCTTTTCTGGTTTTACCTCCCATCACCCTGAGGTAGAGCTGGGGTTGCAGATGTGCCCACTGTATTCAGCTTTACGTAAGTTCTAGGGATCTAAAGGCAGGTCCTTGCGCACAGCAAGCTCTTTAAGTGCTGCTCCCTCCCCCACCTCTCCAGGTTCTTAGAGGGCTAGCAAAGGTGTCTGGGTGATGCTTGCTCTTGCCATGCCCGTTGGCTTGGCATCAGGGACTATTTGCTGGGATGTTCTCTCAGGGACCAGACTCCCAGACTAAAGGACCCTGTTTGGAAATGCCGACATGGCAACTTTAAGGGACATTTTTAAGTTGAAATTGCCCAGGACTTCAGAGCCAAGCCACACATATGGTAATTGCATACAAATCAAATACAAATCATATGCAAATATATCTTTCATCTCCAGTTCTCCTCATGCTTTGATGTGGCCCTGGGGAAGAGTCCTCCCACAGACCATTAATCTAAACAGTTGATTTAACAGCTTCTCCCTCTTTAACCTTTTGTTAGCTAATTGCCTTCATTAGCTGAGTTGGTGCATAAACGTACTGTGCAGAATTGCCTTTGTTCCCATGAAGACATCCTTATCTGGTAAGCAGTCTTAGTACTCTCTCTCTCACACACACAAACACACACACACAGATTTACGTAATACACATATATGTGCACATGTATGAGGATGCACATGAAAGAATTAACAGACATTAGAAGGGATGGCTGTGGGAGCGAGGCTGAGGAGAAGCTGGTCAAGAACCACACAGTCTGTAGGCTCTCGCTTTGTTTGGATGACGGTGTCCTTTGCTTTACAGAAGCTTTTCAGTTTCATGAGGTCCCACTTATTGATTGTTGCTCTTAGAGCCTGTGCTGTTGGTGTTCTTTTTAGGAAGTTGTCTCCTGTGCCAATGAGTTCTAGGGTATTCCCCACTTTTTCTTCTAACAGATTTAGAGTATCTGATTTTATGTTGAGGTCTTTGATCTACTTGGACTTTAGTTTTGTGCAGGGTGATAAATATAGATCTATTTTCATTTTTCTACATGTAGACATTCAGTTAGACCAGCACCATTGTTGAAGATGCTATCTTTTTTTCTGTTGTATGGTTTTGGCATCTTTGTCAAAGATCAGGTGTCCATAAGTGTGTGGGTTTATTTCTGGGTCTTCTGTTCGGTTCCATTGATCCACCATTCTGTTTCTATACCAGTACCATGCAGTTTTTATTACTGTTGCTCTATAGTACAGCTTAAGATCAGGGATGGAGATACCTCCAGAAGATCTTTTATTGTAGAGGATTGTTTTAGCAATTCTGGGTTTCTTGTTATTCCATATGAAGTTGAGAATTTTTCTTTCCAGGTCTGTAAAGAATTGTGTTGGTAATTTGATGGGAATTGCATTAAATCTGTAGATTGCTTTTGGTAAGATGGCCATTTTTACTATATTAATCCTGCCAAGCCATGAGCATGGGAGATCTTTCCATCTTCTCATATCTTCCTCTAATTCTTTCTTCAGAGACTTGAAATTTTTTTCATACAAGTCTTTGACTTGCTTGGTTAGGGTTACACCAAGGTACTTTATGTCATTTGTAGCTATAGTGAAGGGTGTTGTTTCCCTAATTTCTTTCTCAGCTCCTTTGTCTTTTGTATACAGAAGGGCTACTGATTTTTTTTTAGTTAATTTTGTATCCAGCCACTTTGCTGAAGGTGTTTATCAGCTGTAGGAGTTCCCTGGTAGAATTTTTGGGGTCACTCAGGTATATTATCATATCATCTGCAAATAGTGATAATTTGACTTCTTCCTTTCCAATTTGTATCCCCTTGATCTTCTTCAACTGTCTTCACCAACCATTTTTCTGACAGAGAGCTAATATCCAGTATATATAAAGAACTAAAGAAGCTGAAAAGCAGCAAACCAAGTAATCCAATTAAAAAATGGGGAACAGAGCTAAACAGAGAATTCTCTGTTGAGGAATATCGAATGGCAGAGAAACACTTAAAGAAATGCTCAACATCATTAGCCATCAGGGAAATGAAAATCAAAATGACCCTGAGATTTCACCTTACACCCATCAGAATGGCCAAGATGAAAAACTCAAGGGACAACACATGCTGGAGAGGTTGTGGAGAAAGGGGAACCCTCCTCCACTGCTGGTGGGAATGTAAACTGGTACAACCACTCTGGAAATCAATCTGGTGCTTTCTCAGACAACTAGGAATAGTGCTTCCTCAAGATCCAGCCATACCACTCCTGGCATATATCCAAAAGATTCTCAAGTACACAATAAGGACATTTGCTCAACCATGTTTGTAGCAGCCTTATTTGTAATAGCCAGAAGCTGGAAACAGCCCAGATGCCCCTCAACTGAAGAATGGATGCACAAATTGTGGTACATCTACACAATGGACTATTACTCAGCAATGAAAAATAAGGAAATCATGAAATTTGCAGGTAAATGGTGGGACCTGGAAAGGATCATCCTGAGTGAGCTGTCCCAGAAGCAGAAAGACACACATGGTATATACTCACTCATATAGACATATAATATAGGCCAAACCTACTAAAATCTGTACATCTAAAGAAACTAATCAAGAGAGAGGACCCTGACTAAAATCCTTAATCCCTATCCCGAAAGGCAAAGAGGAAGGACATCAGAAGAAGAAGAAAACCGGAAACAAGCTAAAAACCAGCCACGGAGGGCCTCTGAAAGGCTCTGCCCTTCAGACTATCAAAGCAGATGCTGAGACTTATGGCCAACTGTTGGGCAGAATGCATGGAATGTTATGTAAGAAGTGGGAAATAGTAGGTTATGGAGAGGACAGCAACCCCACAAGGAGAGCAACAGAACCAGAAATTTGAACACAGGGGTCTTCCCAGAGACCCATACTCCAACCAAGTACCATGTATGGAGATAACTTAGAACCCTGCACAGATGTAGCCCATGGCAGTTTAGTGTCCAAGTGGGTTCCATAGTAATGGGAAGAGGGACTGCCTCTGACATAATCTGATTGTCCTGCTCTTTGATCACCTCCTCCTGAGTGGGGAAAAGCCTTACCAGGCCACAGAAGATGACAATGCAGCCACTCCTGATGTGATCTGATAGACTAAGATCAGAAGGAAGGAGAGGAGGACCTCCCCTATCAGTGGACTTGGGGAGGGGCATTCGTGAAGAAGGGGGTGGGAGGGTGGGATTGAGAGAGGAGAAAGGAGGGGCTTTTGGGGGGATACAAAGTGAATAAAGTGTAATTAGTAAAAAAAAAACATTCTTGCAAAAACAAAACAAAAGAAACAAAGGAAAAAAAAAAAAGAACCACACAATTGCAGATAAAGGATAGTTCCAGAGATCTACTACCTGGTGACCTGGTGAGTGGTGACAGGCAGGATTCCTGACAAATACAAAGAGAGAGGATATGTGTTTCCATGAAAATGAGAGTTGTGTGAGGTACTGCTGAAATCCCTAACCAGGGGAAACCATTCTCCCCCTCCCCCTTTTAAGGTTCTGACACCTAACAGAAAGCAGGATTCTTTCTGGGGTTCATTCTGGGGAACCAAAGAATTTATTGAGCATAGGTGAGGGGTGACATACAAAAGGCCACTCTTGGAAAGCACTTAGGTAGTGGGGATGAAGCTTCCCTGCAGCCAAATAGATGGAGTAGCCGTTGTTCCAGTCTCTCCCAGTGTGTATACTCCAGCCCCTTCCCAAGGGCACAATCATTAAGACAGAGCTGTGTACCACACGTGGAGGAGAATGGCTGGGCACTCAGGTGAGGGTCTTGTGACCCTTCCCATCCCCCCACAATGGGGTGTAAATACACAGCAATCCCAGCTTGGCTAATCCCTCTGCAAGACTCCCCAAGATGGTGACGCCTTGGCTCAGAGAACAGTGTCTCACAACATGAGGTGATGGGTGTTAGCCATCTTGAAGCAACGATTCCTGTGTGTCCACACTTCAAACCATCACCCTTTTCGCAGCAAACACACACAACCCTGGGCCAGTGAAGGAGAAGGTAAATGTGACAGGCACCTGTCGCATGTCGTAGGATCGAATGATGTGCATGGACAGGAGTGGCCTCTTCGAAATGCATTGCCCAGTGTCCTTGGGAAAGCCCAAGCGAGCCTACAGGAATCTGCACCGATGGCAATGGCAACCTTTCAAATTTCAGAACTCTCTCAGGTATGTTATTACCCGTGATTATCCCTCGGGCCCCTGGCGTAAAGGAGAGTCAGACTTCAGCCCCTACAGCCATCGCCACGTACATCCAAAGTGCTCAGTGAGTGTTCACAATTGGAAGAGCAAACCACGGACATGTTGTGTAAGGCAGATAGTTTCAGGGAACTGTGCCACAGCACCCCAGTGTGAGTCATGCCAGCACGAATTCCCCCTTGGATAGAGTCCCTGGGAAGTAGTAGGAAGAGCAGCCAGAATCCAAGCAGCTGATGCTCCCGGTTTTGCCTGCCTGACTCTCTCTGGATTCTTTAACGCTTCCAAATCCAACAGAGCAGCTGCTGTGGGCGAACCCCACCTCATGCCTTTCGGGGAAATCCAAGGTGAGGGTGCAGAGTCCACCTCACCCAGAGGACCTCATCATAAATCCAGCTTCCTTTTCAGCTCTGCTCTGGCAGGCATTCACCTCTGGTGCTCTCCCTTCCTGCAGCTAGCGCACCAGTCTGCAAACACGAGCAAACCCAAGAGGAAGAAGGGTTACTCCATCATTAGGTGGGCCATTGTTGTCCTGGCTTAGTCCCTGTGGTGAGCAGGAAGGCAGCTGACTTTCTGAGCAATGCTGGTTACCTGGTACTGTCTCACCATTCCTGTGCTGAATTTATAGGGGATAAAAGGAAAGACGTAATGGACACATCCCTGTTGTGTCTGGAGATACCGTACTCCAGCCTGGGATCCAGCTTCAATGTGTTTTCATCACTGGCAGACTGTGTCTAAAGTGTTACCTGTCACTGGTACTAAGAAAGTGGACTCGAGGCAGATAGCAGTGACCTTTCTAAATGCCACTGCCATCTTGGGAACCACATTGACCCTGGGCAGAGAGAACCATTTGGAGTTTATATGAACAGCTCCCTCTTTGTTCAGGGACTCTAGCTGTTAATGAAGGCTGGCATAGTGGTCACCATGTACTAGGATCCAGACTAGCGTGTCTTCCCAAAACCGATTCTCTAAGCATCCCTGTGTGGCACAGACAACTCCTGTAGAGCCTCAGTGAAGAACTGGACATAGAAACCTGATGTATTAATATGTGATTTAGGCAGAGTCAAACCCAAAGGAACAGAGGCTCGTAGCTCAGAGTCTAAGATTTAAACTGCAACACATGGTGGTGGTGGTGTTTTTTTTTTTTTTAAGCCATATGGTTGCCTGAGAACTTTTGCCATTTGTTAGTCAAATGCAAGAGTCAGTGCTAAAGATCTGACCCTGGAAGTAGTCCCAGGAAAATTAGGTTCTTTCACAGTTAGGGAGAGCCTGCGTCTCAGAGTGCATCTAAAGACAAGGAGTTGGGTGTTTTTTGTTTTGTTTTGTTTCTGGCAGAAAGTGGCTGCAGAGATCTGGCCATCCTCCAGTGAGGGTGGTTGACTTCTGTTCTGCCATCAACACAGGCCAGTCTTGAAGATGATGTGCAATTGCACAGCCCAGACAAAATGGTCCAGCTGAAGCTAAACATAAAGCACCTAAGATTTTAAAAACTGCGTCTACCGAGCAGAGATAAGGCAGGGAACACCAGACCTAGATGAAAGCAGCCTCGAGAGTCGTCTCCAGCTTCCCAGCCACCTGTGGTCTGTGAGGAAGCCACAGGGATCCGGAGCTAGTCTGAAACAGCCCTGTTTTCTAAACGCTTCTTGAAGATGAGCATTTGGGGCATGCATGCATTTCCAAGCCCCTCTGGACCTCCCCTGCTGCCATTGGAACTTTTCAAGTGTTACATAAATGTTTGCTTGTGACTCCATCAGAGACCTCATTTCTTTTTGTAACCGTTCATCTTCAGAACTCATTTGATCAGATTTAGAATCACTGAAGAATTTGCTGTGGCCTCTACACAAGTCTGTGAAAGCATTTTTCTAGAAGATTAACTGAGGGGCCAAGATGCACCCTGAGTGAATGGCTAAGGGCTACACAGAGAAAGGTGGGAAAGGAGATGCTACTCAGCTGCCAGTACCTCCCCTGCTTCTGCTTGCCATGCTCTGAGATGCTCTTCTCCACCAGCTACCGTGATGGTAAGCCAAGCACCTGCAGCCAAGTGAAGATGGACTGGATCCCCTGAAACTGTGAGCAAAGGAAATCCCCTCTCCTTTATGTTGTTTCTGCCAAGTATGACATCACAGACTTGGAAAGTAATCAGTGCACTTGATTATTGTGCTAAGGAGTTTTATGTCAGCTTGACACAAACTAGAGTCTTTGTGGGGAAGGGAATCTCAATTGAGAAAATGCTCCCCTAAGATTGGCCTGTGGGCAACTGTGTGGGATATTTTCTTGATTGATGATTGATGTGGGAGGGTCCAGCCCACTGTGGGTGGAGCTACCCCTGGGAGGGTGGTCCTGGGTTCTATAAGAAAGCAGACTGAGCAAGCCATGAGGTACAAGCCAACAAGCAGCATGGCCTCTGCATCAGCCCCTGCCTCCAGGTTCCTGCCCTGACTTCCAGCTTCCCTTATCTTCTCCACCACTCTGCTTTTTATGAGGTTATCAGTAATAACAGATCAAGGATCCTCCCTACTTGATGATCTCATCTCGACCAGCTATAGCCACAGTGATCCCATTGCCAAATCAAGTGATATTCTGACATAGTGGGAGTTAGAATTTCAGCACACGAAGTCTAAGGGAGCAAAATCAGAAGAACCAATGGCATCAGCCACAGCTGATTTTTACGGGTTCAGACAGGGCCAATGGGAACAGCTTGTCTCAGGATGTCTGTGGTCTCTACTGGAAGGACTCCCAAGTGACCTGGAAGTTCCTGGAGGCCTTATGAAGGCTTCCGTATGGCTAGCCTACACTCTTCAAAGACAGGCCTGTCAGATTGGGTGCCTACATGGACCCCGAGCTGAGCTTCCTTTACATGTGGCTGCCCCGGGACTCTAGGCGTGGAGGTTCAGAGAATGAGGCAGAAGATACGGCTTTGGGAGGACCACACCGCTATTTCCATCACAGTCTATAGATGACAAGCAACCAAATCCCAGGGAGGAGGGAAGGGGAGCAAACCGTGCCTGAAAGACATGTAGGGCATTAGACGTGGTGTTAGAGGAAAGTGGTTTCATCGAGTCCGCTGTGGCCATTGCCCGCTGTGGAGCAGTGACTGCTGCGTGGTTTCAGAGTACCTCAGCTTTGCAGTCACAGCAAAGGGTCTTCAGGACAGTGTGGGGGAGGGCCACCCAATCTTCACCTGCGGTCCTGGCCACCATCTCCTCCGTCTGCCTGTGGTCTTGGAGGTGCTGCTGTGTGGAAGAGGTCTGAGGATAGGACTCCAGGGAGGCAGCTGGTGAGTTCACGCCCACACTGGGTGAGACTGCTCATGCAGGTGTTTTGCGCTCCCCGAGCTCCTGCAGGCACACCCACAAGCTTGCTTTACTAAGATGAACTTGGATGGAGTCATTTCTTTGGTTTATTTTGGAGCCTTACCTGGGATGAAGAGACCTTTCTTCACATCACTCTGAGAAAAGTCGCACAACATGTGGCCGTGTTTGAATTGTTTTGCTTGTGACATGAGGCCTTCACAGATGAGATTGGGCCTGGTTAGCCATAGACCCATTCCATAGGCCATGATGTGAACCTGTCTGTTGGGGTTCTTGCTGTTCTTATAGTTGTCTTTGTGTTTAAAGTTATTTATTCATTCTTTCATAATTATATATACATATAATGTATTTTGTCATATTCTTCCTGGTTTCTCTATTCTTCCTTTTTTTTCCTACTGAAACCCCTATGATTCCTAGAAAGTCCTCTACTTTGTGGCTTTGTCATTGTTTGTTTGTTTGTTTGTTTGTTTTGTGTGTGTGTATGTCTCGCTGCATTGGTTAAGGTTGCTTACATGATCGTGGGGTTGCGTGGGGTGGGGTTACTTGAACAAAGGCAGCTCACTAGCAGTTACCTCCCTGGGGAACCTGACTTCCCATTAACTGTCTAGATCTCCTGCCCTCAACCATGACAGATGTTAGTGCTCCTCTCCCCCTCTCTCCACTGCTTCCTCCTTCACACTGGACATACCAGGCATGTGCTCTTCACTGAGCCTCTGTGCACTACTGGCAAGAATTTTAGGTCTGCTGTTGAGGACAGCAGCTCCACAAGGAGAGCAACAGAATCAAAATATCTGGGCTCAGAGGTCTTTTCTGACTGATACTCCAACCAAGGACCATGCATGGAGATAACCTAGAACCCCTGCACAGATGTAGCCCATGGCAATTTAGTGTCCAAGTGGGTACCCTAGTAATGGGAACAGGGACTGCCTCTGACATGAACTGATTGGCCTGCTCTTTGATTACCTCCCCCTCGGGGGAGCAGCCTTACCAGGCCACAGAGGAAGACAATGCAGCCAGTCCTGATGAGACCTGATAGGCTAGGGTCAGAAGGAAGGAGAGGAGGACTTCCCCTATCAGTGGACTGGGGGAGGAGCCTGGATGGAGAAGAGGGAGGGAGGGTGGGATTGGGAGGGGAGAGGGAGAGAGCCATAGGTGAGATACAAAGTGAATAAACTGTAATTAATAAAAATTAAAAAAAAAAGAATTTTAGGCCTGCAGAATCTAAACTTTGTCCTCAAATAACGTTCTGTCACGAGGAACTCTCCAGCCCCTCGTCACATACTCTGTACTGTGGGTGCCTGCTTTTTGTGTGTTCATGAGGAAGTTAGAATTAGTCATCATGTTTATGTAAAAACACATCCATTGGCTGGGGGGGAGGCTTGTTTTTGGATCTTGGGCTGAACACAATGTATCTCTTTGATGCTTAATAACTGAATCATTTAAGAATGATTTTGCCCCAAGGGACAGCTTTCGCTACAATTCTTGAACTCTGGTACTTTGTAGTGTAAGTTTTTTATCTTCAGAATACCTTGTAACACACTCCAACCATCCTCCCCCATTTTCGTTTAAATGTTTACTGGAGAAAATGAGTCCTGAATCCCTTCTCTGGAGTCCAACTTTTGGAGTTCCAGCCTGAGGTTCTGCAGGACCTGTGTGAGTGGGCTTATAAACACTGGAAGGTAGGACTGAATCATGCGGAAGTGCAGATTTCACAAGCCTGTGATGACCAGTGGACCCTGGGAAGGTGGGCTCGCTTCACTCTTTCTGTTCAAAGCAAGTTGTAGAGAACATCATGGGAAAACCATATGGCCTTTTATCCCCGACAGGGAAGGGGCTAGGCATCAGCCTCTACGACAGGGGAAAGGACAGGCCATTTTGTCCAGGGACTCTGGGCACACTGTCCACTCACAATGAGGATGGGAACTTGTCATTGGCCTTGAGAGCTGGATCTGGCCTGCACCATCTGTATGGGTAGCATGTGTGTGTGTGTGTGTGTGTGTGTGTGTGTGTGTGTGTGTTTATGGAGGGTCCCAGGTACAATCATCACCCCAAGGAGGACCTCTTGTTGTCTTTCTCACTTAGTTCAGGAGAACTGAGTTCACACTTCACCTACCGGGCATGGCTCATCTTCCTAGCACCTCACCCCGCTGGAGACAACTGGCCACCATGCTGGCCTAGCCAGTCCCCACCACACAGGCCTGCCGAGCCCACAGCATCCGGGACATCACCGAGGTAGAGTGTAGACTTGTCTCCAGAGCCTGCTTCTTGGTCCTGCCACCCTGTTCTGTGGCCAGAAGCAACCTGTTCAGAAATGTCCTGTTCTGCAGGTTTCCAGCCCCTTGAAGTCTGTGGATGCCCTGTGTTCATGAGGAAGTTAGAAATGCTCATGTTTACATAAAATCACACCCATCGAATTCTTTGCAGTCATTTCTGCATCTTCTTAGACGGAATGATAAGTTTTTTTGTATTTCTTTTATGCTTAATACTTAATATGTTTAAGGACAAGAGTTTTGCCTCAGGGGACTACCTTGGCTACAAGTTTTGAATTTCATTACTTTGTACTCTCCAGGCTTTATTTTCAAATTAATCTATAACACTGATGTTAAATTTAATTTTGACCTGAGAGTATTTATCAATTTTTTTTTCTGGAGAGATATGCTTTAATGAGAAAAATTATAAAAAGGAAATAATAAAAACACATTACTGAAATCATGCAAACTCTCCCTGGGTGGACCGGAGACTGTGGCCTGCTCTTAGTATTTCTCCCAACGGCTTTGTTAATTACCTATGTGATGTATGTGGGTGCCCTTCATGAAAGGAGTAAGGGAGACACACATTACCTTCTATCGTGTCACCCGGTGAGCAGCGTGACCGAGGCAGCCTGCATCTGCTCCCTCTTAGGAGAGCTGGTTAGGGGCTCCATGCTCCACCTTCTAGATCAGCGGTTTTCAGCCTGTGGGTTTTCACACTCACGGGGTCGCATATCAGATACCCTGTGTGTCCGAAATTTACATTACGATTCCTAAGAGTAGCAGGACTACAGCTATGAAGTAGCATTGATAATCTTATGGTTGGGGGTCACCACTTCAGGGGCTGTATTAAAGGGTCGCAGCATAGGAAGGTTGAGAACCGCTGCTCCAGATGCCTCTTTTCCTGATTCTGTCTTCGGTGGGGTGTGGCTATGCTTGCCAGCCTCACCCTGCGGGGGCGCTTTCTCTCTCTTCCACACAGACACAGAAGCTTTGTCCCTCCAGTCTTACAGACTAGTCTTCCAAGACGCTGGCTCTGCCTGCGTTATCCCCTCCCCACAGGCTTGCTGTGTTACACGCTGAATTTCCTCCTTTTCACCGCCCCCCCCCCCCCCCCCCCCCCCCCCCCCCCCGCTCCCCCCTCCCTTTCCCCCCTTTCCCCCCCCCCCCCCCCCCCCGGCCACTTTCCTTCCCTTTCAGAGGTGTGCATTTCCACCATGGATGCGCACAGATTTTCCCTCAGAATTTGGACATTGCTGTGTTGGGACATCATTTCCATCCTCCACAATGGGGGATCCAGAGCATTACCATCTAACCCCACGTTCAGGGCAGGGTGATGCGTGCACTTGCTCACAAAGAGGTTTGCTCAGACGTGCATGAAGGTCTATGGAGAGGTTCTTCTCTGTCCTGCATCTGCTCCACCATTATCTCAGTCAACAGGGAACATCTGTTCCCAGCAGCCCCCACCTCGGGTGTTTCCTACACCCCCAGGACTTGTGCCTTCTCCTCGCTGTGGCATCCATCCCTGAGGCGTTCCAACATCCCATAGTGTGCAGATAGTAGGCTTTCCGGGTGTTCTCGTTGTCGTCTGTGAGATCTGATCCGATGTACACTTGCATTGGCAACTTTCCTATCATCGTGACCAACATAAGTGACAGAAGGAAGGGAAGCCTGATGTATTTTGGCTTCCTGCTTACTGTTTCCTTCATTGTAACGGGGAAGGCATGGCATTGCTACCAGTTTATGGTGATGAGGGCTGGACTATATCCTTTAAAGCTCAAGGGACCCATTTCTACCAGCAAGGCCATGCCTTGGGTCCACAGCCTTCAAAATAACCTACCACCAAAGGCAAGCATAGAGGTGCATGCCTTTAGTGAGGCAGAGGCAGGAGGAGCTCTGTGAGTTCGAGGCCAGCCTGGTCTACATAGTGAGTTCTGAGATGGCCTCAGTTATATAGTGAGCCCTGTCTTGAAACAAAAACAAAACAAAGAAACAAAAGGCACCACCAGATGGGAGCAAAACACTCAAAACATGAGCATCTAGGGGGCCTCTTCCGGCTTGCACTGTAACAATCTTTAGACACCATTTCCAACAGAATAGTCACCAAACTGCAGCTGTCCCATTGGTTGGAAACAATTAGTTGAAATGTCATGTAAGTCCTGATGTCAGGAAATCTCTAACTCCCAATAAAAACCGGAGGGTTTCCTGAGTTTACAGGATTGGGGGAAGGGAGAAATGAGGAGTGGAGGGGGGGGGCCTGAGTTCTTGATTCTGAAATCTGCAGGATAATTAGAAGCACCCGTGAGGTGAAAGCGGAGCCTGTGCTCAGTGCAAGCCAGAGTCCTGGTGAAAAGAGAAGCCAACTGAGTGCTAAGATCAAGCAAGACAAGAACATTCTGTTTTATGTGCATATATGCTAACATTTCTTTTTCTTTAAGAATTCTAACTGGAATGCAAATTCTTTCTGGACAGTTTTATTGGTGTTTTGTTATAATTTTAGAAGCGGAGAACATATTATGCTTTTTATAAACCTCGTGCTGGAGAGCTGGCCCATGTCCAGGGAGTCTTTGCATCCGGGTGAAGACTCCTAGCTTGTTCTTTTCTGGGCTGGCTGGCTGTTTGTCTGCCCAGGGCCTTTCCCACCCAGCCACCTACCCCAGGAGAAGCCCAAGACACACTCTTGTCCACGGATGCTGAGTTCAGGTGACAGCAGGGACAGCGTGGGAGCCAAGTCCGACCATGGCTGTCCCCACCCGTGTCACACAGGCTCCTTCGGGAAACGAGGAAGCTCGTGACCAGGGCTCAGGCTGGCTGCACGCGGTTTGCTCTCAGGACACAGGTAAGTTATCCAGCATCTGCCTAGGACACCGGCGACACACTGCCAGCTGTGGGAATCACTCCCTCAACCAAAATTTTCTTTAGAAGTAAGTTGTGTGCCTTTTGTGTATGCTACAGTACAGAGGAATGTGAGCGGGTAGCTCTGGTGCCCACCAGTGGGGAGTGCAGCAGCATAGAAGCTCCCCTAATTAACACACAGCAGTTAGCCCACACAGGGGAGACCATATCCCTCCACTAGGATGCTAATCTGGGGTTCACGAGAGCCCACGAAGCATTAGCACTGATGCTGCTTCAGCACAGACCTCCCTAGCGTCAGGCAACGGGTGGGCAACCATTCTCAGCTCCCCACGACAGGCGTCTGCACCAAGCTCCTGTCCCTTGTCCCGTGAGTCCTGAACTGTGTGGACTGTCAGGGGTCACTGGGAATTTCTGTGCCTCATAGTTTAGTGAAAAGAATGGAGTTCGTCATTGGCACAGGAGACAACTTCCTGAACAGAACACCAACAGCACAGGCTCTAAGAGCAACAATCAATAAATGGGACCTAATGAAGCTGAAAAGATTCTGTAAAGCAAAAGACACTGTCCTCAGAATAAAACGAGAGATTGGGAAAGGATCTTCACCAACCCTATATCTGACAGAGGGCTAATATCCAGTATATATAAAGAACTAAAGAAGTTAAACAGCAAAAAATAAGTAATCCAATTAAAAAATTGGGTACAGAGCTAAACAGAATTCTCTGCAGAGGAATATTGAATGGCAGAGAAACACTTAAAGAAATGCTCAACCTCATTAGCCATCAGGGAAATGCAAATCAAAACATCCCTGAGATTTCACCTTACACCCATCAGAATGGCCAAGATCAAAAACTCAAGAGCTAACACATGCTGGAGAGGTTGTGGAGAAAGGGGAACCCTCCTCCAATGCTGGTGGGAATGTAAACTTGTACAACCACTCTGGAAAGCAATCTGGTGCTTTCTCAGACAACTAGGAATAATGCTTCCTCAAGATCCAGCTATACCACTCCTAGGCATATATCCAAAAGATTCTCAAGTACACAATAAGGACATTTGCTCAACCATGTTTGTAGCAGCCTTATTTATCATAGCCAGAAGCTGGAAACAGCCCAGATGCCCCTCAACTGAAGAATGGATGCACAAATTGTGGTATATCTACACAATGGAATATTACTTAGCAGTAAAAAAACAAGGAAATCATGAAATTTGCAGGTAAATGGTGGGACCTGGAAAGGATCATCCTGAGTGAGCTGTCCCAGAAGCAGAAAGACACACATGGTATATACTCACTCATATAGACATATTATATAGGATAAGCCTACTAAAATCTGTACACCTAAAGAAACTAATCAAGAGGGAGGACTCTTGCTAAAATGCTCAATTCCTATCCAGAAAGGCAAAGAGGATGGACATCAGAAGAAGGAGAAAAGAGGGAACAAGTCAGGAGCCTGACACAGAGGACCTCTGAAAAGCTCTGCCCCGCAGACTATCAATGTAGATGCTGAGACTTATGGGCAACCTTTGGGCAGAGTGCAGGGAATCTTAGGAAAGAAGTGGGAAACAGTAAGATCTGGAGAGGACAGGAGCTCCACAAGGAGAGCAACAGAACCAAAAAATCTGAGCACAGGGGTCTTTCCTGAGACTGATACTCCAACCAAGGACTATGCATGGAGATAACCTAAGACCCCTGCACAGATGTAGCCCATGGCAGTTGAGTATCCAAATGGGTTCCATTGTAATAGGAACAGGGACTGTCTCTGACATGAACTGATTGGCCTGCTCTTTGATCACCTCCCCCTGAGGGGGAAGCAGCCTTACCAGGCCACAGAAGATGACAATGCAGTCACTCCTGATGAGACCTAATTGACTAGGATCAGAAGGAAGGAAAAGAAGTCCTCCCCTATCAGTGGACTTGGGGAGGGGCATGCATGCAGAGGGTGGAGGAAGGGAGGGATTGGGACAGGAGGAGAGAGGGAACCACAGGGGGGATACAAAGGGAATAAAGAGTAATTAATAAAGAAAAAAATGTAAAAAAAAAAGAATGGAGTTCGTGTGTGTGTGTGTGTGTGCGCGCGCGCGCTCTCACACATCTGTGAGTGCGTATACTGTGAATGTGTGTGAGTGTGTATACATGTGTGCACTTGTGCATGTGTGTATGTGTGTGTGTGTGTGTGTGTGTGTGCACTTGTGTGTGTGAATGTTGATTGTGTCAGAGTTCCTGTTCTGTGGTTAAACACCACGCCACAAAGCACAAAAGTGACTCGTGGAGGGAGGGCTTCATTTCATCTTACAGCTCACAGGCTGTCACTAGAGGAAGTAGGGCAGGAACACAGCAGGGCAGGAACCTGGAGGCAGGAGCTGATGCAGAGGCCATGGAGGGTGCTGCTTCCTGGCTTGCTCCTCATGCCTTGCTCAGCCTGCTTTCTTATACAACCCAGGACACCAGCCCAGGTATGGCCCCACCCACCATGGGCTGGACTCTCCCCCACTGATCACTAACTGGGAAAATGCTGTACAGGTGGATCTCACGGAGGCACTTCCTCAACCTTGGCTCCTCCAGCCCTGATGACTAGCTTCTGCCAAGTTGACACCAGCAAGATAACTCCCTTCACAGGGGGGCCGCAGAGGGTAGAGGTCAGGAGCAGAGGCTTAGCAACCAGATCGTGTGTCCCTGCCTCTCTTCAGCTGGGAGGCTGCCCTGAGCCCTGAGCCCAGTGTCTGTGAGGCAGAGATGCTAAGGGCAGGGCTGTGGGGAGGGTGCAAGGGTGTGAGCTGTTCTGCAGGCTGTGTGCTGACTGTCACTGCTCACCACAGATGTTCCTCTCGCAGAGGACACTGCAGCCCTGTTCATGCAGCTCTCTGTGGTTGCTACTCTCTGTCCAGCTTCCTAGTATCAGGGAGTTCCAGAGAACAAACAACTCTTCTACAATAGTGTGGGTAAGTTCCCCCATCTCTACAAACCCTGTGGGGTCCCTCTGCAAACATTTTCCATTTGCTCTAGCCAGTATGTGCCTACACTTTGACACTCTCCTCTCCAGAAAGATTTGGTGAAACATTATCTAAATTAACTCTGTCCCCAGCATCCTCTCTTTCTCACATCCTCTGTCCCCACTATCCTTTGTCCCCAGCATCTTCTGTGCCCAGCATCCTTTGTCCCAGGCATCTTCTGTCTCTTACATGCAATGTGTCTGCATTTGCTATCCCAGTATCTGTTGCCCACATTGTCTCCTCTCTGGATTGACATAGACAAGTTCTGTTCATTCACTGGTGCCTAATTTTCTTCTCAAACACTGATTGAGCTAACATCTCCCCGTATAGAATAAAACAAGACTGAATACAATGGTCTTACATGTCCTTGGAAAAGGCCCTTTGTAATTCAGTCCCTGGAGGCAGCTGTGCTCTTCTTTTGAGCGGAGCTGACACCCACATCTCCTCCTAGAGGACCAGCTCTGCTTCTGCTACACCATCCCGCTTGCCTCTCTGCTCACAGGGGAAGCTCAGCCAAGCCAGGTCCTTTATTGCTCCTCCTCCTGCCTGCAAGGGGACTGTCTTGGGGACAGAGTCTCCCTCTCCCCATTCCTCTGGCATGGTGTAAACTTTATTCTATTTTTCTTCAAGTCTTTTTCATACTGTGCGATTTTTGTCACTAACTGCATCTCTGCAGTGAAACCGGGTGCATGATGAATTCTTGACAAGCTTTGTCAGAAGGGCCATAAATTGTTGGGCCAGGCCAGCAGGTGGCTCCTACTCCCAAACACTGTGCATTACATTGCTGCCCTGTCCACAGCCAAGGCCGCTCTTTCTTTCTTTCCTTCTTTCTTCTTTCTTTCTTTCTTTCTTTCTTTCTTTCTTTCTTTCTTTCTTTCTTTCCTCCCTCCCTCCCTCCCTCCTTCCTTCCTTCTTCTTCTTCTCCTTCCTTCCTTCCTTCCTTCCTTCCTTCCTTCCTTCCTTCCTTCCCCTCCCTCCCTCCCTCCCTCCCTCCCTCCCTCCCTCCCTCCCTCCCTCCCTCCTTCCTTCCTTCCTTCCTTCCTTCCTTCCTTCCTTCCTTCCTTTTTTTTCCCCTGTGGCTGAGCTCCCTGGTCCAGGCTGTGTCCTGGGTTTCAGAGTTCAAGCTCATTCCATCCTACGAATTGGTATGAAGGAGAGGCTGCGGCCACGCCCAGTGCTGTTGTTACCTGGTATCCGATCTATTATGTGAAGCACTGTATTATGAAGTGTTTAATAAAACTGGCACGGGAAGACTTCAGTGAAGATCTCAATTCAGAGGATGGATTCATTTAGGTAATTGCATCGGCAACTGTCCTTACTGCTCCTCTGAATCTCTTGAGAAAAGCAACATAGAGGTTAATTTTGATTTGCAGTTTGTGGGTGTAAACCATGAGGTAGGAGGCCTCTGGTCACATCGTTTCCAGGAAACAGAGAGATGACTGTGGGCCTCAGTGCTCTCTCTCCCTTCATTCCAGGGCACCAGCCCATGGTGTGCGGTGGCCCTCTACCTCCCTCCTGAGCTGGACTTCTCAGAAAACCCCTGTAGACTTGCTCAGAGTCCCATCTCCCAGATAATTCCCGTTTCCACCAGGTTGACAGTGGGGATAAATTTCTCTGCAGTTACATCATTCTTGTGAATTTATATTAGTTCTTCCAACCAATCTGAGGAAAGCAGACCAAGGTTGTGTCAAGTCCTACTGAGAAGCCGTAAAGTAAGCCTGAGCCAAGAATCTGGCTCTGCCTTCCCCAACAACACATGCTGACACACACAGCCCAGAAGACCTGCAAAGGGACAAGGGAGAGAGGCGGCACAGATCCTCACGTTCAGACACATACTCTCACCTGCTCCAGTCTCTGTGACGAGATATGCCAGTGTTGATGCTGAACAGGAAGCAGCAAAGTGCCAAAACCGTGCAGGAGCTGCTCACAGTGTGCTAAAGCATCCGTTCATCTCTAAGAGGTGTGCAGGAGCTGCTCACAGATGCTAAAGCATCTGTGCATCTCTAAGAGGTGTGTGGACAAAACGCTAAGCTAATCGTTTCTCTACCCTTAAAAAGGTACCCTTAAAAAGTTAAGCCCACTCTTAACTTTTATACCTGATATTATAATGACTTCCTTTTGTTCCCTGTCATCTCTTTGACTTAAGTTTTATGTTGGTTTTAGAACTGATAAACTTTCAATGGGTCACACATACACAATACCGATGTTTTCAAGGCTGATATCACATTTTCTGTAGCATTTGTATTTCTTTCAGACACAAGATCGCCATCATCCATGTCCACAGAATCTCTGAGCGGCCTCCTCTCTGCCCACAGTATTTGACCTCTGCAGCCTGGTCATCAGGAGCACTCACAGGGAAGCTGTCCCAGTCCTGAAACTCCAACAGTGAGCACTGTGACAACATGGAAGTGAGCAGTCATCAAGGCCTGACTTTAAACTGCTTGTTAGGAAACATATGCATGCGATGCACATGGGCACACGCACTCACACACGCACATACCTGTACTCACACATGCACATTCACACACATACACACACTCACACACACGAAATCTGAGACGTATGAGCTACACCATAACATTAAATACAAACCCATGCCTGTGAAGACTGAAGGAAAATTTCACATGAAAGCCATCTTAATTATATTTGTTACCGTGTATTTATATGTGTGCCATTTACATGTGTGTGCCACAGTGAACACATGGAGGTCAGAGAACAAACTGCAGGAGTCAGCTCTCTCCGTCTACCACGTATGTCCTGGAGAGTGACTTCAGGTTGTCCATCTCAGGCACCTTCACCTGCTGAGCCATCCTGGACATGGCACACTCCGGTGCTGGGTGTGAAGAGTTCCTGAAGTGAGTCCATGTCAGCACACAGAGGCGTTCCCCATCCTGAGGTGCTGCTGCAGAAATGTGGAGTCATAGGCCCCTCTTGCAGAGCTCAGCTGTATGAAGGAGACCCCGAGCTGCTGCCCCGCTGTAACTTCTACGCTACACCGTGGGCAGTAACCTCTCTGTTCAGAGGCCAAGAACTAGGGCAGGCTCGTCTCCTGCTCTGAGACCTGCACATGGTACCCTGGGTGGCGAGCATGGGTGGGCACGCAGAGACCCTCTCTACTTTGCAAAGTATGGTCTGTGTGCAGAGGCAGAATCATCCCACAGACTTACTGGGGGATCCTATCCACACTCACGAGTAACCCTCACTTCCTCAAGTGAGGTGGGCTCAGCGAGGCTGTGCTCCACTCTGGCTGTCTTGGCTTCCTGGTCAGACTGTAGATAAAGATCCCAGGCAGGCTGGGGCAGATGGCCAGCGCAGGACTGCACACATGTTTGCTGCCCTCGCCATTGGTGAGGGAGTGGGAACTCCTGGGATTAAATTGGCTCTTTCTGTACCATCACCCCACTCTTCCATTTCAGAAAGGGGACATCATTGGTGTAATTATTCTATCCTCAGCTGAATACTAATAATTACTGATAATTATTGAGGATTAAACTCTAAATATCAGTGTCATGTAGTAAAGCCTATTATTTCTGTGGAGGAGAAAACTCTACACCATTCTACAGCTACCAAATGTTGGTTTCTGACCCATGGCCCATCAGCTTGTATTTGTATTAATTTATAGGCTCTATATATCCAAACTGCAGTCTTTTTTTTCTTTGTACACACATAGAGGGTTGAGGAGGGAGAGGGAAGAGGTTCTGAAGGTACACTAGTTTCATAGTGGGTCACTTGGACTTACTCGGTTTTTATTCCTATTTTATACATTTGAACCAGATTTTAGCTCTCTCAGGGCCCCTGAGATATGCGCTTGTGACCTGTTTTTTTCGGAGTGTATAGATGCACTGACTCTGTCTCGCAGGGCTGGCAAGGTAGTCGAGTTCTCCACACCTCTGGATAGACACAGACACCGGACAGCCCGGCAGTTGCCAAGCAGAACAATCACTTGGTGGAAATACGGACCCAAGTTCTCAGTCCCTGCTTGTTGAGGGTGCTTCTGGCTTCCAGCACTGGTGACCCAGTATTGGCTGCACCCAGGCTTAGGGGTGCTGACGGCCACGGGACAGAAGAGGCTTCTGTGCTCATGGTAGATGCCACCCAGCGAAGTCGGCAGGGTGGGGACAGGCAGTGTTGCAGGACTTAGCTAAAATGGTCTCCTTAATCCGTAAACACAGCTGCCTCCCCTCCCTGTCTGCCTCAGAGTGAGCACAGGAGCTTTTTAATCCATGCTTCGTTAAATTAGAATTCTCTGGAATATTTGTTTGGGTTGGCATTGACTGCCCGTGCTGGGTCTGCTGATTGCTTGATTGCCTTTGAGCGACAACTAGAAAGCATCCTCTGGAGTATTTTGAGCCTTGCCCTGTCAGGTGAGCACACATAGTGAAGAAACCAGGATCCTTATGACTGGAGCTTTCAATCTGGCTTAAGTGTGAAGCTGGTGCAGAAGAATGAGTGTGTGACCCGGAAGCTGCGTCACCTAAGCGTGGCCCGTGCCGTGCTGAAGTGCTCCAGGGCTCCATCTGACCTAGTGCATGTGCAGAAGGCAGCCAAAATGCAGCAGGGGCCGATCGAGAGCACAAACAAATAAATATGTCAGAACAGATCTGGACACACTGACAATGGGGAAATGAAGGTTCTCTGAGGTGGCTCAGCCGTCAAGATGCTTGCTGTTCTTCTAGAGGACCCAAGTTCATTGTCCAGCATGTGTGACCCCAGCAACCTGCAGATCCTGCTCAAGGAGAGACAATGCCCTCTTTCCAGTACCCACACTCACATGCCCACAATTGAAAATAGAATAAATCTTTAAAAATAGAATCTGTAAGAGCCATGTTTTAATACAAGAGAATGTGACTTACCTTGATGTGCGAAACGAGTGTGGCAGCCACACCTGGACTTCAGGGTGAGCCCTTTGCGGACGTGGCTGGCCACACAGCACGGCTCCCACTGTGGTGCCTTCAGGACCCTCGCTCCTACAACATCCCATGAGGAACATCTGGCTGTTGAAGACACTTGAAGAAAGTCTGTAAGTGTCCCGGGCATGACAGGCTTGCAGGCTTCTGAGGCCCCTACCCTCCTCACCCCAGGGCCACAGGTCTGGCTGTCCTGGTGGTGTGGCCTGTCACCCTGGTGTGGGTGCTCATAGTGGCATCTCCTCCACGGGTGAGATGCAGCCTGTTCTCATGGGCAGAACCTGGAGAGGACAGACCGGGAGACACCCCCAGTCTCCCCAGCACACCTTGTCACCTGGCCCACAACTACAGCAGGAACCATGTCACGTCTTACCAGAAGGAACCGTACTTGCAGGAAGTCTGGGTTTCTGACCCCACCACATCTCCTCAGACAGGCAGGCACACAGTGCCAAGGCCAGCAGGAAGCGGCTCGTTTCATCCTGGAAGCTGGTTTTCTTTCTGTGTGGCTGTGACCTAGTCGCTGTGTGATCCTGACAACTGCCTCACTGGCATGAGGAGTCCAGATGACACTTGCTAATGCTGAGACAACCTCCAGGAGGTCTACACAAGACCCTGCTCAGTGGGAATGGTTTCTGGACTGTTCCTCCTTCCACATGTCCGGGAATTGTTCAGAAGAGGCTGCGGCTGTCTGGCACTGTGCCTCTCACCTAGCTTCCTTTTCTTGTCTTTCTAACACAGACAACTCAGGTTTGAGAAAAATCATCCCCAGTCAGATTGGGAGAGGGTCTCTGTGAAGATTTGGTGGAGCTAAAAATTCACAAGCTTCTTGGGACATGTTAAGGTTTGAGTCTGAAACATCCCTCACATTTTACTAAAGTGTAAACACCTCCAAAGTTGTTAGGGATGAGAATGAAACATTTATCTTGATTCAAAGGTGCCTATGGAAGCCCGGCTTCTCAGCAGGTGGTATGTAGGGGTCATTCCATGCCCACTGTGCCCTGGGATCTCTGCAATCCAGCTTGAATTTACTTATATTAAAAAAAAAAAATCCCTGAGCCGGGAGTAGTGGCACACACCTTTAATCCCGGCACTCAGGGAGGCAGAGGCAGGCAGATTGCTGTGATTTCAAGGCCAGCCTGGTTCTACAAAGTGAGCCAAGGCTACACAGAGAAACCCCATCTCAAAAAAACAAAACCAACAAACAAAACAACAACAACAACAACAACAACCAACCAACCTAACAAACGAATAAAAACTCCTGAAGTTCTCCTGCCTTGTGGGAAAACTGACACCAAAAATGGCTCATGGAGAGTTGCTAAGGGGGTGTGAACCGAGTTTTGTGCACTCCTGAAGTCGCTGCCTTGGAAGGACGCTTTGTGTCACTGCAGAGGCACGCGCTCCTGCCGGCTCCTTCTGTGCAGGGATCTCAGCACGCCTGGTTGGAGGGTAAACTCACAGGGGAGACATGCCATGGCTGCTTGATGCCAACGGGCTCTGGCTGCTGGGAACTCTGGAGATGATGGGGTGAGGACCGGCTGTGGCTGCGGGGTATGAGGGACTGAAGCCTAGAAGCTTCACTGCACAGCTTCCAGCTGTGCCCCCTGACCCCGTGTGAGGGGCTTCTGTCCTACCCACCATAAGTGGCTTCTGTCGAGCATTCACACAGCAGCAGGAAGTAACCAATACCAACCTACAGTTTGCTTTTTAAGGTAAAAACCTAATTCTCAAAATATCACCTTAGTTTCAGAGTGTTCATATTTCAACCGCTTAAATGGCATTTCTGTCTTCTGGGTAGAGCCCACTCTGTGCCTGGAGCTCAGCATGGTGCGTACTCCACCCCACCCCCACCCTGCCAACCCTGTCTGCCTACCTAGCCATGAGGGAAGAGTTGGCTCTGCCCCGTGAGCCTTCCGCTTCTCCCTGGTCCTCGACTTTCCATCGTGTGGCCTCTGTGTCGCAGACACTTGATCGGTATTTGTTTGGCATTTGTCTTTGCGTCTGTCGTGGTGTGTGCAGGTGTGTGCATTTTCACACAGGCCTGTGTGTGTGTGTGTGTGTTGGGGCCAGAGCTCAACAGTGGGTGTCTCCCTCCCTTGCTCTCTGCTTTGTTTTGTTTTTATGTGTTGGTTTTGTTGGGTGACTGGTCTGGGTTGGGTTTTGGGGTAAGTTCCTCTCAGTAAACCTGAAGCTCATCAATTGGACAGGCAGGCTGGCTGCTGGCCAATGAGCTCCAGGGGTCCTCCTGTCCCCACTGCTCTGTGCTGGGCTTAAAGACGCAGCACCATGCTGGGCTTCTCCATGGGCGCTGGGGATGTGAACTTGGGTCCCCATGCCTGGGTGGTAAGCACTTTGCTGACTGAGTCACCCTCTGTTTCTGGGTACTGAATAGTACTCTGCACAGGGCAAGCATCATGGTGGCCCTGCTCTGGGTACTGCTTCCTTTGATTTCCTATGGAACACCATGTCCCAGCCCTGCACACTCGGTGGCCCCAGGGGGGACACTTGTCAGGGCCGCACTCTGCTCCCAAGTCCCCATGCACCCATCACGCTGCTCTGACACATGCTCCCGACACGGGGACAGATGGCAGGGGCTCCACACACGGTCACAGGTGGCTCCGCCTCGCTCAGCAGCAGAGAGGGGTCTCGCCAAGGTCAGCGGGTTGGTCAGCCAGGACTTAGATAAACATCATCATGAGTCATAAATCAGTAGACCAGACAGAGTCCCTAAAGAGCAGAGCAGCCAGCAGCAGCAGATGCCTCGAATCTCACAGAAAATTCCTTTCACAAAGCTCTCAGTGTTTAAAGCTACAGCATCCATGGCGAGGGTGTGCTGCTTTGACTAGGGAGACCTAAGTAGTCGCTGGCAGTCCTTAGACACGTGTGGTGGACAGGAATCCCCCTGAGAGTCCAGCCAAGACTCCAGGGGCACACCTTTCATGCGGCTAGGGCTGTGTCTTGAGGAAGAGCCCCTGCTGGGCCAGGACGTGCATGGGCAGCTATGGAAGCCTCCATGGGGCACGGCTCAGCCTATGGCCTGTGGGTGGCAAAACAGCACTGACAGAGAGAGGATGATAGCTGACTTAGGTACTGGCTTATTGGCGGCAAATCCTGCAGGAGGGTCTAAAGGAAGACCTGCTGACTGGGGGTGGGGGCTGTCTATTCCCAAACTGGCCCCTGCCTTCCTGCCTTCTTTTCCATTTCGATATTTTCTCTGTTTTTCATTCTCTTTTGAGCCAAAGGCACCGGTGTCTATCAAACCCATTACAAAATGTGATTGTGAAAGGCTCATGACCAGTCAGCTCCGTATGATCCAACCAGGGCAACTGTCCTGTGTCATCATTAGGCCATTGGCAAGCTGTGGAGCTGTCTCTGTCCCTGGACAGTATAGAGACTGTTTTCCCCCACCCCCTACTTCTCAAGCACTGACTGGAACGTAGGACCATTAGGCCTGAGATTTCATTTGATCTCTGAATCAGTACCAAAGAGTATGGGTGTGGATACCCCTCCAGTTTCCTGAAAATTTTGAGTGCTTTTCATACCACTTCAAAACATTATTTTCTCAGTGACCTTTGTGGACTAACTCTGCAGTTAACGGGAAGCTGTTCCGCCATTGGGAGTTATGTCATTTTGGAAATTGTCAGAGTCTAGACAGTGCTGGGAAGGCCACAGGCGGAGTACATTCTTGTCGGAGAAGAGCAGTTTGGCAACGGAATACTGACCGTTGGATCAGTGGATGGCTCCCTGCCTCTGCCACTACCCCTCTGTCCCTTTCCCATTTAGTCCCCACATCCTGTGCTTTCAGGCACAGGAGGATGAGGGTGAAGTCGGGGGCACACTGCCCTTTCTGTGGACTTAGTGGGAGTGTAGCAGGTCTGTGTTCCCAGCGGGATTTCCCTCTGTGTGTGCTTGCCACTCCCAGTAGGGCAAAGTCTTAATGGGCAAAGAGGCAAGGTTTTAAGCAAGGCAGAAGCCAGGCATTGTCCACAGAAGATTCTGCCTGTGCCCCATGTACACAGAGGAGGCCTCCACAGTCTTAGGGTGGTGCTGGCTTCTCCCACAGTGGAACACCGCATGCCTGCCCAGTCACTCTTCCAGCGCATGCCTCTGGTGGAAGGATATGACTGCCTGAGGAGAAGTGAGAAGAAAAAACAGCAGCAGCAGCAGCAGCAACAGTTAAACGGGCAGACCTAGCCACTCAGCTGTGGCCTCCTGAGACATCTCACAGCCATCTGAGGGGTGATGGGGTGTGTGTGCCGTTGGCAGCTGAAGTCCTTTCCTGGGTGAAAACAAGCTGAGATCAGGGCCATGGGATGGATAAGATTTCCGAAACCTAAGGGGCCCTTTGTGAGCCCAGTAGAAGCGCCTTTAAGCGCTAGCCATCCTGGCATGCTGGGATCACTGCAGGATGAAGCAGCTGGGAATGTCCGGAGAAGGCTGTTAGGTCATCCCCTAAGGGGTGGAAGGCATGCTCAGGTGTGTGCTCAGGGCTCTGTACTTGTGGTCAGCAGCCCATCAGCTTCTGCCACCTGCCAGCTCTCCAGGACCTTTGCTCACTCTAAGCGAAGGCCTGGGAAGGGTAGCTCAGCTGCTCCAACAGCTGACCAGGGTGTCTGAGGTAAACCTAGGGAACCCATCTACTTACCTTTAGCACGTGACCAGTCAGAATCCCACAGGTCCTGATGGATGAGAAAGAATGGGTAGGGAGATGGCGAGAGAGCAGAGTGAGTCCCCCCCCCCCATTGTCATTTCTGTGACGGGTCTCGTTTCTTCTCTTCTTTCCTGGATGCCCGAAGTCTGTGTGATGCCACATTGTGACATCATAGGTCCAGGCTCAGGTGTCCCCAACCCTATTTGGATGCTGGGATCTTCTGTGTCAGCCCACCCTGTGCTGTTCCCAGGGCTCAGCAAAGACGGAAAGGGCCTCTAAGGTGGGAAGACACAGGCAGTGCTGCAGAACAAGACGTGGGACCTTTATGAGGACAAGGGGTCTCCTACTAACTGTGTTTTGGAGATGCTTTGGTAGCATAACATTTGCCTGTTTGTGCCTAGCAGTTGGATATACGTGAGTTGCACTGTGTGTATCCCATGTTCTTTAGTCACTCCCCGAATTTCTTTTAACGTTTCTTTTGGGGAGATGGCAATCTATCGAGAAGCAGAACAGAGGCCAGGCAGCGTGGAGTGGGTCATGAACTGCCCTCCACTTTATTTTACAGCACAGGCTCTCTTGCTGAACCCAAAGCTCGCCACTTCAGCTAGGCTGGCCGATCAGGGAGCGGCCTGTCTCCACCCCGACCGCCTAACACTGCTGTTACAGGGGCGCACCACATCTAACGTCACATGGGTGGATGGGTGGGGTCCCAACCCAGGTCACCACGTGGGAGCATCACACTGACTAAGCCTCTGACCAAGTCAGTATTTACTGACTCAACTCTGAAATCCAACAATTTATTAATCCTAGGGAAAGCTACCGGCCACCTGCTCTTCTTCCATTGGGGGAAACACCGTGTTTCCTGTGTGGATAAAAGGCTTGGTGCTGACACGCCGTGAGAAACGCAGACTGCAGCCGGGGCTGCTCTCCTTACAAAGCAGGCGACTCAATTAGTGCATTCAATTAAAAGGATGGCTAGCCCCCAGGTGCTGCAGGATCTGGTTTCTTCTGCCGTATCACCTTGCAGAGTCTGGAAATGACCCACAGTGGGACAGTTTCACCAAGGTCTATGTGACGATTTGAGAGAGACGGGGCTTCCAGCTTTTTCCATGAGCCTTTAGACATGCCCCACCCTTCAGCCCAGGGAGTCTGCTTTTCTTAGCTGAACTTCGTTGAGGGACAGCCCACCTGAGACAACAATGCAAAACACTGTCTTCTCGTTGTCTAGTGCGCGAGCCGAGCACACATGCTGCTCCAGTCTCCGGCTCAAGGAGGGCTTTTCTGTGGAGTTGTGTGCTGCACAGAGAGGGAGGAGGGGTGCGCATGTTTGTCCCCTTTCCCTGCAGCTACAGTCGAGATGGGTAGCCCTTCCGGAGATGACACCCGCACAGAGCTATGCTTTGTCATGCAGCTCAGAAACTAACCGGCATGACCTGACTCAGAATAAAGGTGTGCAGAAGGTATGAAAGTCTGAATTATGGCCCACCACGTGGCCAGTGTGGGTTCCCGGACTAACAGCTTAGTGTGGATGTATGGTCAAGGACCACGGACTCTATGTGTCCGTAGTTAATACCGGCAAAGCTACAGCAGGTGGCTTCACATTCTCCTTCCACTGAGAGCCTTTGAAAGAAAATGTCCACCCGGCTCTCGCTGGAATCTCAGACAGGGGTCTTGGCAGACACCAGGCGGGATACAAGCAGGAACCTGAGCTTCAGTGTTTAAGCAGCACTGGCCTCAACGGCACGAACCCTCCTGTGTTTCCTCAGCTGCTGTGTAGGATGCCCCTGTGGCCGCCATTTGTTGAGGGCTTGGTAGCTTCCCAGCACAGGGCTTAGCAACAGGCTTGGAGGCACCTCGGGTGCAGTGGGGAGGGTGGTTGGCTGTGCCTCATCCTGGACCCTCGCTTGGCTTGGTGTGATCCTGTGACACTTGAGACCCATGTTGAAACAGCATCTCCTGCTAAGCTATAGGGGCCTCTGACAGGTGACGGGCCTCTTAACAAAGCTTGAGTGGGTGGGGCCAGGTGGCTGTGGTGCTTTCCAGAGCATCTCACCATTGGTTTGAAGTGTGTAGATTCTGCTGCTTCACAGTTTTTCCTGGGCCCCAGAGCTGCACCTCCCCCACACTTCATTAAAAAATTATTTACGTGTGTGAGTGTTTGCCTGAATAATTGTGTGTACAGCACATGCATGTCTGGTGCCCGTGGAGGCCAGAAGAGGGCATCAGATGTCCTAGCACTGGAGCTATAGATGCTATGAGCCACCATGTGGTGTGGGAACCTAACCTGAGTCCTTGGGAAGAGCAGAGATGCTCTGTGTTGCCAGACCATCTCTAGTCCCAGTGCCTATCTTTTCAAGGTTAGCACGACCCCTCATACACTTCCCTGTGTGGCCTGATACCATATACTCTGCTGTCTCTGTCCCTCTGTACACTCTCAGGAATGAATTGTGTGTCCAGTCGGCCTCTGCCTGGCCGCAGGGCAGACCAGCGCAGTGTGTCGTAGATGTTCCATGACGATGGCTCAAAGGGTGTGCAAGCAGTGCTGACCTTGGGTTCCTAGCCTCCCAGGGTCTTAAGCATACACGTGCCAAACAAACCCAGGCCTGGTGGCTCAGCTGCTGGCGAGGCTGAGGTGGGAGAATTGAAATTCAAGGCCTGCCTGGGCTACAGAACATGGTGAGGGAATGGATGAGTAAGGAATATTATAATTAGGCCCCTGTCTCAAAATAAAAAGTTAGAAGAGGGCTCCGTGTTTAGCATAGAGAAGGGTCTGGGTTCAGTTCCCAGTACTATTAACAGGAGAAGGAAAACAAGGAAAGAAAGAGAATAAAGGAAGGAAGGAGGGAGGGAGGGAAGGATGAACAGCGGCTTATCAGACAAGGAACAAGAGAATAGAGTTTGAGACAGAAATCTAGCCCCCACAGAGGTGCCCAGCTGTGGAGAACACAGCTGACACCCACCAGCAGACCTCTCCTCCTCCATGCCCCAGACCCCAGGAAAAAAAGCCTTCGTCCACAAGGGGCATGTTCTGGTTCTGAAGGGCCGCAGTGAGAGAGGGCTTCAGACAAGCTTCTTAACCTGCAGCTTCTCAAGTGACTGACTATCCACGGACCAAGTTTCTCAGAGGAATATTCTAGAAACATGATTTCCAAGGCCCCAGATATGGAGGTTCTGATGTTTGGTGAGGCTCGCCCTCCGCTACATGAGGGACCCAGGACTTGTGGGGCTCAGGCCAGGAGATAACAGAGCATGGGGCCAGGAGTAGGCCAAGAGAAGGGAGGAGAAATCAGCAGCATGGGCCTGCTCCTCTGCTCCCCTCAGCATGCTCAGCAGCTAGCCACCATGCTCACAGCCTGAGGTGCCATCCTCTCCTCACTGCCTTGAGGGAAGGCACAGGAGCTCCGTGGAGTGGCAACTCCACACAATGGACATCCTGTGACATCACTTTTCCCCATGGCTCTCTACCCTGCGCTCTTAGATCCCAGTAGGCTTCCCTTCAGATCCTCAGTTGGGTTGGAGTCTGGCTTCTGCTAGGTGGGGGTCCTTTAAGTTTTCAGATAATTCCTTGTGAGTGGACACATTCTCTGTCAGCTGTAGTGGACCTTCTCAGAAGCAGAGGAAGGACACGGGGCAGGGGCTGTCTTGAGGTAGCCTCCTGGCTTGCCTTTGAGACCTAGCAGAGCCATGGACCATCTCAACCTTTGTTTACCTTACAGAGCTCTGCCACAGGCTAGCAATGTCTTGTTTCCTCCCCCTCCTGCCTGGTCGTGTATGTGTGTGTGTGTGTGTGTGTGTGTGTGTGTGTGTGTGTGCTCACCTATTGAGATGATAGAGTGAGTCCTGAGTCCCCGGGTGGCTCCTCCGTGCGCTTGCCTAGTTGGCTGGATGCCACAGAAGTTTTGCTTGTAATGAGCATCTGGTGCATTTTTCAGGTGACTGTTCTGTGTGGCTCCTGTGACTTCGCTCTGTCTCTGAGCCTTAAGTGGTGGGAGGAGAACTGAGAGATGGATATCATATCCTACAGCCCTCACTGAGGCAGGCCACGGAGCCAGGTCTCTGCTTTGCTTCCTGCCACGAACTACAGTGACAGATGGGAACTACATTTTGGGGGCCCTCCCTGTGTTTCCCAGCTGTCTTCATCAGGCTGGGGCTCACCCGGCGGAAACACCAGGAGCTTTATGAGAGGCGATAGCGGCATTCCAGCCCCTGCACCTGCCGGCGCTTGTCCCCGAGGCTCCTCGGGACAGGCGGCCTTGACAACAGTGCTGCTGTTTGTCACGTGTCAGGGCACTGGGAAATGACTGATGTCTGGTGACCTCAGGTCAAGTTCTTTCTCAGAACTTTATGGGCCATGTGATCTTGTGGAGGCAATAACAGTAAAAAGGAGCATGTCACCAGGACTGTGGCTGCCGGGCACTTGCTACGTGTCAGGTGTGGCCTGGCCTCTCACTAGCACATCAAAGCCGCACCACAGGACGAGGGGGCCCACAGATCTTATCTCGCTACTCCAAAGCCCGCTCTGAGGATCAAAAATAAGTGTCACCGTACTTTGCTCTCTGTAAAGCTCCAGCGGAACCGGCTGTGCTACCGATTGAGCCTGTAGGAACACCTTCCTGACTCAGAGTGGACAGGACAAGGGGTGTGGCCAGGAGCTGGGTCTGGCTGACAGCTTCACACAGAGGGCCCCTGTCATTGCAAATCAAGCATCAAGCAGAGTGAGTGGGGGAACGGAGGGGCCGATGCCAGACAAGATCCCAGCTCTCCGAATCTACCACCCTGTGGACAAAGGCCCGCACGGCGTCACCATCTGCTCAGCCTCAGTTCCAACGATGGCGCCTTCGTCTCCAGTGCTCCCATCTTGTGGTACAGTCTGAAGCAGGAGCCAAGGCCAGCCAGCTTGCCAGGGCCATCATCGCAACGATCTAACCCAGCAGCTTCCATGGAACGTCCAATAATTACACTTAAAAACAATGTTGGACCTCTTTCAATGGCTTTCTTAGTCATTCATCTAGAGCTAATTATTACCAACACGTTTTATTGTCCCAAGTTATGTGCTAAATGCGCACTGTGTGTGCACTTTGAACTCAGCTACACTACTCGCCCCCAGGTGCTGGAGGGAAATTGTGTTTTCTGAGAGCAAACTTTAATCAAAAGGCAAGATTTTATTAAAAGAGCACAAATGCTTGACAGCCGTGTGTGTGTGTGTGTGTGTGTGTGTGTGTGTGTGTGTACACTAACAGTGCCACGTGATGAATTATGTATGCCTGAATCATATGTTGAAGTCACAGCCCCAGAAGCTCACAATCTGGCCTTATTTGGAGATGGGGGCTTTGCGGAGGCCATTAAGGCGAGATTTCAGGGCTCTCGGGCAATGTGCCTGATTCTCCTGAAAGGGAAAATATGGACGTAAGCGTGCCCAATGGAGACGTCCTGTGGGGATGAGGCAGGGCTCAGGCTGATGAACCAGACACTAAGGAACCACAGGGTGGTCAGTACTTCACCGGAGGCTGAGACAGAAGCCAAAACAGGCTCCCTCCAGCCTCAGAGGATGGCTGCCACCTTCACTCTGTCCCCT
>NW_026590699.1:7511434-7524362 GCF_907164565.1 Psammomys obesus
TCTGCTCCCTCCAGCCTCAGAGGATGGCTGCCACCTGCACTCTGTCCTCCAGATTCCACTCTGCCGCAACATGTTTCTGCTCTTGGAGTCATCATTTTGTTCTACGTCACAGAGGCCTCAAACTAATACAGATTTACAGACACCAGAAAGTCAGAAAGATGGACAGATGACTGAAAGCAGGTTGAGCAGCTACTGGGAAACCATAATCTTTTTCTTATCTACTTTAATCTATGTATGCCCACTACTTTAATCTAATGTATGAGCACTTTTAAGTGAAAATGTGTAAAATCAGCACTCACAAAGGTACACAGAAGTGTATAGGAGGATGACTTTCCCAAGAGAACATGCCTGCCTCATCTCCACTCAAGTGAACAAAACAATGTTTTGTTCCAAGGAACACCGTCCTCCTGCGTCCCAGACACTGCGTGGGCCAGCTCTCCATGACTTCCACTGGGATAACTATAAAGACGGGGCAAGTGCTAGCTGCCACTCGGTCATCTGCTGGCGACATGTCACCACTGAGCTATGGCACTGGGTGTTCACGCACAGTCGGCACTCCAGCACAGCCCAAAACATCCCCTTAACTCACCAAGAAGAGCTGTGGGGCTCTTAAGATCAGCAGGGTTGGAGATGGGTGAAGTTGAGGTCACCACCCGAACTGTCGTACATCGCTCCACACACGTGAATAAAATACCAGAACTCACCACCAAATCACAGTTGGGGGAGCACCGCTTCAGTTCTGCTCTCTTTAAAGATCAGCACAGTCATTCTAGAGCCTTTGTGATTTTCTGTTCCTAAAGCACCTGACAGAAACCGGGTTAAGTCCACAGATGAAATCTCAACTACCAGCCAGCCACTAACCCACTAACTAAGGTTCTATACGAATGTGTGCTGTAACTTTTTCCATAAAGTTCCTGCCATGCTTGTACTGTTTATTCCTTGGTGGTCTTTCTTTTTTCTTTTTGAGACCCAGGGTTTCTCTGTGTAGCCTTGGCTGTCCTGTGACTCACTCTGTAGACCAGGCTATCCTTGAATTCACAGAGATCCGCCAGCCTCTGTCTCCCGAGTGCTGGGGCTAAAGGTGTGTGCCATCACCTGCCAGCCCTTGGTGGTGTCCACTTGCTGTTGTAGCTCGTGCTGCTCACAGCGTCAAGGCCCGTACGCGCCTCCCTGGATTACAGAAGTGTGTCAGTGCTGCCAGGCAACTTTGCCCTCATCTGCAGATCACTTTAGCACTTGTTAGCCCTTTTAGGTTTTGGACCTAGAAAATCATGCTTTGTGTGAATAAATACAGATCTGTTCCTTTATTGTAATTTTCACACATTTTCATGCCTTAAAGTGTTGGTGAAGGGTGCCAAAAGGCTAATTTCACCCAAGTGTTGACCCCGGCTTGTGACTGACCTACAGAGAGCTGCTGGACTCCTCACAGGAATAGCTATTTCAGTCAGTTCATCATGATATGTCTACCTTTTCAGACTTCAGAAACTCCCTCTTACTGCTAATAATGTTTCTAACAATTTGTGCCTATACCTGGATTTCATAAGATAATTTATTCATACATATTAAGGTGTGGTTATTAATATAATGGATTGTAGTGAGTCAACAATTTGCTTGTTGTGGTCCTCTTACCTTAGCCTTCTGGGTGCTGGGTTCTGGGTGAGCCACCAAGCCACAGGTTACAGTAACTCGCTTTTTAACATTGAGTGTCCCATTTCACGTCCCATTTGAATGTTGAATTTGCATATTTTAAGTATCACTTCCACTGTAGTTTGATTCACTGCTTATCTAACATATCAGCTGATTTAAATTTCTAGTATTGTGTCTCAGAACTTTGCATCTGAACAATGAGGCCCCGCTCCAACCCCAGGCCCCATTCCTTCAGTGATAGACTGGGCTGCACACAGTTCATTCCCAATCTCCTGGGCTCTAGGACACCCCTTTCCTGGGCTGACCTCAGCATCGGCGGTTTCCCTTGGGAACTGCTTGCCAAGCAGCCCTGTTCATCTGACCTCCTCTAACCTGCATGGCTCTGCTGTGTGGCAGATGCCCCCTTCCCTCACCAGCATGGGCTGCCATTAAGATGGACCTAATTCTACATCCCCTATCAACACCATGCTGCCCCATTGCTTTCAAGCTAAAAGCACACCTAAGGCACACACCAGCTTCTCATAATCCACCCTTTTCCTTAATGTCACCTTTTAAGTCTGTGGCACAGCTTGGTGGCTCTCAACACTGGTCACCTACTGGAATTGTCTGTGGAGACAGAAAACTCAAAGCAGGAATGGGCTAGCCCCAAGAAATTCTGGGAGGTGGCCATTTTGACCAGGTAGGGACTGGAGCTGACCTGGGCTCTGAATTTCTAGGGAACATGGCTTCCCACGGCCTCTATGCTGTGACATACAGCCATCTTGGGAGAGCAGGGAGAAAGAGGGCACTTTGCCAAGGTGGCTCTTCTTGAAATCTTCCTAATGGGTTTCTCTTTAAGTCCAGTCTAGTAAAGAGGAAACACACATAAGAAGCACAGGAAACTCAGTCTTCCAGGAAGGCAGGCAGCCAGCCTTCATGCATTGTCCTGTGGTACTGGGACAGAAGGACTACGGTCGTCTGTAGCAGTGCAGAAAGGCCGTTTCTCATCAAGCTGTAGTGAATAAGGGAGTAGGGGATGTGGTAGTAGAGACCCCTTACATTGGTCTTTAAACCACTAGGCTCCAAGCAGCGTCGCTGTGAATGAGACTCGATATTCTGAACAAGGAGAGAAAGAGAGAGGGGAGAGGGAGAGGGAGATGGGGTAGAAAGAGAGAAAGAATTTAACTCCATGTTTTGTCTTATCTGCAGTTTGTCAATGAGTATCCACCATGTTCCCCATATAACTCTGGTTTGACAGTGAAACAGCAGAATATGCTATATTCTGCATTACATAGGTAGCTGGGCTTCCTGGCAACTGCCCATCACCTCAAGAATGTAAGGTTTCTTAGACTTTAATCCCAAAGGTGTAGTTTTTTTCAATGTTTATTAAGTTTGTTTATGGACAAACAAGACTCCTGCCTCTGCCTCCCGAGTGCTGTAACTAAAGCATGTGTCACAGTGCCCGGTCAGCATATACATATTTCAAGACTTGTTTTTAAGAGGATACTGGGGTCCCCAGTCCAACCAGCCAGCACGTCTCCTTCTAGGACAGAGTCCCACACAGAGAGCAGGTGGAGGTGACAACTATACACTTGAGGGTGTCATGGGAGTCACAACATGGGGAGCTGGAGGGCCAGGTGCGTGGAAAGTGTTGTCATCATCTATCACCCCACAAACACAGGGCCCTCTCTCAGGTAACAACGAGAAACAGAAAGGGGCACAGGCAGCGTGCACTTAATCTAAGATGATGGAAGCATTCCTGCTGGAAGGAGCCTCCTCCTGAAGACACAACAAGGAAGGGCCGCATGTCAGGAGCTTGAAATGACCACCATGAAGTTTAGAGACACGAGCAATGCAACGAAGAGTTAGTGAAATCCAAGGTGGCAGTGGCAGAGTCTCCTGGGGAGAGTTCTCGTGGAGACACAGCGTTCCAGGGTGAGCAAGAATGGAGAAGAAATGCAGCAGCATCCCAGAAGGAAGGCAATGAGATGGCAGAGAAGGTGCTCAGCAGGCAGGCTGGGCGTGGTGCTATGGTATAAACGCCTGCAGAAAGACACACATGGTATATGCTCACTCAGATAGACATATAACATAGGATAAACCTACTAAATTCTGTACCTCTAAAGAAACTAATCAAGAGAGAGGATCCTGACTAAAACCCTCAATCCCCATCTCAAAAGGCAAAGAGGATGGACATCAGAAGAAGAAGAAAACAGGAAACAAGTTAGGAACCTGCCACAGAGGGCCTCTGAAAGGCTCTACCCTGCAGACTATCAAAGCAGACACTGAGACTTATGGCAGAGTGCATGGAATCTTATGTAAGAAGTAGGAAATAGTAAGAGCTGGAGAGGACAGGAACTCCACAAGGAGAGCAACAGAACAAGATAATTTGAACACAGGGAACTTTCCAGAGACTCATACTCTAACCAAGGACTATTCGTGGAGATGACCTGGAACCCCTGCACAGATGTAGCCCATGGCAGTTTAGTGTCCAAGTGGGTTACATAGTAATGGGAAGAGGGACTGCCTCTGACATAATCTGACTGGTCTGCTCGTTGATCACTTCCCCCTGAGGGGGGAGCAGCCTTACCAGGCCACAGAAGATGACAATGAAGCCACTCCTGATGTGATCTGATAGACTAAGATCAGAAGGAAGGAGAGGGGGACCTCCCTTATCAGTGGACTTGGGAGGGCATGCGTGAAGAAGGGGGAGGGAGGGTGGGATCAGGAGGGGACAAGGGAGGGGCTTGTGGGGGGATACAAAGTGAATAAAGTGTAATTAATAAAAAAAACAAAACAACAACAAAAAACGCCTGCTGAGCAAGGACGAGGACTTGAGCGCAGACCCCTAACACCCGCATGAAGAAGCAGGGCAGGGAGGTATAGTAAGCCCAGCACTGGGGAACTGAGGCCCCCTGGCCAGACAGTCTAGCAATATCAGTGACACACAAGCTCAGTGACAAACCGTGTCTCAAAAAAAAAAAATCAAGGTGAGGTGTGGCTGCAGAAGACCCCTAGTGTACACCTAGAACCCCCACAGGCATGTGTGACCCCACATTTAAAAATTAATTTAGAAATTAGATAGACTTTCACAATAAATAAATAGTGAAATGAAGACAAAACATTTAACATGAAAAGGTTGCGAGTGCTTGAATGAGATTGGGGCCCTGTGTTCAGGTCTGTGGCACCATTGGTCCAGATGTAAGCCGATGACTTCATTGCAGGACAAGTGGGGGAGGGGAGCCCTTTGGGTATCTGGGCAACAGAATTAGTTCTTTTTTGAAGAAAAGAAATTCAGATTGCCTTCAGAAATTCTAACAGCAACGTGAAATGATATTTGTCATACCAGAGAGAAAAAGTAAGCCAGCAAAAACAGTCTTTCTTTCAGCATCTGGTAGTTAAATATAAAAGTGAAATGCTATTATACGCTCAGAAACTTAGAGAGCCTTGCTCTCAAAGAATGTGCTAGGGAGTAATCAAATCGGTGAAGGGACAATGAAGGAGACCCTGGAAGGTCTGCAGGTGAGAGGCCAGGACGAGGAGGAGCCACTGGCTTACTGGTCACCAGTTAGAACTGGCACCCATAGCCCCACGAGGGCTGTCCAGAGAGCATTTAGAAGCAGAGACCAGCCCTCCCTCAGCCCCAGATCCAGTGACCACATCTCCCCGACCAGCTGGACCACTGAGATAATAGGCTTCTAGTAGAAAGAGAGGCTGAGGCCTTGTGCTGATAGGCCCTGAGGTCAACCCTGGGGGTATCACGCTTCTGGGAAGACTGTGTGGTCTCTTGGATATGTTCTGACTCACTTTTCCACATTCAAAGTGGAGCTGACAATGAGTTATTTGGAAAGCCCTCTTGCCTTTTGTGTATCTTTTGGTACTTTCCAAAATGTCCCACTCTGGACACTTTTTCATTTTATATACCTCAGAGGTTTCTAGAATTTCCTCTCATACACAGAGATATTTAAATAGTTCTTATAGGTTTGAATATTTAGATATCTAAAGTGAAGAGGTCGTAACTTCCAAGGAGTCAAGTTGTGTGATTTTTAATATTCTGGTGAAAGACAAGACTAGTTGGGATGGGGAAACCCCTTCCCTCAGCAGGCAGATGGCTGCTGATCCCCTCAGCACCCGGACGGCTCCCCTGCAGGCTCACTCTCTGTAGCTCTTACCTTAAGGTTTGCTTATTTTCTAGTAGCCCTGGCAACTTGCTCTGCATAGGTGGTCACTGGTTCTCTGCTTCAAAACAATTCTCCAGGAACCTTCTTGTCCATCTGAAAATTTATTACACGTTTTGCCAGTGCTTCCGTTGCCCTTGTGAGGCCAGCAACCCATCATCAGTCATCCTGAATCACCCAAGGATCACCTGGTTTCGGTCCCATCCCTTGGAGTAGGAATAAGGGAAGTTCGTGGTCCCTAGGCCTCTGGACAGCTGGTTTCCCCACCGTTACTCTTCACCTGCTTTGTTTTCCTCCTGTGTCCCCTGTCCCCGTCCAGGTGGCACTCTGTCCCACTCTTCTGCCTTCTTCTCAGACCTGCCTTCTCATCCCCTGCATCCATGGAGGGGATGGCTTGCAGCAAATGCTGAGATGCTGCCAGACGTCTGGTACCCTGTCAGGTCTCTCATGATGCTGCTTCCTTGACTCCTGTCCCGACTCTGGGAATCCCTCACCCTGCAGTCCCCTCCTCTGTAGGGCTTTCTTCCATCTTTTGGAAGGTATTTTGTGCACACATGGCCCATACTACATTCATTTTCAACATACAACATCTTTCAGCTGCTCTGTACCTCAACCCAAATAACCTTGCATGTGTATTATCATCAACAAGATCACTGGACTCATGGGAGCTTAAGCTCCCCCCTCTCCAAGGACAATGCATTAGTTTATATTCCCATAAGCCCTGAGTGTCACTGTCTCAGACTCACCTAGACAATGTTTTCAAACTTCTGCCTCAGCCAAGGGACAAGAAAGTCCCCCGTGGTTTCAAGCCTCATCTCTTCAGAGAGAAGCCATCATGCCTTTCCTCTGGTGTGAGCCATCATTCCATTCTTCAGTTATTCTTATGTACTAAGAAAATGACTCTTTGTGTCTAGCAAATAGACTGTTTTCCTCAGTCTGCTACTCTCTCAATGCCATTAGTCTTTTCAAGGTTTTCTGGGCTTACAGCCTACAGGTATTGGAGAATTTGCCCACCTGCCCTGAGCCTACAAGAAAGTGTCCTGTCACCCTCTATTCACATGTAGAATTGACCTGGCCTATCTCCACACTGTTCACACACAGCCTTTTCCACTCCCACCCAGAGTCCATTTTTCTTCAAACACACAAAACTAGAGTCCCCACATATCCAAAGATGCTCTCAGTGCTTTCACTGAAGTAGCCCTCCTCTGACACATCTTTCATGGAAACTTCCTTCCCATCTATAAGTCTTTCAACTGCCAAAGTCAGCCAACATCTCAGATACCCTCCTAAAACTCAACCACAAACTACTGGGCCCATCCTGGACTTGCTCAATGTTTCTGAGTCTGGTCCACCTTAATCAGTCAGGTTGAAGGCAAATGTTCATTTGACGCACGTATGCTGGATTACACTGGCAACTTGACAGACTCTAGAACAACATGGAATATGGACTTCTGGGGATTTTGATGACATCACTTGATGTGGGAAGACTCATAACTGTGGCAGGATTTGGACTTTGTAGGGAATGCGAGCTGAACACAAAACTATAATATCCATTGTTCTCTGCTCTTGGTTAGGGAGGAGATGGGATGAGTTCAGTTCCTGCCACTGTCACTTCCTTGTCTTGATGAACTGTAACTAGAACTGTTCACTAAAAATAAGCATCTTACCTCTTAGGTTGCTTTTGTCAGAGTATTTTATTATCACAGCAACAGGAAAAGAAACTAGTTCAACCAGGTAAGATCCCGCTCCTAACCCTTGCCCATCAAGTCTCCTTAAAGCACATCCAACAGCCTTAAGCTGCACCCAACTCCTGGACTCCATTTTTCAGCCCACAACTCTGGCTGCTTTCCTGGAGACCACTCTGGTACCAGGGACCCCAGAGGCAAAGTTAGCACCCAAAATCGCAGAGGCCACAAAAACCCCAGGGGGGGAAACCCTACTGGTACTGAAGACTTGCTAGTCACAGAACCCCAGGCCACTCAGGCCAGAAGACAGAGAGGAAACAGAAACAAAAGGGGGTGGTGAATCCAAAAAACACATGTCCAACAAAGATAAGCTAAAATATCAGCATCAAAACCTATAACAACTGCAAACCCCAGATGGCTGAAGGCTAGATAAGAACGCAATCAACTCAAGCTGGGGCGATATGGCACCACCAGAGACCAGCTACAGCAAGCCCTGGAGGTCCAAACACAGCTGAAGCACAAGAAAATGACCTTAGAGCCAATCCTGAGGAAGACGATAGAGGCCTTTAAAAGAGGAAATGAATAAATCTCTTAAGAAAAGCAGGAAAATATAATCAAACACCTGTGGATTAAAAAAAAAAACAAAACTGTTCAAGACCTGAAAATGAAAATGGAAGCAGTAAAGAAACAGAAATTGAGGGAATCCTGGAGTTAGAAAACTTAGGGAAGATAAATGAGACTACAGACACAAACATCACCAACGGAAGACAAGAGACGGAAGAAAGAATCTCAGGCCTAGAAGAAACTGATACATTGATCAAAGAAAATGTTAAATCTAAAAATGTTCTGACAGAAAGCATCCAAGAAATCTGGGTAGTATAAAAAAAACCAAACCTAAAAATAATAGGACTAGAAGGAAAAGACTCCCACCGAAAAATTCCAGAAAATGTGTTCAACAAAATCATAGAAGAAAATTTCCCAACCCAAAGAAAGAGATGCCTATACACATACAAGAAGCTTACAGAACACCAAATAGATTAGATAAATAAAAGAAAATCCTCCCACTACATAATAATTAAAAACACTAAACATACAGAACAAAGAGAGAATATTAAAGGCTACAAGGAAAAAAGTCCAAGTAACATACAGAGGTAGACCTATTAGAATTACACCTAACTTCTCAACAGAGACTCTAAAAGCCAGAGGGCATGAGCAGATGTCTTACAGTCTCTAAGAGACCTCAGATGGCAGCACAGATCACTATACCCAGCAAAATTTCCAATCATTATAGATGGAGAAAGCAAGATATTCCATGACAAACCCAAATTTAAACAATATGTATCCACAAAAACTGTCCTACAGAAGATGGTAGAAGAAAGGCTCCATCCCAAGGTGGTTAACTACATCCAAGAAAACACAGGAAATAAATAATTTCACACCAGCAAAACCAAAAGAAGGGAAGCACACATCCACTACCAACATCAACACCAAAACCAAAACCAAACAGGAATTAACAACCATTGTCATTAATATTTCTCAACATCAATGGACTCAACTCCCCAATAAAACGACACAGACAATCAAAATAGATGTGAAAACAGGATCCATCATTCTGCTGCATACAAGAAACCCATCTCAACAAAAAAGATAGGCTTTACCTCAGAGTAAAGGGCTGGAAAAAAGTTTTCCAAGCAAACAGACCCAATAAGAAAGCTGGACTAGACATTCTAATATCTAATAATAGACTTTCAACCAAAATTAATCAAAAGAGATGGAGAAGGACACTTCATAATCATCAAAGGAAAAATCAACCAAGATGATATTTCACTTCTGAATATCTATGCACCAAATGCAAGGGCATCTACATTTGTAAAAGAAACATCACTACAGCTTAAATCGCACATTGAACCCCACACATTAATAATGGAAGACTTCAACACCCCACTCTTACCAATGGACAGTTCATCCAAATAGAAGCTAAACAAAAAATAATGGAACTAACATACTCAAATGGACTTAACAGATATCTACAGAACTTTTCACCCAAACACAAAAGAATATACCTTCTTCTCAGCACTTCATGGTACCTTCTTCAAAACTGACCATATACTCGATCACAAAGCAAGTTTCAACAGATATAAGAAATTTGAAATAATCCCCTGTATCTTATCACACCACCGTGGATTCAATACCGCTGGACAACTGAAAGCCTAAAATCTGAACAGCTCTATAGTCAAGCACAAAATAAAGAAAGAAATTAAAGTTTTTCTAGAATTCAATGAAAATGAATGGACAACATACCAAAATGTGTGGGACACAGTGAAAGCAGTGCTAAGAAGAAAGTTCATAGCTTTAAATGACTTCATAAAGAAATTAGGGAGGTCTTATATCAGTGACTTAACAGCACACCTAAAAGCTCTAGAGCAAAAAGAAGCAAACACAGCCAAGAGGAGTAGACAGCAGGAAATAATCAAATTCGGCTGAAATCAATAAAATGGAAACAAAGAGAATGATATGAAGAATCAATGAAACAAAGAGTTGGTTCTTTGGGAGTATCAACAAGACAGACAAACCTTTATCCAAACTAACTAAAAGGCAGGGAGAGAATATCCAAATTAACAAAATCAGATATTAACAACATATATGAAGGAAATCTAAAGAATCACCAAGTCTTACTTCAAAATCCTATACTCCACAAAATTGGAAAATTGAAATGAAGTGGATGATTTTCTCGATAGATATCACTTACCAAAATTAAAGCAAGATAAACCAAAGGTAAACAATCTAAATAGACCTATAACCCCTAAGGAAACAGAAGCTTAAAAGTCTTCCCTCCACCTAAAAAAAAAGCCCAGGACCAGATGGTTTTATTGCAGAATTCTACACCAGTACCAATACTAATACCAATACTCTGCACATTATAGGCCTTGAAAAAACAATACCCAACCTCATATGGAAAACCAAAAAACCTAAGATAGCTAAAACAATTCTGTACAATAAAAGAAATTCTGGAGTGTCTCCATGCCTGATTTCAAGCTTTACTACACAACAACAATAATAAAAGCCACATCGTATTGGCATAGAAACAGACAGGTTGATCAATAAAATAAAATAGAAGAACCAGAAGTATACCCACACGATTACAGACACTTGATTTTTCATAAGGAAGCCAAAAGTATGCAAAGGCAAAAAGAAAGCATCTTTAAGAAATGTTTCTGGTCTAACTGGAGGTCTGCATGTAGAAGAATGCAAATAGGTTCATACTTATCACCCTGCACAAAAATCTTTGATCCAAATGGATCAAAGACCTCAACATAAAACCAGATACATTAAACCTGATAGAAGTCAAATTGGGGGATAACCTTGAACGCACTGGCACAGGAGACAACTTCCTGAACAGAACCCCAACAGTTCAGGCACTAAAACCAACAATTAATAAATGGGAGATCATGAAACTGAAAAGCTTCTGTAAGTCGATGGACACTGTCAAAAGGACAGAATGGGAAAAGATTTTCACCATTACCACATCTGACAGCGGGCTGATATTCAAAATATATAAATAACTTTAGAAACTATACATCAACAAACTAAATAAAATAATTTAAAAAATGGGGTACAGATCTAAACAGATAATTCTCAACAGAGGACTCTCTAATGACCAAGGAACATTTAAAGAAATGTTCAACATCCTTAGTCCTCAGGGAAATGCAAATCAAAATGACTCTGAGATTCCATCTTACACCCATCAGAATGGCTAAGATAAAAAACTCAAATGACAACACATGCTGGCGAGGATGTGGAGCAAGGGGAACCCTCCCCCACTGCTGGTGGGAGTGCAAACTTGTACAACCACTTTGGAAATCAATCTGGAGCTTTCTCAGAAACCTCCAGATTTGGAATAGTTCTACCTCAAGACCTAGCTGTAGCACTCCTGCGCATAGACCCAGAGTATCCTCCCACAAGGACACTTGCTCAATTATGTTCATAGCAGCTCTATTCGTAATAGCCAAAAACTGGAAACAACCTAGATGTCCCCCAACTGAAGAATGGATTAAAAAAAGGGGTACATTTACTCAGCTATTAAAAACAATGACATCATGAAATTTCCAGGCAAATGGATGGAACTAGAAAAGATTGTCCTGAGTGAGGTAACCCAGACTCAGAAAGACAAACATGGTATATACTCACTTATAAGCGGGTGTTAGTCATAAAGTACAGGATAACCAGGCTACAAACACAGACCCAAAGAAGCCAAGTAACAAGGAGGACCCAAGGGAGGATGCTTGCATCTCACTGAGAAGGGGAAATAGGTTAGACAACAGGGGTGTGTGGAAGGTGGGGACTGAGACGAGGAGGGATGGGAACAGGAGGGATTAGACAACAGGGGTGAATGGAAGGTGGAGATGGGAACAGGAGGGATGAGGTGGGGAGAGGACAGAGGGAGAGGGTACCAGATTATAGGGGCCATCTCTGGGAGGAGCTAGAAACCTAGAACAATGGAAACTCTCAGGAATCTATTCCAGCAATGGGGAATATGGAGCCTGAACGAGGCATCTCCTGTAAGCAGACAAGACTTCCAATGGGGGGGTTGGGACACCAACTCAGCCACAAACCTTAGACCACAGTTTATCCTGCCTACAAGATGTGCAGGAGTAAAAGATGGAGCAGAATTTGAGGAAGGGCCAATCAATGATTGGTCCAGACTGAGACCAGGCCATGAGAGACAGCCTACCCCTGACACTATTAATGATATTCATTATGCTTGAAGACAGCAGCCTAGCATAAGTGTCATCAGAGAGGCTTCACCCAGCAACTGATGGAAACTGATGCAGAGACCCACAGCCAAACATTAAGGGGAGCTTGGGGAATTCTGCAGAAGAGGAGGAGGAAGGAGTGAAGCAGCCAGAGGGGTCAAGGACACCACAAGACCTACAGAGTCAACTAACCTGGGCCCATAGGGCTAAAAGAGACTGACTTGCTAACCAGAAAGTATGAATGGGACAAACCTAGGCCCTCTGCACATATGTAGCAGTTGTGTAGCTGGGTCCTCATGTGACTTCTAAAGAGGAAGCAGCTGTCTCTGACTACACTGCCTGCCTTTGATCCCTGTCCCCTGACTGTGCTGCCTTGCCTAGCCTCAACCAAAGAAGATGGGCCTAGTCTTACTGCAACTTGGTATGCCAAGCTGGCTGATATCCATGGGATGCCTCCCCTTTTCTGAGGAGAAGGGGGAAAGGGCTGGATGGTGGGGGGCGGGGACTGGGAGGAGAGGAGGGAGGGAAAGCTGCCATCAGGATGTAAAGTAAATAATAGCTTACTTAATATAGAGAAAGAGAGGGAGGGAGGGAAAGAAGGCAGGAAGGAGGGAGGGAGGGAGGGAGGGAGGGAGGAAGGAAGGAAGGAAGGAAGGAAGGAAGGAAGGAAGGAAGGAAGGAAGGA
>NW_026590699.1:7524372-7535039 GCF_907164565.1 Psammomys obesus
GGAAGGAAGGAAGGAAGGAAGGAAGGAAGGAAGGAAGGAAGGAAGGAGGAAACTGGAGCAACAATGGGAGTAGTTTCATGGTCTTTTTCAAAGTCTGCCTTGATTTTAATTATTACAACTGGCTCATCTTCGCCCCACAGCACTCACGATGTGCAATTGTTCGTCTTTTGAGCAGAGCAGCACATCTGCAACACGATGACAACTTGATATCACCAGGTATCCTCATCTCTGGGGGTGGAGCAACAGAGAAAAACTCCAGAGACAACAGAAACACTGCCCCACTGTGCTCTCTTGACATGAAAGCCCATCTTCCGTGAGTGTCTCTCCTAAGGAGCAGAAAGCCATAGCACAAATGTGAACAGCAGAGTCCCTGTGGGTCTCTGCTCCCTGGTACATTTCGACCAGAGCAACTGGACAGGTGAAAAAGATTGCCTGGACACCCTGAGGGTCCCATCTGTGACAGAAAGGAGTCTGAACACTGAGAAGGAGTGCCCAGAGAACTGTGTCACTTTCTAATTAGTGCCTCAGAAGTGGGTGGGTGCAAAGGTTAGGAGAAAGGCTCCTCCCACACAGCAAGCAAGAAGCAGCCCCTGGGCAGGCCTGGCCAGGCATAGAGCAATCGCCCTCAGTGAAAGCAAAAGCACAGGGTGGGAATGTTTGCCTGCCTGCTGTTGTCTGATCCTGCTGTAAGCATCTGCCTCCCGAGGGCTGGTCGTGAGTGCCAGTTTCAGCGCAAGAGTTGGCGGCATGATAGTCCAGGAATGGGTGTTGTCGTTGTCACCTTCGGGTCACCGAGGCAGGTCAGAAGGTCCCTCATCCTTTTAGGTGAGAAGACAGCAGATGCACACGGCAAGACGACTTGCACTTCCCTCAGGTTTGAAACACAGACCAGTCACGGGAACATTGGACAAGTGAGCAGGGACTTCTGTGGTCCCCGACGTGAGTTTGGAGACATGACTGCTCTCTCTGCGGCTGTGACAGATCTGGGGAGTGATGCTGGCTTCCAAGCCTGGGTTCCCAGGCACTGAACAACAGCGTGGCCCAACCCAGTCATACATCTAGATCTGCGTGTTTACCTCTGGGGGTCATTTGTTGTGGGCAGTTTCTCTTATTTTCTAATGGGAGATCAATGCAACGGTGTCCATGACAGAGCAGATGCCTTGGGCACAGCGGCCTGTGGACAGTTAGGACTGACAACTCCTTCAAGCCATGGTCCGCTGAGAGCTGAGCCCCTCGGCTGCTCCAGGCATCACAAGATCATGGCTCAACTCTACAACACAAATAGTCTGACTCCAAATTCTTAGTCGTATGACAGTGAAGAAGGAAATTTTTCTTGTGGTGGTGGTGGTGTTAGTCTGTGTGTATATACTCTTTTTATGGTTTTTATTGGTTTATTTAATTGTGTGAGTGTGCGTGCGTGTGTGTATGTATTCCCCTGGAACTAGAGTTACAGGTGGTTGTGGTCCACCCAACTTGGGTACCAGGAACCAAACTGGGGTCAGCTGCCTAACAGCTGAAACATCTCTCACTCACTATCACTAGCGTGAAATTTGAGGCCGCAGCCTCCTCATGGTGAGGGGATTTCAGTTGCTCTGGTTCCACTGACATTCAGAAAGGGGCCCGGCAGCACAAGGGAACATGGGGGTTGGAGCCGTGCCAGGCTAGCTCCTTGGCTTCTCGCTTCCTCAGCATGTCTTGAGTTACCCAGGCGGTGGGCAGAACATCAGCACCATGGCCCACAGTCAGTAGGAACTCTGCTGATAATGAAGTGGGAGGTGAAAAAACAAAGCAAAGCAAAACAAAAACACAGATAGTTGTTAGAGACTTGCACACTCAAGGGAAAGGTCCAGGGCTGTACTACCAGCAGGAGGTCTGGGACCCAAGGTGGGTCGGCTGGAGCATCACTGCTCTGTTATCTCCCTGAGCTCTCCATGTGTGGAGAGCTGAAACCCTAGCAATGGTGGCTGGGCAGGGCACACCTCGGCCTCTAAGCCTCAGGGATGAGGGTCCAGTTTAACTGCCTTCTGCTTGCTGGAGGGAGCAGGCAAGCGCGTGTACGCCGGCACCTGCACTGGCGCCTTTCCAGGCCTCCTCTGGCCCATCCCCGTCTGTGCTTCCGTGCACACATCTGGGGCTTGTTCTGTGGAACAGAGACACTGGGAGCACTCCCAACCCCCACAGGAAACAGCTGACACTTAGAAGCTGACTTCCCACTTGGGGCTATCGCTCCTATCCAGCTTTCCTGCATTCTCTGAAATGTATATGTTAAAGCGCTTCCTGCACCTTTGAGCCATGGTTATTGGTTTTCTTTGCGGATCAGAAGAAACTGCCTTTTGCACATGGACTTGCACAGAGATCTATTACACTCTTGACGCTGTGGGTACACTTATTTGAAACCTAATAGTGACAGGAGTCTTTACCTCCTACCGCATGCCCACTGCAAGCTGATGGATTATAGCAACTTTTCTACACTAGTGTTAACCCAGGCATGCATTAGTTTCTACTGTAATCTCATAACTTCAATAAAAGGTGATTGTGTTTGTCTATGTGCTGCCAAATAAATAAATAAATAATCAAAGGATGCAGAATGTTCTAGCCACTAAGGACAACTACGGCTGAAAGCATCTAATAGCAAGAAAGAAAGCTGGCCACATGTCATTTTGACCAATTTTAGAATTCCCCAAATAGGGTGATACTGAGTGATCATCCTTCCTGGGCAGAAGCAGGATTGAGTGGTTTCCTCTTCGTGTTCCTCCGTATTGGTGCCTTTTCCTAGGTGTAAAGTGCACAGGAAGGTACCCTGGTGAAGCCCTGCCCTGTCCTTGACTCTCTTGAGCCCTGGATGCCCAGAGCCAGATGATGCCTGTTGCTCCTTGGGGCAGAGACATCACCACTGCGCCTGTGCAGGAGGCGGCTGTGCAGGGTGGCTCAGATCTTGGTACTCCAGAGAGCTTCGGGCAGTGCCAGAAGATACGGGGAATCTTTAAGGGAAGGCGCACAGGGTTGTTGAGGAGAGGGGGCCACACAGGTCCTCCACAGAAACCGGATCCCTGAGGGCTGGAGAAATGGGTGGTTGTGGACCACCCTGTGTGGATGCTGGGAACCAGACTGGGGTCCTCTAGAAGAGCAGCAAGTGCTCTTAACCACAGAGCCATGTCTCCAGCAGCAACACAAAACAAAATGTGTGTGTGTGTGTAATGTGTGTATTGCACGTGTGTGCACACAAAAGAGAGAGGAGGAGGGGAGAGGAGGGAGAGAGAAGAAGGGGGAGAGCGCGGGAGGACCTGCGCTGTGTGGATGAGGGGATGTGAGTTCTTCGCTTCTGCCTTGTTTGAAGCAGAGTCTCTGGTCGCCCATACCGCTGCTCATCTGGTCTGCAGTCTTCTGTGGGATTTTCTCCCACCTCCACCACCATCTTGCCCCAGGAGCTCCAACATTACAGATGCATGTGACCACATCTGGCTTTTATGTGGGCACTTGGGGATCTGAACTCGGGTCCTCTTCCTTTCACACTGTGCTCGACACGCTGAGTCATCTTTCCAGCCCAAGCTAACCAACCAGTGATGGAGAGCCGCTTGCCTCCTGGAACCAGCTGCACACAGGTCTAGGAGCAGAGTAAAGGCAGTTATGTTTGGGTGATGGAAGGTTCATCTGTAACTGGACCCTGTCTCCAGTAGCTGATGCTTTCTCCACAGAACAAAGGGGCAAAAGGAGTCAGGGAGTAGCTTGGCGTACCGGAAGACAACTGTGAGTAAATTAGTCATGGGTTCATCTTTGTGTGGCTGAGTCCACTCTTGCATCACTGGCACACGGCATGCACACCCTGGGAAGGTACAGAAGCTAACATCTCATTTTGCTGGATTTGCAATCTCAGAACCTATAAGACCTAGAAATGGCAAATGAATCTTTGCTAGATTCTCCTTGATTCTAAACTATGTTTTTAAAAATGAATGTATTAATCCTTACATGTGCAAAATAAAAGTACCCCAGTAGGGCACAAGAGGAAAAGTTTGGGAGATGGCTACTGTTGTGGATATAAACATGTTTTTGTTTTGGTCCCAGGTGTGGGATATGGGGCTGATTCAGATGGTCCACAGCAGCGAACTATTTACGTATGTCATGCCGGCTCTGACAGGAGCTCTTTGCCAGCTGCAGACAGTTTAAATCTGAGGACTCTGGAGAGAGAATAAATGCCAGAGCCCAGAGAGTGGAGCTCGCAGGAAGAACAAGGCTGTTCCTGCTTCCCCCTTTGCTGCTCCTAGTTCCTGTTACTGGACAAGAAGATGGAGATCTCGTGCACCGAGGATTGGACTGGAACCCGATGACCCCGAGCAGCAGGAAGCAGCTAAGAAAGAACTGTGCCCCCTCTCCCACTAACCCTTTCTCTCTCCTACCTGGTGTTGGGGTGTTGGAAGGGATTGGGGTAGAGTAGGGAGAAAAAGATACAAAAGAGTAAATAAAAAGAGTAAAAAGTAAATAAGAGTTTTTAAAAAGTACGCCAACGGGCTGCAGACCAAGCAAGTCGGCTAAGAGTACTTCAGAGCACTGGGCCACTAAAGGCTTGCCTTTGGCCAGGAGCTTCCTGAGAATGGTTTTGAATACAAAGCTGTGTGGGGCAGACCTCCATCTCCCTGGTTCTGCTGCTCACCCGGCAGGCTATGGACACTGATATGCTGCAGGGACGGACGGGCTTGTAACTGCATTCCTGTGGGAGTGGCTGGAGCATGACGTGCCTGGCTGTAGAGCGGGCTGAGCATCTGCAAGAGGAGACGCTGTGTGAGCTCCCTGCTCGAAGTGGTGCTAAGGCTAGAGTGACAGACGACAAGGATCCGTGTTTCTTAGCAAGGCTGAGGCCACTAAGACCACAGTCGTGGGGGTATGGGCAGCTTAGGCCTTCCTCAGGAACTGCTGGGACCTTTCGCTCCTTTTTGGCTGGTCACTCCTGACTCTCACCAGCCTCTCTCTGAAGGGGGTCTGCCTTTCACCTTCTCACTGCCACCATGCCTGGATCCTGGCAGGAAACCCACATAAGAACTGCTCACTTATCTCCGCCTGCACTTCTAAGCCACCACACATGAAGAAGCTTGAAAGACAGGCTGAGGCCTTGAGCCAGGAAGGCCCAGAGGTAGCTAAGGCAGCTTCTTCTCAGGCAGTCCGTGGGGGGAAATAAATACAGGAGGCAGCTGGCTCTCATTGTAGGGAAGAGGACATGGTGAATCTCACGGCCGCCCTTCACCCAATCACAGTCTCAACTCCCCCTCTCTCTAGTCCCTCGCCTTTCTGGGCTAAATGGCTAGACTTCAGTGGATGTCAGGCAAGCAAATCACCTCCTTCATAAATCTGAATGCCCCGCCCGTAATGTCAAAAGTACTCTCTGTAATTTGGTGGCAGAGAGGATAAATACCACTTAAAAAAAAAAAAAAAAGTTTTGCTAGTCTGAAAAGTGACTCAGCCTCTAAGATCCAGCATTCATGGCATAGCTTATTTTGTCACTGATTTTGGCAGTGGGTGGGAAGAATTTTGGTTAAAGCCTGCTGAGATGGCTCAGTGGACAAAAGTGTCTGCCCAGTGACCCAAGTTCAAACCTAAAGTCCACAAAGAAGATGAGAACAGTCTCGAAAAAGATATCCTGTGGCCTCCATGTGAAAACTGTGGTGGCACGTGTGTGTGTGTGTGTGTGTGTGTGCGTGTGTGTGTGTGTGTGCATACTCGCACTCTTGCATGTACTCACACAAAATAATGGAACAAAGGAAAAAATAATGTTTTAAAAAGAAATATAGTCAAAGGTCTGAAGTCTTTGTAAAGCTAACGAACACAGACAAGTTTGAAAAATTGTTTCAAGTGTTGGTTAAACAATTAAAGCAAGCCTCAGAGAGGGGCAAGGGGGGCCTTTTAGCACCCATGTGGCTGTTTCTGTCCACCTCTTCCTCGCCAAAAGCCAAGGGAGGCAGAGGTTTGTCTCTGCTGTTTGCTCAGTAACTAATTTTGCAAAAGACTCGGTTGTACTCAGAGGCTTACGCCACAAAAACAAGGTGACCTTGAAGCCCATCCCTCGGTGACTTTGCTTTCTGACCTCCTGGCGGCTAATATTTCCCTATCGATTTAGTGCCATGTAGAGGGGTCTCTTTAGAATCCTAAACATTACAACGAGTTTTCATAAGAAACACTGTCATCTGTCTTAGGCCCCCAGGCCAAGCTTTTAAAATTATTACAACACCAGAGGTGTAATTTTCTAACATGACACTCACCCAGGATTCTATTCAAAACCTGGCTCTGGAACCATCTGGTGTAAACTGTAGTCCCTTTGTCCACAGGAGTGGACACACCCCTGTGCCTATAGAGGAAAGTACAAGTTTATACTGAAGCCCAAGGAATCTGGGTAAGAATATTAAGGAGGTTAGATCCCAGGGTAGTTTCCATGACATCCACAAACGGGGAAACCTAGCTGCAGCAGGAGGCGCGAGCGTCACACGCATCGATGTGGACTATGCCAGTGCACAGATGGCCAACCGAGTCATGCTCTGCCGGGGTGGCGAGGAGCCTCCTTCCAAGAATGTGATGGCAACTGCTGATGCGATCTTTCGACAGTGACGCCTGAGTCTCCCCACCCCACCCCACTGGCTCTTCCTCCATCTCCGACACTTCCTGAGCAGGCAGCCTGGCATTGGCAAGGTGTGTGAGAAGGTCGCTGCTCCCCCGGGGGTGCAGAGGCATGGAGTCTAGGACTGGGGTTCACAGCTGCTCACAAGCCCTGGGCTGAATTCCTGTTTCCAACGGAAAGTCTTATGGAGAGTGAGTGAGTGTTGGAATCTTTGAGTGTCTGACGGGAACATCTTCAATCTTCTAGAAAATCTGGAGCCAACGAGATGCTCCAGGGGTGAGGGCACTGGCCACCAAGCTGATGGCCTGGGCTTGGTGACCAAGCCCACAGCGTGGAAGGAGAGAATTGACTTCTTCGCATTGTCTTCTCGTCTCCACACACAACAGACAGACTGATGTAAAAGGATGATTCTGGAGAGCTCCACAGCCCAGCTTTGAGCTCCACCGCACGGCCACACAGACACATCAGGTGTGCACAGACTTCGTCCCATGTGCTCACCCTGGAAAGTTTCTGGCACCAGGAGTTTCCCCTTCTCTTCTCATGATACCATACTTTCATGAGGGTGCTGGATGAGGCCCAAGGCAGTGGTACACCCATGGAACTCCAGCACTAGGATGGCTGAAACAGGAGGATTGCCAAGGTCAGCTGGAGCTACCTGGCAAGACCGTGTCTCAGAACAAGACGATCAAGAAGCTGCCGGCAGGTGTTTGGGACCACGAGTTAGTCACAAAGCTAGACCTCGACTCCATTTTGTCACACTAGTTCATGAACTTTCACTGCCTGGATTTCCTAACGAGCACCTACCCATTGCCTCTCCTCCTCTCTCACGGCACCTGGACATCGCTGGGAATCTTCTCAGGGTGAGGATGCCCAGTGTCCCTATGGCAACCTTTGCTGTCCATTAGGACCAGGCTGTCTATGTGGATCTCAGGAAAGTCTCCTCCTTCTGTGGAGGCCCAAGGTGAATGGCCACACACACCCCGCCCTGTGGGACGGAAGCAGGAGGGTCCCTGGGGCATCAGCCAGGAGACGCCTCATCAGGCTCTCCCGTCTCAGCCCACAGTGTGACTTCGAGGGCTGGCCCCTGGGAGAGCATCCTGGGACCACAGTACTGGAGAGCATGCCACACAGAGGCTAAGCCACGTAATGCTCCCGGTTTCCACATCATCCGGCAGCACAGGGCACCACCGAGGGAAACAGACTGAAGCACTCTCCAGGTTACATCTGCAGCCTTCTCTTAATCTGTAATCTCAGCAAAGTAAAATAAAAAGGAGCCCCTGAATGCCGACTTTAATTGGCCTTTTGCTGGTCAGCTCAGCACTGCAGTCTGCAAGACCCACATGGGGCAAGCTCTCGGTGACTCAGACTTCCAAGGCTTTTCTTCTTCACGTTTGTCTCCATTGCTGCCTGTGTCTAACACACCTTTTAAGACAGGTTTAAAAAAAATAGATTACCTTGGAGGAGGAATTTCCAGATTTCAACTTGGAAACCACATGCTTCCAGGTACTTTTCAGTAACGCGCTGTCCTAATGCCCACAGATCTGGGCAGCCAGCATGCCCTGCCTTCACTGCAGGGTGGACAGCAGCAGCTGGGGACCTTCCTCCGTGGCTTTGTTTGGATCGTAACAGGGAATCTGGGTACTTTTCCCTCCAGGAAACTAAAGGGCAGTGTGAGGAGAGTGATGGAAAAGTCCCAGCTCCCAACCTAGGGAACCTTCCCTCAGAAGCTCTTTGTTATGTTCATATGAACTGTAAGGTTCACCCCTGTGGCACAGGACTTGGGTAGAGTTTTCCCATCTGAGACATGCAAATCTGCCTTGAAAACAATGGAGCTAAATTAAAGTATCTTCAGAGACACAGGAAGTCACGGCATTCTTGACATGTTACCAAAGCCATTGTGGCCTCTCACTGTCCTACCCTACAGTGGCTGTCACATCTGCTCCTTAGAGTGCAGTTCCCTTCCTAAAAGAAATGGCAAAACAACATTTTATACTTATCCAGCGATGACTTCAAATAAACTCTCTTTCTTTCTTTCTTTCTTTCTTTCTTTCTTTCTTTCTTTCTTTCTTTCTTTCTTTCTTTCTTTCTTTCTTTCTTTTCCAAGCAATTTGAGGCCATTGTTATTAAGGCATTGAAAAGAAAGGGAAATAGCTTAGCCTGGCCCTGGAAGTCCTTTGAAATTTAATTGACCATCAGGCCACCAGGCGTCTTGGCGCATGACCATTTAATAATGGGAAACTCAGCCTTGCATCAGGAAGAAAGGTGTAATTCATCAGCGCTATACACCATTTACATGGCCGTCCACCGAGAATTCTGGGGAAAAGTGCAGAACACACACTCTTAAGTAATTTATGAGCTTTTGAGTAGCATTAAAGCGACTGAGCCCTGGCAGTAAGAAAAATGTTTGTGGACAAGCATGCTTAATGCTTTTAAAAACTTGAGCCATAACTATATCTTGCCTGATGCCCAATTAATACAGTCACTGGGGAGGGCTTTTTCTTTTCTTTTTTTAATTATCAGGGATACTGATAAATAGGGATACCTTAAAGTGTTTAATTTAAACAATAATACTACTTTACTTCCAGACAAAACACAGTTTTCTGACACATCTCACTTGATTCACATGAGACTCGATTTAAACATACCAACAAATTTGTATACACTCTCACAGGCTCTGAGGCTTGCTTATCATAAAGAAACACAGTCACCATTTTTTTTTTTCAAAGTTTGATCTAAAAACAGCCCAGCCCCTGTGGCCTTAGGGTTTGTAGGAAGATTGCTATAAAGAGAGCCTCTTCTGCTCCTCCTTCTCTGAGCACCCCTGAAGGTGTAAGAACGATGGGGACCCCTTAGCTGGTGCTGCTCTCCCTCCAGTGACATCTGAGGCTGTGAGCAGTCACAGGGGCTGAACAGGGCCTTCTGGGGGTGTGACGCTGAAACCTCGTAGAGAATCATGTTGTCTAGTTTTCAAACACGTCAGGACCATTTCACCATCAAACTACACAGACCAGCACACAGGAGGGTGTCCTCCCCCATTCTCTACCAAATGTCGTATGTGTACATATATAGGCGTGCACAGACACACACACTCACACACACACACACGTAGCATCAAGGTCTCTGTTACATGTGTGTGTGATGTAAGTCGCCCCCAAATTCTGAAAGTCCTGGCATACATGCATGAGCAATGCTTAGGCCCTCTGTGCAAACGTAAGATGCTATCACATGCATGTATCACATACCATGTATTTGTAATGCAGTCACGCTGTGTCAGTTATACACCTGTCGACATCAGCATACACATGTCTACTTTTTTCATGGATGAAGCTGTGACTTGATGGGTCACTAACTTGCTCAAGCCACAGAGTTAGGACAAGTGAGCCCACAGAACCCTGATAACTACTGCAGTTCCTAAATTCCCACACGCACTGAGCACAGGTCAGACCTGCCAGAGCTGCCTGTGCTGAGCCTGCTCAGTGCACTGCTGTGTATGACCCGCTCAGAGTCCTCCTCACCAAGCAGGCATGCTATCAGGAGAGAAGGCCACACCCTGATCCATCCATTCTGTGATCACGTATTTACTCACGTACTCACAGGCCTTGCATGCATGCCTGCAAGCAAGTCCTGTGCTCAGAAGGTGAGCCTCTTGGTTAATCACATCCTGCTCTGGCTTGATGTGCCTTTCGGAAGGCTCATATAAGATGGAGGGCTGAGGTGACAGGTCGGTGGGTGAGTGCTTGGTCCTCCTGAGGACCTGAGTTCAGATCCCCAGAACCTGTGTAAAAGGTAGGGTTCAGGGCTCCGCACCTCTAACCTCAGGTCCAGGAGGCAGAGGCAGGAAGATGGTGAGAGCTCATCTGCCAACTCGTCAAGCCGATCGGTGAGCTCCAGGGTCAGTGAGAGACACTGTCTCAAAAGTAAGTGATATATAAAGGAGTACAGGAAACAGGAAGATACTCAGTGCTTATCTCTGGCACACTTGTGTATATGTTCACATGCGAATGTACTATGTGTGCCTGCACACACACACACACACACACACACACACACACACACACACACACAC
>NW_026590699.1:7535049-7557934 GCF_907164565.1 Psammomys obesus
CACACACACACACACACACACACACACACACACACACACACACACACACAGAGGCAGTGTGTTTTTGGAGAAGTTGGACTCAGGTAAACACAACAAAATGATGACTTTTGGATGCTAGACATGCTGTATTGTTTGCCAAACTGTATAAACAGCTATCATATAGGAGCCTTCCAAGATAAGCAAGGATTGAATCTGGCTCTAAGCACAAACATTCAACAAGCATTTCCCATTGGATTCTGAGGCGCAGCTACACTGTCCCTTGAAGCCTCTGGGAAAACACTGTTAATATAATTATCATCTCAATGTGAGTTTTAGCATCTCTTTGGAAGACTCCCTTGGAAGTGATAAGCACTGGGCTCACCCCAACCATTCCGCTGCAAGCATCCAAGAAACCCTCCTTTTGTAGGCTTGTGCCAGGCAGCTGGCTGCACCTCAGGAAATCTGTCCCACCTGACCCCAGAGCTCAGGGCTGGGCTGTGGACCCAGCAACTGCTGGTGTAAGTCAGTCAAGTCCACGCTTTTCTCATTGTAGTCTCAAGTGACACTCCACCTCTAAGGAAGCAATGCATTTGCAAAGCTGCCACTGCAGTGACTGCAGGAACAGGGAGACACACTCCTGCACACATCGGGATCCAGGCAGCCAGAAGTGACATCATATCAATGCAGCCCTTCAGCGCACTCATATCAACCCTGTTGCTGGGTGAACTGTCTCATACATAGAATGAGCTTGAAAGCGGGGGTCAGTCCTACTCTTTAAACCACATACTGCATTCAGCTGGACCCACTTACTTCAAACAGTCCACAAGAGATAAAAATTTCCCTGCGGGAACCCACTTATCCTGGTAACGCTTTAGTGGGACATATTCACAGGTGCTCCGCGCTGCCTATTTTCCATGTCCTGCTTCCTGCTGGAATCTGTGCCAATCAGAATTTGCCCATAATGTGTACAGGTTACAGAGCTGCGGGGATATTCCTGACGATGGTTGAGCTGAGCTCCAAAAATAATAAATGCTTCAAGAGAGTCTCTTGGGAAGTGTGGCTGTCTGGCATCCCTAGTAAGTACTGACAGACGCACACCACACTGATTTCAAGGCAAACAACCTTTTAATAATAGTTATTAATTAATTAGTTAATTAATAGTTACTAAGAATTGATAGGAAGCCAAGTGCTCTTTTAAACTTTTCACCAGCAATTTCCACATAAAAAAAAACCTATAAACCTTTTTATTTTGACAAAAATAATACACTTCAGCTTGACCTCATAACATTTGTTTTAGTTGTGTTTTCTTTTAACTTGAGTGTTTTGTTGCTCAGTACCTCATTTTGAATACAAACAGAGTTCGTATTTTTTTGGGGGGGGCATGTCTTCCAAAACATTTGCTAGATTCTGACCACGTGTTTCGGAGGCATGGGAACAAGTGCTGGTCAACCACCCTGTGGCTGCAGAGGTTTGTGCTGCAGGCAGCTAGTGTCTGTGAACACGCCCAGGGGCTTTCTCTCTGTGGAAAGGACACGGTCAAGAGACGACACAGCTGGGGAATGTGTTACATCGCAAACTCAAACTCACCAATGCTGTGAAAATCAAAGAGCAGAGAAGGCAAAGGGCAGACCAGGGGGACCTGTGAGCAGAGCCTTGAAGGAGACAGGAGGGAGGGGACACTCGGAACCAGAGCTGTGGTCCTGTGGAGAAGTGGGTCTGCAGTGAGATGAGCCAGGTTCAAGTACACAGCAGAAGCGGCAGAGGCAGAAGGAGGCTGAGTTGGAAAAGAGGATGAAAGAAGGGACACCGGGGCTACCAGTCCTTGGAGACCCTGGAAAGTGGAGACACAGGATGTCTCACAGGCTCCAGGAGAAAGCATCAGGCGAAGGGAACAGGGAGTCACTGTCCTGCCGTGCAGGACAGCCTGTGCTCCCCGCAAACGTATTTGGGGCTAGCTTCTGGAGCCCATGACCGAGACTTGCTTGGCAGAATTTGTCAGGTCCAGACAGGTCATCAGGAAGAGACTTATTCACCTATGACTAATTTGCTGTGAAGAGAAGGACATGAGGATCCCTGTGGGGATCTGGAGACAGACCGGGTCTGGGTCTGAGTCTACTTGCTGACCTTGAACTGCTGCTGTCTTAACTTACCTTTCTATTTCTGTGGAGAGACACCATGACCAAGGCAACTAACAAGAGACAAAGCGTGTTGAGCTCCCTGCTCCAGAGGGTTGGAATCTACAGACAGCAGGGTGTGAGGCGTGGCAACAGGCAGGTGTGGCTCTGCAGCTCAGAGCTCGACTCCAGATCTACAGACTGGAGGCAGTGAGAACTAGGAAGGGCATGGGCTTTCAAAACCTCAAATCTCTGACACACCCACTCCAACTAGGCCACACCTTCTCATCCCTCCCAAGCAGTTCCACCAACTGGGGACCAAGTGAACCCATGGGCCATCCTCATTCAAGCCATCGTAGCCACCACAGGCTGGAGTAAGGAAGGCTGGTCCCCTGAAGCCTTCCAAAGGGGCACAGGTCTGAGGACAAGGCACCTTTGAGGCGTAGTTCCCAGAATGGTGGAGAATAAGGTGGGTGGGGCGTGCAGAGGAGGGAAGTGAGGCCAGGGCAAGGAGCCAGATGTCTTAGGCCGACACTTGTTTCACAGTGTTTATTCAACCACAGTGGTTTGACATGGTTTGACAGTGCTAGTGTGTGCTGGGGTGCTCATCCTGGTGTGGCTGGAGTGCCGGCTCATCTTATTTTGTGCCGGGACACCTGCTCATCCTGTTCCGTCCTGGACGTGTCATTGGTCTCTTCTTCAGTCTCTTTTCTCCTGCTGTGTGTCTCACTCCTCCCATCTCGGAACTGACACATGCAGAGAACAGACCCTGCCATGATGCGGGCTCTTTGCACACCAACTGCCCTGCCGTCCCTGAGGGAGAAGTACCCGGGTGTGAAGGGCCGCTGCCAGCTCAGCGTGCCTCCACCAGGGCCTCCTGTCTCCTCAGCTATCGCTCATTTCTCTCAAGAGTGCCTCGAACGCTTGTGAGATGTGTACCCCGCAGCACAGCCACCCACAGCGGCTCAGGTCGGCTGCTCTGCGAGACTCCAGAGAATAACATGAGAATAGAAATCCGCCGTGTCACACAGCCACGTCACACAACCACCGCACCACAGAAAGAAGCAAACCCGTGTGCTCACCTCTGAGCAATCTGGGCATCGGTGGACACCTGCTGGGAGGAGAAGTGTAAGGAAAAGTGAGCATGGAGGGGAGGGCCTTGAGAGACACCTGTGAAGATGGAGTGTGAGAAGTGAAAAGAACGTGTGTGAGGAATGATCATGAGTGGGAGTGTAAAAGATGAATGTGAGGGTGAGTGAGTGTGAGGAGGAGTGTGAAAGATGAGTGTGAGGAAGGTTGTGAGGGGTGAGTGTGAAGAGGAAGGTAAGGAGGCATGTGAGGGAAGAGCTTGAGGATGAATGTGAGGATTAGTGTCAGCGGAAGGAGTGTGAGAATGAATGGTGAGTGTGAGGAGGGTGAGGGATGGGTGTGAGTTTGGGAATGAGGAGAAGGCACAAAAGTGAGCAGCTCCTCCCAGTTCTGAGTTCCAGCTGAGGTGATGACCCCTCCCCTGCTCACGCAAACTCCAGGCGCACACACCCCTGCTCCCTTCAGATCAGTGAAACTCCCCGTCTCCCCCTTGCTGGAACCCTCCTAGTCGGGAGGCCCTGAAATCCCTGCCACAAACTCGAGAGCATGCACACACACACACACACACACACACGCACACACACACACGCACACACGCACACGCACACACGCACACACACACACGCACACACGCACACACACACACACACGCACACACACACACGCACACACACACACGCACACGCACACACACACACACGCACACACACACACACGCACACGCACACGCACACTCTCTGAGAGGGATGCAAGGGCCTTCCTCTTGCTCTGACTTTCCTAACTATTTCATACTTTTTTCAAAGTGACTGTCACCGCCTCTGGGTCCGTCTGGTCCCTTAGCAGCTCCAGGCTCGCACTGATGGTTCACGGCCCGTAGGAGTCACAGCTCGAGGGGTTACCCATGCACACAGCTCTGGCTCCGTGAGCCCTGCGTCTGTGAGCTCTCGTCAGGTCAGGCTGAGAACACGTGATTTCCCTCCTGTCCTCACAGGGCACACAGCGTTTGTGTCTAAGAACCGCAGACAGGCCACGCTTGCGGATTAGGAACACGCCGATGTGACTTTGCACTCAAAGTTTCGTAGTTATGCAGAAATCTATGTCAGTCTAAGAAGAACCATCCTTGTGCAAGGAATGTGTGTGGCTCACACGGGTGTGAGAATGCACAGAGGCTGTGAAGTTGTGATGCGTGTGATACCGCACAGATGAATCCAGCGAGACACTTACGGCTTGACCTCGTTTGCGCTTCAGAGGTTTTTCTGGTACATCATTAAATATTGTCTCGTATGGTCACACACACTTTCCTTTGTCGTGGCTCCCCCAAGACACGGAATAACCAGCACACCCCACCGCCCTCAGCATTTGCACTGTAACGGGTGTTGTCAGTAACCAGCAGACAGCTGTGAGGACGACAGGCAGAGGTTACAAGCAAAACCACGCCGGTTCACACGAGCGCTTGAGTGCCCCTGGATTTGGGTCGCTGTGGGGTCTAGACACTGAGTGTGTGCCCTGTGGACCCTGAGGCCTGGCTTCTCAGTGCCTCTCACCAGCGCCCACAGGCCTGGGAGTCCATCACCTCCGGTCTCCTGCACACACTTTCTCAAGGAGAGGCCCCAGGCTCCCTGGACTCCCCCGCTCACACCGTCTGCTGACCGACGGTGGGTAAAGGACCCCAGGCATGGCTCGGGCCACTTTCTGCAGGTCCTGTGGCTTTCCTGTTGGCAGGGCAGGCAGCTCTGCCCCTCGGCTTTGCCGCCCTCCTGAGCCTTGAGGCCCTGGTCAGCTCTGCACGGCCACAGCTTTGACGTGGCCACGTACTCTGCAAACAAAGGAGTCCTGGTGTGCACACCTCCTGCTGCTCATTCGCCTGCGTTTCTTGGAAGCTGGCAAATGCCAGGCTTACTGGTGCACTCGATCTCCCGCCCGCCATTTGGCATTCCCTGGGGACTCCCCTCCGCCCACACAGACGCCCGGACGTTCTCCTGGCCTGCTCCTGGCCACCGATGCCCGGGAGCTTGTGGACCAGCAAGCGGATACTGGAATGAATGGACCCACCTTCTCCTAAGGGGCTCTGGCTGGCGACTTTCCTTGTGGAAATTCATGACCAATATTTACTTTGGCCAGAAATGAAAGTGCTTCCCACCCCCACAGAAGCGTGTGTGTCTGTCTCCATTGACAGGTAGCATGAGAGGTGAGCTCTCTCATCTGGGCAGGGCAGAGCAGGCGCCTTGGAGAGAAGGAGAAAATGCCCGCCAGCCTGGAAACAGGAACACGGGGGTGTTTGTGTGCACACTTGCCTGGGTAGGCCAGAGGAAGAGCACGGGTGTCATTTCTCGGGTGCCTGAAACCCACCAGGCAGGCTGGGTGGCTAGGAAGCCACAGGCACCTGCCCACCCTTCCCCCCAGCGCCGGGGTTAGTAAAGGCCACTATGACCCTGATTCTGTTTAGAAGTGGGTTCTGGGGATCGAACCCAGGACCTCATTCTTGTCAGGTCTGAGCCTCAGCTTCCAGGAGCTCGCCTCACGGCCTGAGAAACCTGCAGGGGCTAAGCCAGCCTCCCGCATGATGCTCTCCTTGCAGACAGCTCCCCCTTTCTGGTTACCCACCACCCTAACTTGGTGCTAACTGTCCCGGGTGTTCTCATTTCCTGCCCCACATGTCATACCGTATGCACCTTCCCATTCCGTTCTTATTCCTGCAGCCCAGCTGTCTACAGCGTGGGCCCTTCCCCAAGACCGGATCCCGCTCAGGCATGGTTGCATGTGTCAGTAAACCCGGATGCAAAGGGATGCAGGTACAGGTCCTGCAGCAGGGTACAGATGCCGCTGCGCAGTCATCGGGAGGCACACACGGGCTGCGTGTCACCTTCAGCATGACCCACAGCGCGGAGACGCTGACTTACGCTGCTGGTGAGCGCCACTGCATCTGCTTGTGTGCGGATCTGCCTGGGAGAAGCCTGCAGCTCCCTGTACATGAGGCATCCGGGCCTCCCCCCTTCAGCAGGTGCTGAGCCCTGCACCAACTGCAGCTCTGGCCCACTACCGTGCCAGCTCCCTGCCCTCCCAGCTGCTGACTGGAGAACGGGAAGGCAGGGCTCCCACTAGTCTGTTGTGCAGGAGGGTGACTGGGGGGGGGGGTCAGACCCTTCTGGTCTGGGCTCCCGTTCTTGTCAGAAAAAGATGTGACAGAGTGATAAAACAGACCAGCAAGTGAAGTATTCACAGGGAAGAGCAAACTTTGAGAACCCGGTACCTCCCCATAAGGGGCCAGTTTGGAGCACTTCCCCAGGAGGACCATACTGAGGTGCCTGGGGTGTCAGGGTGATTGTTTCGTGCACAGCCCACAGCAATGATGTTTCATCACTGGATCTGAATGGGGGACTGGATGGTGACTTGGGGTTTAGACCAGTTGGTGTGGCACAGAACCAGGCTAACAGCCTCCTAGGGGAGGTGGGGGAGAGAGAAGGCTCTGCAGGGTCCAGAGGGAGGAGGAGCAGGGAGGGAGGGGACCAGGAGGGCCAGACACGCATCCTCTGGTCCGACACTCCCATCTCACTCCAGCCATGGTTTATGGAGAACTCACAGTACTGTCGGCCTCCATTAAGCACTTCCATTTCCCTAAAAGACAAATTAATCTATTTTACTAGGTTCATAATTGGAGAGTATTAAACCTAAACACCACTTTAAAAGTCACTGAGAGAATTCCGGCTGCTTCTCTCAAGATCCTTGCTGTCCTAGGATCCCAGGAGCCAGCCGAGGACACTGCACTGCCCAGGCTGAGGCTCATCAGCCTCATCCCACTGGCCAACTAGCTCTATGTGGATGAAGTCTAAAATAGAGTTTGTGGCCAGACGCAGAAAACTCAGCAGTGAACTTGTTGCCTATGGGCAGGAATCATGATGTCTTCCTGGTTTTTGCCTCTACTGATCCCTCTCCTGTTCCCGCTCAGAGGTCCTGACTACTCTCCACTTTTGAAGTCCTAATATTCCCCTCCCACATCTTCCTTCCTAGCGAATCCCACATCCCTTGCTATCTCTGGCCAAGTCACGGTAGGGTATGTCATCCATTACCCAGCTCTACAGAGTAGGGCATTCAAACAGACTGATTGCTGGTGCTCACATGGACCCTCTCTTTCTAAAACACCATGGACAGAATTCTGAGTCCTTGCCACCAAATCCAGCATTCAGTTTGTTAGTTACTTTTCTCATTGGTGTGACAAAATGCCTGAGAAAATTACTGTGCTGGAGAGATGGCTCGGTGGTTAAGATCTCTGTCTGCTCTTTCAGAGGTCCTGAGTTCAATTCCCAGCAACCACATCGTGGCTCACACCCATCTATAATGAGATCTGGTGCCCTCTTCTGTGTATGCAGGTGTATGCTCATGTGTATAAATAAATAAATCTTTATTTAAAAAAAGAGTGAAGTTGAAGCATGCCCAAACTTGGAAAATCTCATCTTGAGGCTGGCAGGAGTAGGTCAGTTCCCTCTGGTTCTGGGCCTGCATGCCCCATGGACCCCACCTCTGCTGCCCTTGAGGTGGTCAGGTAGCCTGGTGGCCAGGTTACGGGTTAAGCCTCCTTCTCCTTACAAGGTCATGTCCAGCAAGCACCTGGAATTCCTCTTCATTCAGATAAGGCATTCCCAGCACCTGGCCCTGGCCAATGACTCATGCTGAAAGCCTCTAGCTACTCCCCAAAGGTTTAAATAGCCTTTGCCCCCCACAATTAAACAGACTCTCTCGCTGAAGCTGTCTCCTGAGAAGTCTGTCTGTCCTGCACTCACGGCCATCTGAGGTCTCCACCCCCTAGCCTTTTCTGCCAGGATCCACTGGTTGCGATTGCGGGCTCCACGCGACTATGGATGGGCAAGCAGGCCAGGAATGGCCAAGAGACACAGCTGTGACTACCCAAGGCTCGAGGTGAGAGGAGTGGAGGGGCATTCTCACACACAATTAGGACAGCTCTTCTGAGGAGCCATTGGCAGTGTGTGGGACACTGTGCATTCAGCACCCGGAGGGAGGCATCATTCCTGTGTGTAGGCATCTGTCCTTTGGGAATGATGCAAACTATAAACAAAATCTATGTAGATTGCATCCGCTCAGATTCTGCTTATAACTTCGAAAAGAAATCCTAAAACAGTGGCGAGCTCCAGAAGAGTAGAGAAGAACCAGTGTCCTGCACATCTGCAGAAGAGGATGAGGTCGTTAGATGAGGTCCCTCCAGTGGCTGGCTGACATTCCGCATAGGCAGGTCCAGGATGACAGTTGGCAAGCAGAACCCCAAGTTTGCCTGCCTTGCTCAGGAAGCTCCCTCAGTGAAGAGGGTGCAAGAGTTGGTGCAGGTCCTCAGTTCCTGGAGACCATCTGACCGTTGAACTATAAACCTTAAAGTCCTAGACTGGAGGCACTGCTGGGTTCAGCACCTTGGAGAACTCCAGTGTGGCTGTGGATGGAAGATGGCCGCGGGACACAGTAGGAAGCCACTCCCTTGCAGAGAGGGATGCTTGCTGTGGGAGGCAGGCATGTGGTAGCTAGCGGAAGCCATAACGGAAGCCTCTAGAGAGGCAGGGCCCTGTCTATGGATGTACACATACATAAGACCTGGGCCTTCTTCCTGGGCAGATGGGAGAAACTGAAGTGAGATGGAGCATTTCCTGATCCTGTCTCTCACCTGCTGTGGTGTTGAGCTTGAGCAGAGTCCCAGGTCCCTGAGCAGAGACGGAGAATGCTGTCACCTCACTCAGGGGAGGGCTAAGGGACAGAGCGGCAGTAAACCAGGATGAGCATGGCACTTTGCGGCTGTGCTTGGCTTTGTCTCGGAACCTGAGTTTGTAAGGACTTGAGGTTTCTGGCAGTCAAGCAAAACTAGCACCCAGAGTCACCCAGGGCGATGCCCTGCACCGACCCCATTTGTGCTTACTTCCTGCAGGTCATTGTTTGTCCACGCTGGGAAACTTCATTTTGAGGCCATGTAGTGGGTCACTGAGTGTGACTTCGGGGTGAAGGTAAAGACCTCGTGGAGAGATCTGAGATGCACGCTCCGGCACAACACTTGTTGGGGTGCCTTGTAGCTGGTGTGGCAGTGGGTAGCTCAAGGAAGTCCTCCGGCTCTGCCTTTTCCCTCCAAGGAGTCACATGACTTTGGTCTGTATGTATACACAGATATTGTTTTGCAAATAACCATCAATTTATATACAATATGTTGAGACCTTATTTGCCCTTTTAGGATTCCTTTTTAATGTAACTTTGTTAAACATATTTCATTTAGTGTTGCTACCTGGTAGTGTAGCTTAGCACTGACATCACATTCTATCTGAAGGACATATATATGTTTATGTTCTTTCTAAGTAAAAAAATGCAAAGGAGTAAATGCATACTTGCCTAGATTAAAAGACTCAATTCAGATATTTGATGGCTAGGGTGATAACTTGGCTGGAGAAATGATTGCCTTGTAACTATGAGGCCCTGAGTTAGCTCCTCCAGGACCTACATGAAAAAGCCAGTCAAGGTGGCATGCCCTTGTAATCCCAGCACTGAAGACCGGAGACAGGTGGATCCTAAAATAAACCTATAACATGGATGGCACCCGGGGACCGACATTGAGGCTGGCCTCTGGCCTCCATCAATAGCTGCACACACACACATATCTGAAGTATTGTTCCCTTCTGGAAAGTTCATCCACTATGTTTTCTGTGAAACACTGGCTGTCATGTGCTGTAAGGTATAAAAGAGGGTGGCGAGCCTGTGTCTTCACTTTCACAGTGACTGGAGCTTCTGTGCGATCAGAAGAGAAAAGATGAACACTAGACCCATCTACCCAAGGCTGAGAAAGATCAAGGCACGGGGCCTGACAGCCAGCAGACAGATGCTCCCCCCCCAGGTGTGGAACAGATTCAAGGAATCCCACAGTGGCTGACCCTTGAGCCATGGGACAAAAAATTTAAGTAAGGACCAAACTATGTTTATTCTAGAACATAAATTTTAGTGAATATTCAAAAATCAGCTAATGTAATTTACAATAATTTTAAGTTAAACTAGAAATCCCAGGGGCTTTCTCTGACTCTGTTGCCCACCTTTGGGACCCACTCCTTACTCAGCTACCTCCTCTAGCTTCAACTGGAGAAGATGGCTTACTGCACCCTGAAATGCTAAGGCTGGTTGATAGCCATGGGAGTATGAGAAAGAGGAGGGAAAGGGGAGGAGAGCCGCCTGTGGAGAGAGCTGATGGATAACCACACAGCAGCATACTGGCCTAATGTGACATAAACAAGGATGTCTTCAGAGGGAAGGAAAGAGGACGGGAGGCTGGCTGCAGACCTGGAACAAGAGAGAAGCTCAAAGTCGGCCAGCACGAACCACATGTTAAAAACAGTTTCTGGAGTGGGGGAGAAAAGTGAATTCGAGCCACACACACAAAGATTTTACATGGGTGTCCTGAAGCCCCAAACAGAGAAAAGTAATGTGGGCTAAGTACTAAAGAATGCATCTATATAATGGAATATTACTCAGCAATGAAAATTAAGGAAATCATGAAATTTGCAGGTAAATGGTGGGACCTGGAAAGGATCATCCTGAGTGAGTTGTCCCAGAAGCAAAAAGACACACACGGTATATACTCACTCATATAAACATACAACATAGAATAAACCCACTAAAATCTGTACATCTAAACATACTAAGCAAAAGAGAGGACCCTAACTAAAAATGCTCAATCCCCATCCTGAATGCAAAGAGGATGGACATCAGAAGAAAAAGAAAATAGGAAACAACCTAGGAACCTGCTACAGAGGGCCTCTGAAAGCCAGAAGAAGAAAATAGGAAACAACCTCGGAACCTGCCACAGAGGGCCTCTGAAAGCCTCTGCCGTGCAGACTGTCAAAGCAGATGCTGAGCCTGATGGCCAACTGACGGGCAGAGTGAATGGAATTTTATGTAAGAAGTGGGAAATAGTAAGAGCTGGAGAGGACAGGAACTCCACAAGGAGAGCAACAGAACAAGAAAATTTGAACACAGGGAACTTCCCAGAGACTCATACTCCAACCAAGGACTATTGATGGAGATAACCTAGAACCCTGACAATGCAGCCACTTCTGATGAGAACTGATAGACTAAGATCAGAAAGAAGGAGAGGAGGACCTCCCCTAACAGTGGACTTGGGGAGGGGCATGCATGCAGAAAGGAGGGGGGAGGATGGGACTGGGAGGGGAGGAGGGAGGGGCTTATGGGGGGATACAAAATGAATAAAGTGTAATTAATAAAAGTTAATTAAAAAATTGCTACAGACATAAAATATTTGCCTAATTAAAAAAAAAGAATGCAAGTGGGAAGAAGAAAACAAATGTGTAAACAAAACAAAACAGAAATTCAAAATCCAAAACCCAAAGGAAAGTAGAGAAATTTAAGTAAAAGGAGAAATTGCCATTCAGTCAAAAGGCAGCTTAAAGAAAATGGAAATTCAAGTAACCAATTCCGAAACATGCGTGTCATAATGCAACAGTCCTTGGTCTACATGAAAAATGCCTGCAAGCGGGGAGAGCACTTTTAAGTCTGTGCTGCTGGAGGAGAAGCCTGCCACTTGCTAGTTTGCTTAAAGTAATTTTTATTATGCATGAAAACTGAAGGTGCAGAATAAACACCGGCAATCCCATTTCTCTCTGTGATACTGTGTGAGTGTTGGCAGGAACTTTAATTGTTAAAAAGGTAGAAAGTGAAACTGGGGAGATTCATTGCAGGGCACTCTCTGGAAGTCCTTCGTAGTTTTTGCAAAAGTCCCCTGGAGCCTAGATATGTATAATCCACTGCCATAGAAAGACATTCCATTTTTCTATATAGAGCCATTCCTTCCTCCTACAATGTCCCTCCAGAGCGGTGTGCAGTCAGGGATGAGAAACAAAGTGATGAGAGCAGTTGTCAAGTGTGTGAACATGCCATGATGGAGATCCAGAAGGCTGTTACAGTTTGATTTGTATGACCTTTCATATAACTACATGAAAGCCACTTTGTTTTTTTATTGATTTTTATTTTATGTGCATTGGCATTTTGTCTGCATGAATGTCTGTGTGAGGGTGTCGGAGCCTAGAGTTATAGACAGTTGTGAGCTGCCATGTGGGTGCTGGGAATTGAACCCTGGTCCTCTGGAAGAGCAGCCAGGGCTCTTTACTGCTGAACCATCTCACCAGGCCACAGAGGAAGACAATGCAGCCAGCCTTGATGAGACCTGATAGGCTCGGGTCAGATAGAAGGGGAGGAGGACTTCCCATATCAGTGGACCTGAGGAAGGGCATAAGGGGAGAAGAGGGTTGGTGGGTAGAAGGAGACGAGGAAGGGGCTGCAGCTGGGACACAAAGTGAGTAAACTGTGATAAATGTCTTTTTAGAAAAGATTTGTTGTGTGTGTAGTGTGTAGTGGGCACGCACATACCCACTAAGACCAGAAGGGGGCATCTGCTTCCCTTTAGGTACAGGTGGTTGACCACATAACATGGGTGCTAGGAGTCAGGTCTCATCTTCTGAAATGCAGTAAGTGTGTTCTTAATTGCTGCACCATTTCTCCAATCCTTCCAAAAAACGACTTTCTGATTAAAAAAAAAAAAAGTCCAGAATATAATCCAAAAGCATGGAACAATCTTGTTGGAGTTCATGTCTTACCCTGGAAGGTCCTTTAAGAATGGGTCTCCAAAGGAACAGGACAGGAGCCTACCACGGAGGGCCTCTGAAAGACTCTACACAGTAGGGTATTAAATCAGATGCTGAGGCTCATAACCAAACCTTGGGCAGAGCGCAAGGAATCTTACGAAAGAAGGGGGAGATAATAAGACCTGGAAGGGACAAGAGCTCCACAAGGAGAGCAACAGAACCAAAAAATCTGGGCACAGGGATCTTTTCTGAGACTGATACTCCAACCAAAGACCATGCTTGGAGATAACATAGAACCCTTGCACAGATGTAGCCCATGGCAGCTCAGTCTCCCTAGTAATGGGAACAGGGACTGTCTCTGACATAAACTCAGTGCCTGGCTCTTTGATCACCTCCCCCTGAGGGGGGAGCAGCCTTACCAGGCCACAGAGGAAGACAATGCAGCCAGTCCTGATGAGACCTGATAGGCTAGGGTCAGGTGGAAGGGGAGGAGGTCCTCCCTTATCAGTGGACTGGGGGAGGGGCATGGGAGGAGAAAAGGGAGGGTGGGGTTGGGCGGGGACGAGGGAGGGGGCTACAGTTGGAATACAAAATGAATAAATTGTAATAAATAATATATATATTTTTAAAAAGAATGTGTCTACAGAGTGGACAGTAAACTAAAGGGCCAGGAAATTCTCCTGTGTGAGAATCTCTTGTACTGCTTCCATTTTTGGGGTCTTGGACATTTTTGATCTCATTATCACAAAATTTCATCCTAGATCATCATCAGTCACAACGTCTTTCCCTTTAATTTTTTCACTCTTTTTACCTCATGGCATTCTATCTTTAAAAAAAAAAAATCAAATCCTGATATTTCTTTGTCCTTTTTTCCTGCTTCATGGTTGCATGTTTTAGTGCTTAGCTCACTTTGCTCATTGTTACCTCTGGGAGGGGAGTTGAGATCCACCTTCAGAGTGTCTTCAGAACGTCTTAGATGACGCTGACCACACCGCAGCCCCGTGCTTGCCTTCGGTGCAGGGAGATGGCAGCTGCCCAGCCCTGTATGGCAGGGTTGACGGTTGTCCTTCTGATCTGGTGAACTGCAGGTGTGCGCCTGCCACCCACTAGATTCTGCACTACCTAAGGGCACCGGTGGGTTCACAGGGAAGGGAGTCACCCGTTACTGGGACTTTGACAATGTCAGGGAGCACCAGCTGCTTGGACCAGAAAGCTCAGACTTGCTGGGCTTCTGCTGCTCCCAGAAACAGGAGGCTGATGGCCGTTTACCCATGCAGGCAGGCACTCTGGGCAGCAGTATGTGTTGAATGGGAGATGAGCAAGACCAGTCTTCACCCTGAGAAAGACTTCGTCCAGGAGGGTGTTTTGCTGTCCACACCCTGGCAATGAGTGAAGGAGGGGTGTCAGCCTCTTGCATGTCTCTGCTTTACACAGGAAGCTGAGCCAGCAGGACCAAGAGACCTGGGAACCAAGAGACCAGAGAGGAGGAAGAGTTCTAGCATCAAAGGCTGGGAGGGAACTGAGAGATCTGAAGGGCAAGAGACCCGGGGCACCAAAAGATGGGGGGCTCAACAGGCCTGAGGGGGACCAAGAGACCTGGGGAGATCAAGATACCCAAAAAATCCAAGAAAACTGGAGATATGGAAACCATGAGACCTAGGGGACCCGAGGGGACCAAAAGGACAAAGAAATCTAAGAAAACCAAGACACCTAATGGGACCAGAACACCTGAGAGGATTAAGACAGGTGACAGATTCAAGAGACGTGGGGGGACTAAGGCATGTATGAGACCAAGAGACCCTGGAGAACCAAACATTCCTGTGGGCACAGCTATAGTGAGAAAAGCTTGTGTGGGACCAGTAGGCACAACTGTGGCTGATGAGTCTGATAAGATCCCTTCTGTCCTTAGGTCTGTACCGCCTTAGCAGTCCAAAATCAACCAGACACAAAGCACAGCAGGGTTGCCAAGCCTTGCTTTAGCATGAAGTGACGGGTACAGGCCGTGCTTGTGGCCTCCCTTCCCAGTGAGGTGGTCAGCCCCTAACCTGAGGAGTGTGCATTGGCTTCAAGGACCTGGGTGTCATTCAAGCTGCTGCAGCACACAGTATGTTTGAAACTGCACCCGGGCTTAAGAGAAAGGGGGTCCCCTCCTGTCGTGTCCACACAAGGGACAGCAGACATCAATTTAGACGGGAAGAGCAAACTTCTTTCAAGCTTAAAGAAGAAAATGGCCATGGGGGCGGGTGGCCAGTGACTCAGTTATATCTGAGAAACACCTGGACAGGGAGGGCAGGAGACGAAAGGCCAGACACACGCAGGGCTGGCCCTGCACCTGAGCCTGGATATTATATTTTATTGCGCGTCAGCTGTCTCTCACTCTTGCTTCTTGTGAGTTGGAAGGTCCCTCACAGCAGAGCTGATGGTGACAGACACCTCTTCGCAGCACTGAAGACAGATTCAGCTGGCCTCCAAACCAAGTTAAACTTAAGGGTTCAAAGTCTGACACTGATGCCTTAAAATCAAGAAGAAGCATGGAAAACAAGATTTGTCTTAAAAGTTGCCACAGTTCCCCCACCCCCCAATTGGCTGCATTTGTTCCTTTTCTTATGGACACAAATTTTCTTCAAAAGGCACGTCTATTTAACTGGGAAGGAGTTCAGCCACTCTCCCTTCCTCCCACCCTCCCTTCTTCCTTTTCCCTTTCTTCCTTCTTTTTTTTTCTCTCATCCTGTTTTGTCTGTTTGTTTGTATTCTGAGACCGAATCACACTGCGGATTCTCCTGCCTCTGCTGGTCACCTGACCAGCTGGGACCCCAGGCTTTCCCATAACGCCCCACATGTGTTTCAGCATTACAGCTTTGTATTATCTTTTCTTGGAATCTTTGTGGACTCTGATATGGAGTTTGACAATAAAACTCCCTAGGCTCAAAGATTAAAAGCATATCAAATCATTGTATTGCCATGCTTTCAATATGTATGCATAAAGTATGGTCTTAAGAAAAAAATTTGGAAAAAATAGAAACCCATATACTCTACAAGTTGAAAAGGGTTAAAACGGCAGCATCAGGAATTAAAACCGCAGTTAAGAGACAGACCAGATAATGTTGTAATAACATGTGACAATTTCTGTTTTTAAATTGTATGTCACAACCAAAGATGCTTAGAAAAAAACCGAAGCCCTCAACCACCACAGAAGTGAGCCCTGTGGAGGCAGAAGGGCCACAGAGGCAAAGACAAGCATTCTGGAGAATTGTAAATAATGAGTCTCCACAAGTGCCCTCAGCACACCTAGCCACTTCGTATGTACTGGCTTTTATGAGATGAGTTGACGATCCTGCAGTGACCTATGCACCAGTCCGTTTTACACACACAGGGAGGCCACCCTGAAACCTCTGCTGTGCTGTGAGTTAAAGGCGGCACACACTTACCCAGATAAAGGACGAACAAATATCAGCACATCTCAGATTTCCCCTTAGTTTTTAATTACAGTGCATAACAGGATTTTCAAATGTTCACACTCAGAACATGTTCTGAGTTCACACTAGAAGATAGGCACTATTCCATTATATAGGGAAGAACACTTAAAACAGGATCACCAGGCAATTCTTCTCTAGCCCAGTCCCATTGGTGTGGTCTCCGAGACTTTAAGAAAGAAGCAGCCAGTATTGGAAACCCTGCTGCTATTGGTCTAGAAATTCCTACGTGTCTGTGTGTGTCAGGCAGCCTGGTTTGCAGGGCTCTGCCTGCATCTTAGAAGCTGATTTGGTTACTTTGTTCTTGGAAAATTGGCAATGCCTGTACTTTTCAGTTACTTTAGTTCAGTTACTATGTTAAAATTTTATGTTAAAAATGTGTTAAATAAGGTAAAAGTGTAAGACTGTGAAAAGCTAAGCGGCTTTGTGTTTCAGTTGCAGCCTGGGTTCTGCCCAGCTTGGGTCAGTGCTCCCTCCACCACTTAGGGATGTCCCAGACCTGAGTCTCCTGTTCAATCTTTTATTAATCTGTAGACACATAGGACAGACAGATGGAAATTCCCTATCCAGTAGTTAAAAGACTTCAGCTCAACTCCCTCTTGACCAAGAATCATATACTTATAATGTCTGCAATTGGGAGGATGAAATTTTAAATGTCCTCTCTATACTGCTAAGAACAGCCTGACATGGTACATGAACACAGCAATGAAACACTGTTACTAGTGTATGGTTAGTGATACATTTTAAAGATTCATTTGAATATATATGTATGTGTGTGTGCGTGAATGTTTACACATATGTGTGTGTACCACAGGCCTGCCTGTGCCTGTGGAGGTCAAAATGTGTTGTATTGGAGTTACAGGTATTTGAGCCTCCATGTGGGTGCAGGGAACTGAATTCAAGACCTCTGTAAGAGGAAGTGCTCTTACCCACTAAGCAGTCTCTCCAGCCCTGTTTTTTTTTTTTACTATTATTTTATTTTATTATTTTATTTGTATGTTTATTATTTTATGTGTATGTTTATGTCTGAATGAATGTCACAATGTATTTGGGTGTCCTCAGAGGTCAGAAGGCGGCATGGGACTCCCTACGGCTGTGTAGACAGTTGTGAACCATCTGTCATGGTCTTGGAAGAGAAGTAAGCGCTATTAACCACTGAACCATCCTCCAGCCCCAATTACTGTTATTAATCCTGTATGTCAGCGTTTGTTTTAAACATAGAATCACAGAGATGTGATTGGCAGTGCACACAGCTACTGAGCCTTCGGGTTCCCTCCCTCTAGGCAAATAACAGCTTTCTCTAAACACATCACTAATTTTCCTATTGCCACTACATTAAAGCATAAAATAGAATCCAACATTGCCTAAACTGAGACTAAGCAATCAAAAAGGGGGGGGGGGCGTCTATCTCGAATGAACTAAGGAGTCCTTAGAACTTAGAACACTGTTCTAATCATTTCACTCAGGAACACATCATGGTGAACAAGTGTGAGCTAACACTTGCCATTTATAGTTTTGAGAGTGATTTTTCTTTCCCACTCATATTTTTCCAAATTGCATTTCGATAGTTTTCACCCAAAAAGAATCTGAGGTTGAATGGCCAGTATGGGAGAAAGTGTTTTGATTTTAACTCGCCTTGTATCAGGTGAGCATAGAATCATCCTGATTTAACTTCTTGATTTACTGTGTTGCTGTTTTCTGAAACCTTTCGTTGGCATTGTTAACTATGTTATGTGTTGAGATGTGCACAGATTAGTTCCACAATTACTGGTCTGTTTCTTGCTCATGTCGCTCCTCACCTGCCACTCTGTCGCTCTGCGCCAGTGTCTTTCTGTTGTATCTCCAATTACTCTTAGTACCTTCCTTCAGGATCCCAGCAAGGACAATGTACGTTAGGTGGTGAGCAATTTCATATAAACCCTCTGGCCACCAGTCGAGGAGCAGCTGTGCGCACCAGCCGCCTTGGGAAGAGACGTCGCCAGTGGGTGGCAGTATGGGTAAGAGCCAGCCACATTTCCTGTGATATCCTCAGGCTGGGTTTTTAAACCACCTTCGAACACAGACTCTAGAAGCAGCCTGCTAATGGCTACAGGGACATGGCATATTTTGGAGTGGGACTTTCTACCAAACATCAGGGCGCCTGGCAGGAGGCTGTGTCTGTTACCTCGGGAGCAACTTGTGAACCAGACCAACTGCTTGCTCCTGATCCACAGCACAGATCAAAGAGCCCAGGCTGACCTTGCTCTCCCTGAGGCACCGGGACTTGCAGAAGGTCACTCCCAGCTGTTCCTACTGCGCATTCAGAAAATATAGCTGTGTCACTTCAGAGACATTCTTAATGTCGCCGGCATCCACCGTGTGGACCCAGGGACAGGCAGTCCTTACTTGATAAGTTATGGTGATTTTAGCATTTAGTAAGCTTTTATTTTAGAAAACTCCTCCCTGAATGAGCACCTAGGACTATCTGGACTGCTGAATCAATATTTTTAATGAGCAGAATGAACACAAAATTGAAAAGTCACTACAGTGCCTAAGAAAATAATGTTATCAATTTATATATATTTATACAAATTTCATTCTTCCTTCCTTTTTTATTTTCTTTAAAATTTTTTGCTTGTTTGTTTTTCTTCATTTTTGAGACAAAGTCTCACTAAGTAGCCCTGACCGCGCTGGAATTCACTGTGAGAAGACTGGGCAAGGAGCTCAATCCACCTGTTTCTGCCTGCTGGGTTTTTACAAATTCTGATTAACTGTTTGCTGGGTCAAGCACAGAGACTAAGTGGGACAGTCAACAGTTACATTCTTGCAAGGAAGTTATCCTGTTGTGAACACAGAGTTCGCATGTTACAAAACTCTTGTGCAATTTCAGTTGAAACATACTAGCAAAGAAATGCTGGGGGAGCTCATGCAAGGCGACAATCCCCCCAATCCCAGACCGGCGAAAGTCTGGGCAAGGTTCATTCATCAGCAATGCAAATGTTTTGAATAAACTTGTGAACCAAGTGACTGAGGGCAGTGAACAGGGTAAACAATGCCATCCTTTCTACAGAGTAAATAGATTTGCCAACATAAACCAGTGTTAAGCTTCCTGGAACACATTTTAAGTAAGGGCTTTTCTCGCTGGCCATGTAGCTTTCCATTTGACAATCTGCCTAGTCAGTTTTTAGAGTTGACCTACACAGAAAATCCTGTCAGACAACTAATGCATGAAGAATTGAAGAAAAACTAAAAACTCTATACTTTTCTCCTATACTAGCCTCTCTACATGAAGAAAAATCTATGATCCCTTTTGGTAATAGTATTTATATTGTGAGGTTTGTTTTTTTTTAAACATATTTTACCTGTTTATATAATTAACAACTTAATGAAAATACTTAACTTATTCCAGAAAGAATTTTTCTTTTAATAAAGAAGCATATTTTCATGAATCTATGTTAAAAAGAGTATCTCAAATCTTCCTTGGTAAAAGCTATGACTGAAGCCTGACATGGTAGCACACATCTGTAATTCCAGCATTTGGGAACCAGAGGCAGGCGAATCTCTGTGAGTTTGAGGCCAGCCTGGTCTACAAAGCAAGTCCAGGATAGCCAGGGCTACACAGAGAAACCATGTCTTGAAACAAAACAAAACAAAAAGCTATGAGTGCCATGGCACTTGCCTTTAATCCTAGCACTTGGGAGGCTGAGGCAGAAGGATCTCCAATTTAGAGACCACCCTGGTCTACAAAGTGAGTTCCAGGACAGCCAGGGCTACACAGAGAAACCCTGTCTCAAAAAAACAAAAACAGCCAACCAAAAACCTTCTGGTCATTTGTCAGCTGTAAAAGGGAAAGGATGGTTGTAAGGAAAGGTCCTAACCCAGGAGGAAAACCTGCAGTCAAGCTGTTCTCTGGCAACAGGCCAGGTACGTGGCGCAGGGTCCTGTGAGCTCAGCACGTTGACAGATGTTAGGAGCGGCTTGTACTGAAAAGGTATGGGAGAACAGTTGGAAAGTCACAAGATACACAACCAGCTTCCAGTAAATACACAGCGTATCTGGCAGCAGGAAGGAGAGAAGGCAAGGAAGGCGCTCAGAAGGTGGGGGCTCCCTCAGTAGGAGTGGGGACCTCTCGCTTTTGTACTTGGAAGTGTCAGGGCTTCAGAATGGCAAACATCTTGCTGCAGGGAGAGGCCTGTCACCTTGGCGAGCAGAAGATGCCACTAACAGAGATGGCAGCTCTCCCTGGCCCTCCTGTGTGCTAGCTCGGTACGCGAGGAGGTACCACACAGCTGGCCACCACACAGCTGGCCACCTGCACACCCTGAGCGCTTGACTCTTAACATTAATACAGCCCCAAGGAAAACAAAGCTGGCGCTGGCCGAGCGCCAGTGCGTGCACAACGTCATCACTCCACCCCTTCCTAAAATCTAATTCTGTGTTAAGAGTCAAAATAAAAGAGAAAACAAAATGGTTACCAAAGATACCTTCTCTAAGGAAAGCATAGGATACTGACATAGTGGCCTCTTGTCCCGAGCTACTTCAGGTTACGGAACATACAGGCCCATTTATGTGTCTCATGAAGTGGGATGTAAATTATCACAATCAATCAATAGCATCGAGCCACGTTTTCTTCAAGCTCCCACATAAAAATCCTGTCGGGTTGTTATGTTTCTTCTGGGTAGAGATAACGCTTGGTGCTAGAAGGAAGGGAGAAAAGGCGGCGCACACATGACCGTGGGCTTGGGAGACACACAACCACGGCGTACACACACACACACACGCGTGTGCGGCCACACACATTTGCACACGTACAGGGGTGTGGGCACTTACAATGGCATTCACTGATCTCTGTTTTTAAAGGGTGTAGTTGAAAACAGGAGCCTGAATTCAATACACCCCTTTGAGGTTATGTTATGATATTTACTACATTAATGACTTTTCCCAGGCTTTTGCTACTCATCAATAATTATAACCATAACCGTATACACGCTAAAAACAGAACAGGTCCAATATCAGCTTGAATTATCTTGGCACAAAAAATTCACATTAGCGTGCCTAAGGCACATCTTATACAAAGGTTAAAGCAGCCATGGTCTTCGGAATCACAATGTGCAATTATTTTTCTTAAACACGCCCGTGTATTTGCAGTAATGACTTTTGTAAATTATGCAGAGATTTACAAGGCGAACTTCCAGGACTCGGAACAAAATAACCAAGGTTAAACGGTTAAGATAAACTCTTGTCAGGAATAGTTTCTCTTAGATACTTTCCCCGGATGGGCAAGGGTTTGTTTTGTTGACCCGAGGAGACCAGGGTTCCGAGCCCGCCCTCGGTGAACTCGGATCACTGCCCTTTCTAGCGGTCTGTCAGTTAGGAGGCCTGACGTGCAGGTGCTTATTTGCCCTCGACTTTGGAAGTCACAAAGGCCACGTAGATAGAGAAATTCAAAGCAGCAGTTCAAGGGCATCTCTGGCTTGGCGCCGTGCCCGGGGCCGCGCTCCTGGGTACCGCGACGCCCGCCGGCGCGCGGGTGCGGGATGAGCAGGGCGTGGGGCGCGGGCCGGGCGCGGCGAGCGGGGGGACGCCCGCCAGCACCCGCTCGCGGCTCCCGCCCAGGCCCGCCCTTTCCCGGCACTATGGAAACCGCATTTTCCTACGCCAGCACGCCCTCCTCCTCTCTCCTATTACATCCAGAACAGGCGACTTCCACTTCCCGGGAACCTGACAAGTGAATGGCTCCGATGACGCCCCGGAAAGAGCCCACGGCCGGGGGCGGGGGCGGGCGCCCGCGGAGGGTGGGGCGGGTTCCGGGGCGCCCCTCGCCCGGGGAAAAGGCACCGAGCTGCCACCTACCCGGAGCTGGCGGGCAGCGGCGCTCGTAAACAAGCCGGGCCGCGCGCCTGCCACCCGCAGCGGGCACCGCCCTGCGCCGCGCGCCCACCGCGGCTGCGGGGGCACGACCACCGCCCCGCGCCGGCTCCGACCTCCCGCCTCCGTCCCCTGTCGGCTGCGAGAGGCCTGGGGCCGGTTAACCGGGCGCGGGGTGGGGGCACAGACCCCGCAGCCGCCTCCTCCGCGGCCGCCTTCCCGCCCTGGGTGGCATCGCCCCCTCCCGCATCCACAACGAGCCCCTGATTAATGAGCCCGGCCCGGCCCCCGCCGAGCCCCAGCCCGGCCTCGGCGGGAGGGGGAGGGGACGGCGGGAAACGCGGCCCCGCTGTCGGCCCGCCCCGCCTTCCCCGCGCCTCGCGCCCATTGGCCCGGCCCCACGTCCGTCGGGGGCGGCGCAGCCAATGAGGGGCGGCGGGGCGGGGCGTCGGCGCGAGTGTGCCTGCGTAACGCAGAGTCACGTGTTGTTTTGCTCTTAGTTCAGTCACTCGGTGCGCGATGTGTTACTCACTGTGCGGCGGGGACCGCGACAAGCCCGGGTCGTCGTCGGTAGCGGCAGCAGCGGCGGCGGCGGCCCCAGGGGCGGCGTGGGCCCCCACTGTCCGGACGCAGCCCGGCGCCGCGCCGCGCGGAGCGGAGACAGCAGGCCGGCCGCGCGCGCCCTGAGCTCGGCCCCGCGGCGCGGGGACCCCGACTCTCGGCCCAGCCGGCCAGTCCCCGGGCGCCGCCCGAG
>NW_026590699.1:7558334-7597502 GCF_907164565.1 Psammomys obesus
CGCGCATCCCGGCCGGCCGTCGCGGCCTGAAGCGGCGGCGATGGCGAGCGCGCCCCTGCCCGGGGCCCCCGCGCCGGCGGGCGGGGACGGCCCGAACCTCAACAACAACAACAACAACCACAGCGTGCGCAAGTGCGGCTACCTGCGCAAGCAGAAGCACGGCCACAAGCGCTTCTTCGTGCTGCGCGGCCCCGGCTCGGGCGGGGACGAGGCGGCGGGGGCCGGGGGCTCGCCGCCGCTGCCGCCGCGGCTGGAGTACTACGAGAGCGAGAAGAAGTGGAGGAGCAAGGCGGGCGCGCCGAAGCGGGTGATCGCGCTTGACTGCTGCCTGAACATCAACAAGCGCGCGGACGCCAAGCACAAGTACCTGATCGCCCTCTACACCAAGGACGAGTACTTCGCCGTGGCGGCGGAGAACGAGCAGGAGCAGGAGGGCTGGTACCGCGCGCTCACCGACCTGGTGAGCGAGGGCCGCTGCGGCGACGGGGCCGCCGCGGCCACCGGCGGCTCCTGCAGCGCCTCCCTCCCGGGCGGCTCGGCGGGCGCCGCCGGCTCCGACGACAACTACGGGCTGGTGACGCCCGCCACGGCCGTCTACCGCGAGGTGTGGCAGGTGAACCTGAAGCCCAAGGGCCTGGGCCAGAGCAAGAACCTGACCGGGGTGTACCGCCTCTGCCTGTCGGCGCGCACCATCGGCTTCGTGAAGCTCAACTGCGAGCAGCCGTCGGTGACGCTGCAGCTCATGAACATCCGCCGCTGCGGCCACTCGGACAGCTTCTTCTTCATCGAGGTGGGCCGCTCGGCCGTCACGGGCCCCGGCGAGCTGTGGATGCAAGCCGACGACTCGGTGGTGGCGCAGAACATCCACGAGACCATCCTGGAGGCCATGAAGGCGCTCAAGGAGCTCTTCGAGTTCCGGCCTCGCAGCAAAAGCCAGTCGTCCGGCTCGTCGGCCACGCATCCCATCAGCGTGCCGGGCGCGCGCCGCCACCACCACCTCGTCAACCTACCCCCGAGCCAGACCGGCCTGGTGCGCCGCTCGCGCACCGACAGCCTGGCGGCCACCCCGCCGGCCGCCAAGTGCGCCTCGTGCCGGGTCCGGACGGCCAGCGAGGGCGACGGCGGCGCGGCGGCCGGGGCCGGGCCGGCGGGCGGCAGGCCGATGTCGGTGGCCGGGAGCCCCCTCAGCCCCGGGCCGGTGCGCGCGCCCCTCAGCCGCTCGCACACCCTGAGCGGCGGCTGCGGAGGCCGCCCGAGCAAGGTGGCTCTGGCGCCGGCAGGGGGCGCTCTGCAGCACAGCCGCTCCATGTCCATGCCCGTGGCGCACTCGCCGCCCGCGGCCACCAGCCCGGGCAGCCTGTCCTCCAGCAGCGGGCACGGCTCGGCCTCCTACCCGCTGCCTCCCGGCCCCCACCCGCACCTGCCGCATCCGCTGCACCACCCCCAAGGCCAGCGCCCGTCCAGCGGCAGCGCCTCCGCCTCGGGCTCCCCCAGCGACCCGGGTTTCATGTCGCTGGACGAGTACGGCTCCAGCCCCGGCGACCTGAGAGCCTTCAGCAGCCACAGGAGCAACACGCCCGAGTCAATCGCGGAGACCCCGCCAGCGCGGGACGGCAGCGGCGGGGGCGAGCTCTACGGGTACATGAGCATGGATAGGCCCCTGAGCCACTGTGGCCGCCCTTACCGGAGGGTCTCCGGGGATGGAGCTCAGGACCTGGACCGAGGCCTGAGGAAGAGGACTTACTCCCTGACCACGCCTGCCCGGCAGCGGCAGGTGCCCCAGCCTTCCTCTGCCTCCCTGGATGAGTACACCCTCATGAGGGCCACCTTCTCCGGCAGTTCCGGCCGCCTCTGCCCTCCCTTCCCCGCGTCCTCTCCCAAAGGGGCCTACAACCCTTACCCGGAGGACTATGGGGACATTGAGATTGGCTCTGGCTCGCACAAGAGTTCCAGCAGTAACCTGGGGGCAGACGACGGCTACATGCCCATGACGCCTGGCGCAGCCCTGCGGAGCGGCTCAGCCCTGCGGAGCGGCGGCCCCGGCGGCTCCAAGACCGACGACTACATGCCCATGAGCCCCACCAGTGTGTCCGCCCCCAAGCAGATTCTTCAGCCGCGCTCTGCGGCGGCCGCGGCGGCGGCGGCCTTGCCCCCCTCCGGAGCGGCAGCAGCACCCCCTTCAGGGGCTGGCAGGATCTTCCCCGGGAACGGAGGCGGCTACAAGGCCAGCTCCCCAGCAGAGAGCTCCCCCGAGGACAGCGGGTACATGCGGATGTGGTGTGGCGCCAAGCTGTCCGTGGAGAACGCAGACCCGAAGCTGCTCCCCAACGGGGACTACCTCAACATGTCCCCCAGCGAGGCGGGCGCCGCGGGCACCCCGCCCGACTTCTTCTCAGCAGCTTTGCGGGCGGGCGGCGAGGGCCTCAAAGGGGTCCCCGGCCACTGCTACAGCTCCCTGCCCCGCTCCTACAAGGCCCCCTATTCGTGCAGCGGAGACAGCGACCCCTATGTGCTCATGAGCTCCCCTGTGGGGCGCATCTTGGAAGAGGAGAGGCTGGAGCCCCGGGCAGTCCCCGGGTCTGGCACCTTTGGGGCAGCCGGAGGCAGTCATGCCCAGCCTCATCCCTCCGCAGTGCCTTCCCCCATGAGGCCAAGTGGCAGTAGTGGTGGCCGCCCCGAAGGCTTCCTGGGTCAGCGCTGTCGGGCAGTGCGGCCCACCCGCCTGTCGCTGGAGGGACTACAGACTCTTCCCAGCATGCAAGAGTACCCTCTACCCGCAGAGCCCAAGAGCCCTGGCGAGTACATCAACATTGACTTTGGCGAGGCGGGCAGCCGCCTCTCTCCGCCTGTCCCCCCCCTCCTGGCCTCTGCGGCCTCGTCCTCCTCACTGCTCTCAGCCAGCAGTCCTGCTTCGTCCCTGGGCTCAGGTACCCCGGGCACCAGCAGCGACAGCCGGCAGCGCTCCCCGCTCTCCGACTACATGAACCTGGACTTCAGTTCTCCCAAGTCCCCTAAGCCTAGCACCCGCAGTGGGGACGCAATGGGCGCCATGGATGGCGTTCTCTCCCCAGAGGCCTCATCCCCATGCCCGCCGCTGCCCCCACGTCCTTCCGCCTCCCCTTCCTCCCTGCAGCAGCCTCCGCCTCCGGCTCCCGGAGAACTGTACCGCCTGCCTCCGGCATCGGTTGCCACATCCCAAGGCCCCGCTGCTGGCTCCTCGACGTCCGCGGAACCTGGGGATAATGGGGACTATACCGAGATGGCCTTTGGCGTGGCTGCCACCCCGCCGCAACCAATTGCGGCTCCCCCAAAGCCAGAAGGTGCCCGAGTGGCCAGCCCCACATCGGGCTTGAAGCGGCTGAGCCTCATGGATCAGGTGTCCGGGGTGGAGGCCTTCCTTCAAGTCAGCCAGCCCCCAGACCCCCACCGGGGTGCTAAGGTCATCCGTGCAGACCCGCAGGGGGGACGCCGTCGCCACAGTTCAGAGACCTTCTCCTCTACCACCACAGTCACCCCAGTGTCCCCGTCCTTTGCCCACAACTCCAAGCGCCACAATTCGGCCTCTGTGGAGAACGTCTCTCTCAGGAAAAGCAGCGAGGGCAGTGGCATCCTGGGAGGAAGTGATGAGCCTCCCGCATCCTTAGGACAGGCACAGCCCTCACTGGCTGTGCCCTCAGCACCGCAGGCCAGGCCGTGGAACCCCGGACAGCCTGGAGCTTTGATTGGCTGTCCCGGAGGGAGCAGTTCTCCCATGCGCAGAGAGACCTCTGTGGGTTTCCAGAACGGCCTCAACTACATCGCCATTGACGTGAGGGGCGAGCAGGGGTCCTTGCCGCAGCCCCAGCCACAGCACCCACAGCCAGGAGACAAGAGCTCCTGGGGCCGGACCCGTAGCCTTGGGGGGCTCCTCGGTAGCGTCGGAGGCACTGGCACCAGCGCAGGGTGTGGGGGCCCAGGCACTGGAGCCTTGCCCTCAGCCAGCACCTACGCAAGCATCGATTTCTTGTCCCATCACTTGAAGGAAGCCACGGTCGTGAAAGGTGAGGTCCTTTGACCTTGAGGATGGGAGGCAAGGCGGAATGTTGGGTGCCTAGATGTTACTCCTTCCTAGTGGCTCTTGGCCCAATTGCCAACATGCTGGCTGGCTCCTCTCCCTCTTGGCTGCCATGTCATTGTCTTTCTCCAAAGAGCTGGTCAAGAACATTGAGTTGAGTTAATGCCATTCCTCATGGGTGGGAGACCCTGACCTTGTTTTAGGTTGGGCTATCTTTCGCCTGGGTCCTTGTGGCCCTGTCTTTCCCATTGCTGGCTCAGTGGAGGCTACCGAACTGCCACTCCAGAGGAAAGTTGTGTAGATCTTCATAGTTGAAAGTGCCGAAGGCCCCAGCTGCTGGTTCTGTGTGGGTGGCTGGGCCCCAGGTCACGGCTGCCTGAGAGTCCCTCCTGAAGCGAGCATGAGTCTCCACGCTGCTGGCAGGAGCAGTTCCTGTCACTGCAAGTTTGCACGTAGACTCTGACAGGCCTGTCCATCGAAGGCACCTTAGTTTTCACAGGGAAATGGCAGTAGCGTGGCTTTGCCTATGTAGCCCATGGCAGCTCTTCTCACCTGAGCACAGCGGGGAGTTTCCTGGAGGGTTTCCTGCCTGTGGGCGCTAGGCAGGTAAACCTCCCAGGAGTTCTGGTGCTGCAGGTCCGGGACCTGGCAAGATGGCATTGTTAGTAAGTCCCCAGGTAATACTGGAGCTGTTGCTGTGGGCATGCCGGTGGCAGAGCCCTGGGGAGGTGTGGAACTCCAGAGTTGCTGGAAGGCCCCTGTGGGCTGGGTGGGGCGAAGGGTGGGGATTGGCACTGGGACAGGATGTTCTGGGATTCTCAGAGCACCTCAGGCGCTAACACTCAGCCACGTTTCGGGACCGGGGATTAAAGAAAGCACATGAAAGATGAATGTGCAGGTCTTTCTCCGGAACCTTGGGACTGGAGGATGCCCACCACTGCCTCTTCACCCCTGCAGACACCCATGAGCACGGATGGGCTTGCTGTGCAGCTGGCAAAGCCTTCTCTGCCTCAGAGTGGCTGAGGTGTGAAGGTGGGCAAGGGAGCTCAGCTCTGCTGTTGTTCATCTTGTCTGTGTTTCTGTGGGGTTCCGCCAAGGACAGGCTTTGCGCCACCGTGGAGCTAGTGGTGTGTTTTGGAAGCAAGGTGGTGGTCTGTCTCACAGGAACCTGGGCACTCTAGGTTCTTAAAGTAAGTGGTCCAGTGGAATGCCTTTTGCACCCAGACTGTGTTGTGTAGTATATTTGGGGCTGTTAATTCATTGGATCCAGGTTTATAGCTTGGGGCAAATACTGGCAAATTCTAGGGTAATAGTTGAGAAGCTAATTCTTTTGTTATTCTAATTGAAACTGGAGCAGAGGAAGAGGAGTCTCTAGCAATTAGCTGCAGAACAGCCCTTCACCATCTGATTAAATCAACTGGAAGTTGGCAGAGCGTGTCTCCTCCGTGGTAAATCTCTCAGCTGAAGGTCACTTTGTCAAAGTTTTACTAAACAGCACAAAATTTCTAGTGCTAGGGAGTTGAGGCTAGCTAAGCCACAGGCCGTATAAACACAACCGGGTGTGTGTGACTGAATGGGGCAAGTCCGTCAGTCTGCCTCACCCACACACTTACTTGGCCACTTCCATGACCCTGGTAGAGGTGGTGGGTAGCCATGCAGAGTTGGGCCCATGTTATCTACTTTGGGAACCCCAGGCTGAAGTCTACACGCAGAGGCTTGGGGTCTGCGGTATAGCCCCTGCATTCAGAGAGAGGTTAGAAAGAATGCTGGCCTGCAGGGGGTAAGTTTGTTTGGACACCTGGTTCATCTAGTCCGGCTGAAGGTTTCCCACCAGGATAAAATTCCTGTCAGCCTGCAGGATTCACGCATGTGAAATCCAAACAGGGCATTTTGGTTTCCGTTTGTCAGGTCCCACAACTGTTATGCTAAACTCTTTTCTAAAGGGGGCTATTTTTATAGGAAAAACAGATAACAACAGTTCATCTATTGTGCCAAAGCCACGTGTTCAAGGGGAGGTAAATGTGCGAAATTAGATTTCTGGCAAATTGACTTGAGCAGAGAGCAGCATCGGAGTGGCGGAAGTGAGCATGCTGTCTCTGCTCACAGAGCTGGGCCCTTGATGTCTGTTGAGCCACAGCGGACCACTGAAAACCCCAACATGGACTTCTTGTGTGCAGTTCACACGCATGTAGAAATTGGTGGTGGGCACAGATTTGAAGTTCTCTACAGAGCACTGCTTTGAGAAAGTGGTTTGTAGAAGCCAGGCTAGAAGCATGAGTCTGAAGCTGAAATGGAGAATATCCGCCCTCTTATCAAGCTCGCTCAGCCCAGGCTCTTAGCTGTGCCCCATGTATGTCCATCCAAGCTGCTCGCTCGTAGTCTCCTTGGACAGACCTCGTTAGTTACACAGGCATGGAATGGTTTCATTCAACCTCGGTCATATTTGGTACCTAAGTGATACAGAAGTAAAAGTCCTGGCAACGTTGTATAGTCGATGGCACTTGAGTTGGAAATGGTGGGTTTTTTAAATACAGCTGACTGAGAATCTGGAAAATGCCAGGTACGTGTGTATGTGTAGAAAGTTGTTAGAATTGTCTTGTTGGGAACTGAGAATTCATTGGATTGACTGTGTTTTAAAATGAGTTCTATTAAAATCATGTACATTGTTGTCTGTAGGATTAGATTGGTTTGGTTCCTAAAAATCTTAGTTTTCCTCCATAGAGGGATTTTCACTGTGGAAAATACCTGATTTAGTTCTGCCTTGGGAAGTGTTTGATCCTCGTGCCCAGTGCAATGGCCTCGCAGACCTCTTGTGTCTCAGTGGGTGCCACCTGGGCCTGGTGCCTAGGGAATGAGACCGTGCTGGCCAGCTCCCACCTCCTAAGGAAGAAGCAGCTGAGTTGCTAAGGAAAACACTCAGGCTTTGGTGAATGAAAGTCACGTGGCCAGTTATGCTTCCTTTATTGAAAGAAAAGCCTTGACTGAAGCAGTGTGGCTGAAGGAAGGAGGGAGGGGCCAGGAAGCCAGGGTTCTGGTTGCTAATCTCCTCTGGGGAGCCACCGACCGGACCCGTCTTCTGGTGGAGTTGATTCTTCCCTTGCTGGGTCATGAGGAGGTGAAAACCAGATCTTTCTAAGCCCTGAGGAAGTGCTGAGAAAACAGCAGCTCTGTGATGTCAGAAATGTGAGCATGAAGGCACTTTGGAAATGAGTACTCTTAAATTAAAAACTAATAAATAAAACACAAACTGGCAGTAGTCTGAGGATGGAGACAGTGGCTTCTTAAGTGCTTCCCTGCCCCCATTGTAAGCTGTGCTTGGTTCGCTAAAAACCTCACCTCCTTCCTTTAAGAATTCAATAAAACCAGGTGGATAGTTCAGCCATAGAGCAATGTGAAAGAGAGTAGCAAAACAAAACAAGAAAAGATTTGTTCCAGAATTTAAAAATAAAAAAAGTAACAGTGTAGAGATTCAAATTACACAGTAGCAGAACAATTAAGAAAGACAGGCCTGCTGTCTGCCTTGGCTTCAAAGTACACTTTATACTCTCCTCTGTGATGTCTTCAGGTATTAAGAGCTGTTGACAAAGCTGAGGATGTGTAATTAGAATATACATTTTTAAAAACTGACTCGTAATGCTGGAAGCTCTCATCTAACAGCCAAGCCCTTAAACTTCCCGTGTTTAATTAGCCAGCAGCGTTCAGCAGGGATTCGGTTCTGTTTGTTGACTTAAAGTGCAGGTCACTGCTGAGGTTTTGAATTCGACGCCATGCTATCTGTTTGTAGGGTAGGAATGTGCTGGATTCTTTGCTCTTCACCCCAAAGGATAAATTTTAATAGCAGCAGCTGTGTATAAAGGCGCTCCGTTAGATTTCTACTAACACCTTTTCTTAGAAGCATATTCCAAGAGCCAGGTAACATTGCTATCAGGTTTGGCGAGCTGGCCAGCTTTTTGTTCTGTTTTGGGAGGGGGCCTTAGATAGTACAGAATTGCATGTTCTCTCTTCACCTTGGAAACAAGGAAAATGTAGCTTTATTCTTGCATTTACACTGCCAAGTAGCATGAGGGCCACTTTGACTCAGAGGGGAGCTGAGCCCAGCTTCAGCCTTTTTGCTGAGAGAATTGTGGTGGGGGGTGGAGTCTCTGCAGTCTCTCCAGACCAGCATGAATAGACTGTATGTTTTTTGTTTTTAAGATTTTTGTTATTATATGTACAATATTCTGTCTGCATGTACACCTGCATGCCAGAAGAAGGCACCAGATCAAAGTATATGGTTGTGAGCCACCATGTGGCTGCTGGGAGCTGAACTCAGGACCTTTGAAAGAGCAGCCACCTCCGAGCCATCTCCAGCCCCATGTGTATGTTTTCAAGAAGTACCAAGCATTTTGATGTTGCCGTTTTAGTATACATTTCCTGAATCTCAACAGTGACAGGCTTCAAAGGTTGTGTAACTTACCTGGCTACTGGTTTTATGACAGTAATGCTTTCCAAATCTAAACTGAATAAATACTCTGTGTTCATTTTCATTGGTTTCAATGTGTCAGTAAAGACCGCAGAGGGAAGAGAGTAGTTGGGGTTGATGGCACAGGGAGGTTAGGTACCAGAATGTTTCTGGGGGGAGATTCTGAGGTCAGGGGTGGCCACTGGTCTTTGAGTGTCTTTTGGGGGTAGTTTCCTAAGCTCATACTGAGCTACCCTGAAGTAACACATGCAGAAGAAAGTTGGACTAGACAGCAAAGCAAGCTGCACACCAGGAGCTGCTTGCTGGGTGCAGAATGTGCCAGACACTTCTGGGCTTGGCAGTCTTACTTCTTAATTTAATTCATTGTGTTAGAATGCTGAAATAAAGTCAGGGTAAAATGCACAGGCTGTGTGTGGATGATAAAGCAGTCCATTTAATAATTGCAATTTCTTTTCCTGCTAAACTAGAAAAAAAAATACTGTTTTACAGTCATAGTTTTTTGTCCAAAGGCGTGCTAGAAAGTGCAGGCAAAAGATTTAAACCCTGTTCCACTTTCTCATGTGTGGTATTTATGCAGTGATATTTGTGAAATATTTACTTCCTGTGCATTTACTGTAATTGGGTCAAACATTTGGATTCATGATATATTTTAAAATATAAACCTTTGCATGAACTTTTAAGTACAGAGTCTTTCGATATTTATTTTTTTAAATTATCAGCTTTTCCAGAAACATGTTTAGAACTGCTATTTCTGTATGTGTTCCCATATTGTATTTTTATACCCATTTTTTATTCCTAATTGAGACTCAAATGCTAATGTATTCTGAGCACATTCAGTCTTTATTCAGTCACCTCAAAAATATTGGTTGTCTATTCTTTTAATCCTTAGAGGGCTAGGAGAGGTTCTTTATGATTAACAGTAATATTTAAGCTTTGAGTTTTTTTTCGAAGCCTAAGTGGAAGCTCCGCAGTTCGCCCTGGGAAAAGCTGTATGCTGGTATTACAGGCGCCTCAGCTGTGTTGCATGGTCGCAGTGCACTGTTTAATATCTATCAGTGTGACATACTCTCTCTACTTGCTCTGTAGACTTAACTCAGGCCATCTTCAGGGACAAAATGTATCATTAACGATCCAGAAAGGGGGGCTGGAGAGATGGCTCAGCAGTTAAGAGCACTGACTGCTCTTTCGGAGGACGCAGATTCAACCCCCAGCACCCACATGGCAGCTTACAACTGTATGTTAACTCTTGTTCTAGGGAATCTGACTCCCTCATGCAGACGTACATGTAGGCAAAACACCAATGTATATAAACTACAAATAAATAAATCATTAAGAAAAGCAGTCTATAAATGTGCCAAGTATAAGGCAATGCTGAAAGAATTCTGCTCATTGGGTGTAATGAAAAATGAAAAACGTATTCCACACAATACCGAAGGGTAATTTCACAAGGTAGAGCTGGGAGAAATGCAGAACATTTTTTTTGTAGTGTTTTATTTCTGTAAGTCTAATGTCATGTGTTGTGTGACATTTATACACCCTGTGACTTACACAGAGTCAGCTTCTATGTGTATGGATGTTTTGCCTGTATTCATGTCTGTGTACCACATTTGTACCTGCTGACCAGGGAGGCCAGAAGAACGCATCAGAGCCCATGGGACTGGGTTTACAAAAGGTTGTTAGCTGCTGTGTGGGTGCTGGGAATTCAACCCAGATCCTCCGGAGGAGCAAGTGCTCTAAGAGCCAAGGCATCTCTCCGGCCTCAGGCTCAGTTTTTGAAGTTAAAGGGGTCATAGGGGCCAGGTGGCCTGAGCAAGGTCATTAAGAAAAAGAAGGGGTGATGTTGGCATCTTGGGCCCTTACCCAGGCTCTTTTTGCTCAGTTATCAACTTGGACAGGGCCCACACCCCTCTGCCTCAGCATTTCCAAGCTGATCCTGTGTTTCTGGTCTCACTTGTTTGGCAGTGAGTTGATTTCCCATTTCCCTCTCATTTCCCTCCATACACTATTCAGAGTAAAAGGGAACAGTTAAGGAAGAAGAATGGAAAAATGCACGTTGTGGGAAGGTCCTCTTTTTAATTTTTGTAAAGCCAGTTTCCACCTATCAATTTGAAGAACTTCATTGTGTTCATTTCTAAGTACCTCTCCCCTTGTTCCCCTCCCCTCCTCCCTTTTTTTATAACCCTTGTTTGTTTTTTTTTGTTTTGTTTTGTTTGTTTTTTGTTTTTGTTTTGTCTAGGGATTTGCTAGCTTATCTCCTGGAGGTAACCTATTATGGTCCAGGCTTTGCTTCCTGGACCTCTGGAGGTGTCTGGAATGAGACATTTTTATTCCTCTAGCAGTTTTTAAGTTTTAAGTAAAGAACACAGGGCATGGTACTTGATGCAAACTCAGTTTCCAAGTACATTAAGCCCCTTCAGCTCAGTGTGGAACAGTGTGTGTGTGGGGGGGTGGGATCCAGAGGTACATGAGGGGACACAGAACTGTGAGCCACTGCCTCAGCAATGTCCTTTCACAGGCTGGTGTCTTATTCAAGGTCAGATTTCATTTGGGTATAGTAGTCATTAAATACCATCAGGAAAGCACTGGGGACGGTGGTCTAGAGGTTGGCACGCCTTGGGTGAACATCTGAGCACCTTGCCTACCCTCCTGGGCTCAGCCTGCTCTAGTGGAACAGCTGAACAAGCGTGGCGGGCCTGCCAGCCCCCTGCTATTAGGACACTGCTTAGGTGTGGACAAAAGGATGTGTTTGAGGTAGCAAAATAAAAGTGCCCATTGAGAAGATCGTTCACACAACAGCGGAGAATGTTGGTAAGAAGAAATTTTTCTAGCCTAGTTGAACATGAAGGCTGAGGCTCCCTAGCAACACTGAAGCCTTCACTGTTTGGGAGCAGAGCCAGCCCTGCTGACCTGTGATGCAGCCTGGGTTAATACTCTCAGCTTCTGTGTCTGTGCCCTAAGCACGGAATATCATACACCCCACACAGCCTGTTAGCAGCTTCCAAGGAAATGAGTCATTAACTCAACTAATGATGGGTAGATTTGGAAAGTCACCAACTTAGAATTAGCCTCAGGACTGGTTAGTAGCTAATCAGCTGTTGCAGGGTGGTTATCTGAGGACCAGGTGTCCCACTGGGTCTTATTGTTCTTAAGGTCCTTCGAAAAAAAAGTTGTGGGGAAAATTATTTAGCTGGATTTTTGCATGGTGACAAACCGATTTCGTTCAAATTAAACTGGACATAAGCAGTCCCCTTTGGGGATAGTGTGGTTATAAAAATAATAATAAAAAAGAATACTTAGACAGATGCACCAAGAGTTCATTAGATGCTCACAGTTAAAAACGAGTAGATCATTAGAAGGCTGAGTGTCCAGGCCATTGCTGTGTTCATGTTGTCTGAGTCTTGGAGTAGGGTTCCTTCTCCCTCCAGCCCTGGGCCAGGAGCCTGCCTTCGTGAGCAGCATGTGGCTGCAGTGGGCTGATGGAGGGGACTTCCACAGGACAGTCAAACCAGAACCATGGAAGCTTCTCCAGGTTTCCAGAGAGTCGGGTTCAAAGTTCAGTCTTGCCATCATGGATCTGTTGAGCACTTTCTAGAAACAGAATATTCTAGAACCAAAGAGTGGACTCTGGCTGCACTAACAGACCAGTCTCAGCCATTGTGTCCATAGATCAATGAAAGAGGGAAGGAGAGGAGACAGGCCCAGAGGATTGAGAAGAGGGATGGATGGGTACATGCATCCTGTGACTGGATCACATCTTGGGGCACTGACTTGCAGGTTGGATTGAGGGAGGGGAATTGGGGCTGGGGCAGGGGTGCTGTGTGATTGATTATGCAGCCCCTGTTGAGGTCCCATCGTCCTTATCTCAGTTCTGGTTCTTCAAGATGTCCAAAGTGTTCGAGGGGACAGCTGGCTCTAGAGATGGGCTGCCCTTGTGTTCATAGGTGATTGCCCTCGTGGGGGTGGTGTACCGCCTTGGGAGCCGCTGCTGTTCCTGGAATCAAAAGTGGCTGGAAGTCTAGAGCAGCGACTTATCTCTGTGCCTTCAGCTTCAGGGATAGATTAAGCAAATAAAGCCAGCCTCTGAGCCAACATAAGACAGACAAACACAGGAGAGGAAGAGGGTGGCTAATAATATATCAGGCTTTTGCCCTCTTTTTTTAGTTATTTTGTGGGTTTGTATGAGAAGGCAGTGCTTTTTTACCAAAGTAGATTCTGGATGAACTTAATTGTGAAGTTAGTTGTAAAAACTGAGAGCCACGCTCTCTGGTGTGCTGTGTGGGGGCTCTTTTTATCACAAACAGTGAAGTCTTTTCCAAGTGTGGTATGTGTGGACTCCCCAGCTGAGGCCCTGTGCCTCCCGCCCTTCAATTGAGCACATTCCAGGAAGCCACTTTTGTCACTGCAGTGACCCTGTTTGTCCTGTGTCTTTCTAATCGTTAGAAAAGCAGAGGGAACCTCTCCTCTTTTTTTCCCCCTGAGTGGGGCCACCCTGGGCCACAGCTCTACCCTTACCCCTCTTCAGGATCTTGTCTGTCCCTGGCAGATGGGGAAATGGTGAAGCGAGTGGGTGAGAAATCTTAGAATTAGACTGAAATGACTCCACTAAATCTTTAAGGCATGCAAATAATGGCTTGGAGCATTAAGCAGGATTGGAGAGCCACAGAGCAGCTAGGTTTTGTGTGACAGCGTCAGAAATCAACTAAGTAGAACTGTGGTGCTCAGTGGGTATGGCAGACTCCTAAACCTTGGCATTCACACACACCTGGAAGGGAGGGTCTGGTGGCCTCGGAGCCCCTCTTCAGGATGTGGAGATCTGGCTTCCTTGGGGAGGTGCCTTCCATGACTGCAGGGCTCCACTGTAGAGGCTGAGAGTGGCACGTGTCTGGGCACGGAGCTTGGGCTCCTCTCGGCCTGTGTGTGCAGAGCACATGCGACAGATGTCTCTGGCCAGCAGCATGCACAGTTTTGAAAGCTTGCTGGCGTTTGGGGCCCGGTCAGCCTCAGTCTGCTAAGTTACACTTCACAAGTCGCTGTAGAGGCGGTGGTGTAAAGAACTGTCTGCCTTGACGAGCTAGGAAAGAGGCTCATCCTTCTGGGTTTCGCCTCCATGGCTTGTTACTCCTTCCAGAAGCCAAAATGTAACCTGCTGCTTTTCAAGGGAAACTGAGGGAAAATTACTTTCTGTGAGTCATGTAGACCGAGTTCCAGAATCTGATAGACCTCTGAGATGGTGTGCTGCCTCCAGCCCTCTGATAATGAGAGGGGGATGTCTAGCCACCCACCCTGAAGACCTTCATCCTGAGCGGCCATGCCTGCATACTGATGGGTTTCCTTCTCTTGGGCTGTCGCTTCCAGGTGCTGCATAGAACTTGGGTGAAGCCATGAGTTCACAGGATATCTGGCAGACAGGGGCTGGCTTGCTGATTGACCTACCAGTCTCTAGCCTCTGCCTCTGGGCCTGATTGACAAGAGCAGATGACATGTCCTTGCTTTGGGTCTAGCTGTCAAGGTGGGGGGTGTGGCTTTGCCTACTGTGCTCAGCCCAGCCTTTTCACCCTCTGTCACAAGGAGCCTTGGCCCCTGCTCTGACCCAGGCATCCTGGGCCTGAGTGCCCTAGTGTGTGTGGCTGCTAGAGGCTCTGCCTGAAATGAAGTAGTCATTTTGGAAGCGTAGTACGTATGGACTTGAGCGCTTCGATCTCCTTGTAAGCATGCAGGCCTTTGGCTGCAAGAGGCCCTGTGGATCCCATGCAACTGGCTGAACTGTGTGGCGGTGGGGGCTGCAGGGGGCAGGGCAGGGCAGCCTGCATTGCGGCTGGATGCTATGCCACACTGGGGTCTGCACCAGGCTTTCCTGCCCTGGTTTGAGTAGGGTAGGAGGTAGAGACACTCTGGGGGTTCTGGGGTTGCCTCCATCCAACGTGAGTTCTCCATCTCCACTGGGCCTCTCAGTGGTTCCCTCTGCTGCTAGGTATCATAGCAGGGTTTCCACTGTTGTCCTGGATGCATCTTAGGAGGGGGGAGGGACCGTGACAGCAGGTGCCCTATGCCCTACTGCTGTGACTCCCCAAACAGTCAGAGGAGACAACCTTCCCCAGCAGCTCAGGTCTGAAGAAGGCTTTGTAGTTCAAAACATGGCATGTGGCTGCATGCCTGCATGGATGAATATACTCAGAGAAGTGAAGGAGTCTGACCACAGAGTGTGAGTCATGCCGAAGCATGTGCTGCTTGATGTAGAAAATCAATACTCATGGATGTTGTGCTTGCAGTCAGGATGGTTTCTGTACAGAGTCTCCTTTGACGGCTTCACTGTGACACTTCTGGGGGTGGGTGAGGTGGGGAGAGAGGTTACCCCTGTTTTCAGGGGTGGGTGTGGTGGCCACAGTCCTGTGTCTGGCTCTGGTGAGTGTAGCCGTGAGGCCTCCCACACATGTGTGGGTTTCAGGGTGCAGGAATAGTTGCAACTAGTGGCTCCTGTGCCCCCACCCCCAGGGAATGGCAGTGTTTGAGGGGTGGCTCACAGTGGGGGCCGTGGCAGAGGCTGGGCTGAGTTTTGTTCTTAGTTCCTTTTCTTGCTGCTGCTGCTGCTATGGAACACCTGATAAAAGCAACTCGGTCGGGTTTATTTTGCCTCAGAGTTTGAGAGTACACGCCATCGTTTGGGAAGGCGTGGCTGGAGTTTGAGACAGGTGGTCACATTTGTCCCCTGAGTGACTGATTATTGCTGTGATCAAGTTGGCAGTCAGTATTAACCATCATAGCAATAAGCAGGTTGGTCATCAGTTGAAGGAAGCACATGAATCTGCTCCGAATATTTATCCTACTTTCTGCGATTTGACAAGGAAAAAAAAATAGGTTTTATAACTCCAGTTGTAAGCATTTTTATATTGTACATAAAACATAGTTTTTACACCAGTGTAAGCCATCCTACAGAGGTGTGCTAGATCTGAGGAAAGAATGAAGCTTCTTACAGGACGCTTGTAATTTTAATGCTGGCTCTTGAATCAACTATTCCCATGAGGGAGAAGCTTCGCCCTTTAAGTCAGACTTTCAGATGACGCAAGAAAGATTTGGGCATGGTGAATTGCAGCTGTGGTGCGTATCGGTTTCTCTTTGTGAAGCTAAATATCAGCAAAGCTTGCATTTAGTGGTGGCCAGATGGATTCTGAGCTGTGCTGTGCATTAGGAAGGCAGAGGGATCACTGTAAAGGATGCTGGCTTCACACTCGGTCTTATGACTCGCAGGGTCTGTAAGAGGATAGCGTGGCCTTTAGCGGGCAGTATTGCATTTCTGAAGTGCGTAAGCTTGCAGAGAATTTCCAGAGGTATCAGTTGGTCTCAGGTGTAACACACAGGTGGAAAATGTGTGGCGCTATTTTGACAAATGGCTCTGTGTCTTCTTCTTCCTTGATAAATGTCGGTGGGCTCATCTGCCTTGAAGGGTTGGTTCACATTGGTTCTGTGAAGGATTGGACAGTGAAGGTTCATGCTTGGTTACCATAGCTACCCAACTGTGCTTGAGGTGGAAACAGCTGCGCTATGTAAGTGACAGTGGCCATGATCCAATAAAACTTTATTTGCAGAGATGTGGCTGGCCCCTGCTGTGCACCGTCATGGTGTGTGCCATGGAAAGTATTCTTCCTCAGTATCATACCGCCTTCAGGTTTTGTTTTCCTTTTGGAAGTTGTTTATCTTTTCTTCTCCAAGAAGTGGCATATAAACTGGAAGGTTTTTATTTTAGTTTTTCAGCTAGTTGAATGTAGGTTGACTAAGGAGCATTGTCCTGAGTGCAGAGGACGTGAAGGCCAGGACATGGTCACATGCAGTCCAGCAGGCAAGATGGCTTCCCAAGGCATTATGTGCATTACCTAGTCTTCCTCATTAAACAGGATCAAACACTAACATGCTATTTAATGTCCTTTGAAGGGAGTTACATAAAAAGCCAATGAAAAATTTGCATGATCTCATACATAGAATCTTAAAGAAACAAAACAGTTTAAATGTACAGAAAGCTCAGTAAACCTGGTTGACTTGGGCTGGGTAACGTGTGGGGAGGAAGGGAGTGGGTTCAGACACAAAGAAGCTGACACACAGCACTGATGGCTCTGTGGACGTCTACAGGATATGACAATTACATTAGTGGGTTTTGTTGAGGTTTTAAAAGCCAGCAACCTTTAACTGCAGCTAGAGGAGGTGCAGGAAGGGAGCTGGTTAATTCCTGGTAACCTTTCCACTGTCCAAGCGTGCCGCATAGCAGCGTGCCGTAGCCTTTGAATACGCACCGCACCATTTCTTAGAAAACAAAACAATACGAAACAGATGCTGCAAAGCAGAAGAGGAGGCTGGATTCAAGCGTGCTCTTCTGATTGTCTCACTCTCACTTCACCCCAGACATCTCTGCTAGCGGTCAGAGGGAGCCTCCCCCTTAACAACCCTGGGATTGGAGTGTCCTGGTTTGAGAGAAGGGGTCCCCTAGGATGCAGAAGTGTCTGGAGGGTGGGGGTTGGGCTGGAGGATGAAAACAGCTTGGTTGGTTGGTGTTCCTGCAGGCAGCTGGGGGCCTGTTAGGGAGAAGCTAGTTCGAGGCCCACATTAGGAAACAGCCATTGAAACTGTGGCTTGTAAAAGCTGAGAGGCTGAGCTGGCAAGTTCCCATGGGCGAAGCTGTGGGTGTGTAGAGGAAGTTTGAAGTGAGGTGCACACCATGGCTGGGCCATTAGGAGGCTGCCTTCCTTGAAGGATTAAGCAGGACTAAAGGGCAGGTGTCTCTTCCTCACTCCAGCCTTGAGAACGCTAGATCGTCTCTTCTCCCGTCTGGGCTCAATTGTGTCATTAGCAAGTTACGACTGGAAGGGAGAGAGTTTGTGTAATAGTAAGCATTCAAAGTGAAAGGATTTTAATTGTCAGTGGAAGTGTGAGCTCACGGAAGAGAAGGCCTCTCAGGCAGGTTGTCACAGGGAGCTTAATCATCCATGTTTTCCTTTTCAATTATTTTCTTTCCAAGTTAGATGAAAGGTTAAGGAGCCGTTTTTCTTAGAATCTCTGGTGGGTTTGTTATCACACCCAACCTTATTTTTTTTTTTTTTAATGCTTTTTAGCAAAGTATGAAGATACTAAATTATCAGGCTTTTTTTTTTTCTAGGAATTTCTCTTCCAACTGAAAAGTCTCTTTTCCCAGCTAGTTCTGTGTTTAAATAAAAAAAAAACAAAAAGCCTAAACCGGGCATTGAGATGGGCTTGAAGGATGTGGGAACTCACCAAAGGGTTTGTTTCTGTCTTAATTCGATTTGCTCCTAGAAATACAAAATATGTGGCCTCTGGTTTTCCTTTGTCATGCAAATCAACATTCATCTAAACAGCACTAGTGGTTCAGGGTGCACACCTGCTCTTCTGTGCCCTGCTGGGGCTCTGAGTTCCTGGGACACTGGAGCCCGGAGCCTGGGCTCCCCAGGGCAGAGGTGCCCTGGCCCAGGTGCATCCTGGGATCCAGAACACTGGCCTCTGAACGACCTTGATGTCGAGCGTGTGCAAAGCCAGAGTCTCTTGATATGTCCCAGCAGAGGGAAGGGGCTAGTTCACCTGACCCAGATGCCCCTGGCATATATGTCTCAGTTTTTGCTGACAGACTCTGGGTTTGGTGCTCATCTGGGTGGTGTAGAGGCACTTGCTTGTCTTCTGCGTGGCCCTCTGCTGCGGCAATCTTCTCCCGCTCTTTCAGTGGTGTGTCCTCCATCTCTCCCTCCGTTTCCGTCCTTTCTCCTCTCCTCTTTTCCCGGGATCTGGGCAGAACCTTTGGAGGTGGAAACACAGGCTCATTTGACCTGATCTTCGGGGACATAGGAGTCCTGGCCTGGGACCAAATCCCACATGGGACATATCAGTGACCTATGTCATCAGTGACCTCTGAGCAAGATGAGGTTAAGCTGTGGAAGCTCCTACAGTGGAAGAAGTTTCTCTGCTGAAGTTTCCCCTTGTTGCTGCCTATCTGCTTTTTATGACTCCAGGCACTTGCTGCTTTGAAGGGTTATCTCTGCGCTCAGGGAGTTGGGTGTAGAATTGCAAGGACATTTCAAACCCTGTGACTCCACTGTCCAGATGAGTTACAGCCAAATGCAGGACAGGGGTGTGTGGATCTCTCCTGTGTGCAGAGCAGAGTCCTTCATGGGTTTCTCTCCTACCACCATGATGGGGACAGTTCTTTCCTAAGGCACATGCAGAGCAGAGCGGCCATAAATGAATCATCCCAGTGTTGCCTCTAGTGGATTTGACATAGGTAATGAATAAATAAATGTGTACTGGCCTCTCATCCTTAGGAACTATAAATATTTAAGGTTGAGGATGTCAGATTGGTAGTGTTGGAAACTATTCTCTTCCTTGTAGTCTGCATGAGCCAGTCCAGTAACAGTCTTATATGCACAGAGAGACAGCGGGCACACTCACTTTAGTTCGCAGGCCCAGAGCACATGCATCTTAGCTTGCATCCAGATCCGTTCCCAGCTCTCTCTTCTCTCCTTGGGAACTGGAAAAGGCAGGGGCGCTGGTGAGGGCAGGGCCCGGTTCTTTGGTGTCCACCTCCCCCATCCCAGTCCTGGGCCAGCCTTCTAAATATGTTCCCCAGGCAAGCATTCTGGCTGTGGTAGGCCAGGGTTCTGGCCAGCATGTGCAGCATGGGTTTTGCCACCTATTCACACTGGAGAAAGGTGTTCTGGACGTTGGTATAAAGACAGCTAGCTTCAGTATTAGGCCTTCTTTTCATAAGAATAAAAAAATGGGGGGGGGGGGAGCTACTCAGGCAATCCCTTTCTCTTACCCACCTTCTTCCGCAGTGCTTCCCAGTTTTAGAGCTTCATGAAGTTGGGCCCTTTTGCTGTGGGTCGGGTAAGGCCCCCAGACTGTCCTTGATGTCATTTCTGCCCAGCCTTTCCTCAGCTGAGGAGTCAGAGCCTGATAGTGGGAGTGCAGCCCCCAGCAGACTAGTTGGGGGGGCAGCAGTTGTCCTTCATCGTCAGTGTTGGGGACAGATGGTGGCTGTGAAGGCGAGAACCCTGCCTAGTGCCTGTGCTTATTTGCTGGAGCACTTGACAAAGTGTGTGTGTGGGGGGGTGCTGTTACTCACGCCTGTGTGCACCCTGCTGCCCCACTTCCAGGACAGCCACCCGAGCTTGCCTCTCCAAGCACCTTATTTCAGGGGAAAGACCCAAATCCCGAATGCAGGCCCACGGGTTTAGGGGAGCTCCCCAGGTTACTGTGGTCCCTGGAGCATGGCTCACCGGTTTTCTGCTCTCTTTTTTTTTTTCAGAGTGAAGTGCTGCTGGCTCTGTCCCTGCCATACTGAAATCTCCGAATCCATTCGAAGGACACTTAGCATGTTTCCAACCAATGCTGCTCACTTTCCTTTCACCAGGAGCAAGTCCACGTTCTGAGACTTCTGTGAACTATATTAGATAAGGAACCAAGAGGCCAGGGCGCCGCTCTCGCCTGCTTCCACAGGGAGCACTTGCCACCATCACACAGTTTATGTTGCATTTTGTTTCGTTTGTAAACTAAATGAGGCGCTGGAGTGCACTCCGGGAGATTGGGTGTTTCCATTGGCCCTCATAAATCCTGGCCGTCCTTGTCATTTCGTTGTTATCTTTCATTTTGGCAAATCGGATTAATCCCCCAGCATGCAAGGAGAGACTACGACACACACAAAAGTGGTCAAATCTGGTATTTACTGGCTTACAGTCAAAGCTACCACAGTCCTACCTCAGTTCAGGGTGAAGCCGGATTGATGGGCAGGGTTCAGGGCAGCTGTGCACCCAGACCACATGCTGACCTCCGCCTCTGTTGAGTAGGTGTGGACTCCAGTCCAGGTCCCTGCAGAGTGTACCTACACAGAACCCGGTGTGGGACTGGCAGTTCTCCATGGGATTGGACTGAAGACGGATTAATCCTAATAATTCCTAAATGTGACTGGAGCAGCCTCCTTTTGGAAATCATCAGCCGCATTTGGGGGCGGGGGGAGGGGTGGATCTCTCTTTGTACCTTTACAGGCTTGTTGACTTCTCTCTGTAGATGTTCATATGAGTACTTCAGAAATCAGAAGCCTTTTCTCCCCTCTACAAGCCTCCCGCCTGTGAATCTTAGCTCGCATTCCTTGAGCCAAAAATTCAATGTAGGCATGTCCACAGCTCAGGCCTGGTTCGGGGTTTGATGAATTTTGTTTTTTAGCTATATTATCTCTGACATAATGTTACTTTGTGGGCCAGCAGCGCTGCCCTGAACACGAGGGGAGGCATTCCAGCCGTTGGACTACTAACGGCCAAAGAAGGAAACCACCTTTCTCCCTGCACTCGCTCGTCGGCAGTTCTCGACAGAGACTACCCTGGGTGTGTTCTCAGTGGTCAGGAAATGTCAGTGTTGTGGAACTGGTTCACGTGTCACCTAGAAAGGGCTGAGCTTGCCGGCTGAATATCTGTCACCTTGCTGCTCCGTCACAGGACTGGAGGCCCTGCCTCCCCTGACCCCCACTCCCCAGTGCCTGTCTCCTTCATAGTCCCGTAGAGGCTACACTAACTCTCGGAAATGTGAGTTACTGGTTTATTTTTTATTGTTGTTTTTGTTTGGGAGAATATATATATATATAAGTATATAGATATATATCACTATAAAATAATGCATTGGTAAGAAGAGGCTTTTAGAGGACGACCAAAAAAATTCCATGTCTTAAAAATATATTTAATGGCAATGCAGCTGTCTTCCTGCTTCTGTGCTGAGCTTGTAGAAGAAGGTTGTATTGCAAGACAAAGTTGAATGTAAATTGACCCCCACCCTGCGAGGATCTCGCGGTTTCCTTTCCTGCAGTTGTGCGTGGCGGCAGCGGCGTACAGGCTGCCAGCACTGGAGTGAAAGTTTGCTCTGCTGCGTGCCGTGCTTTACGGAGATGGGAGAGAACCTCCTGAAACTTTGCCTATTGTTGGGACTAGGAACTCGGCCGGGTTGGCTGTGTAACTAAATCCCCCAGGGACAGTAGGGCTGTTCTGCTGACCACAGCACCCCGAGGCGGATGGGACACGCCCTCTACGCTTGGAGCGGTCACCACAGGACACAGATGGCACGTGTCCCTGCCGCAGCTGACATGAGCAGAAAGCGAAACCGAGAGTACACTAAATCGCCCTCATCCTGTACATTTCAAGAAGAGCAGGCATATGCAATATTTCCATCCTTAATTTAGTTTACAGAATGGAACCAAAATGTATAAGTGCTATGTTCACCACATTCATGCTGTATATTGGTCTTTGTACATCCTGCCTGACTTAATCTTAAATTTAAACTATTTTTTGCTATATAAACTTTAACAGTTAAACAGTGTTTTCTTTGGGTACATGTTGTTTCAGGATATCAAGATGTTAAATATATTTCTTGCTATTGTGTTTAAAAAAGAGAGTCACCCTCCCTGCTGTCTTCCGCTGTACATGCTGTATATAGGGGTCACGTGATGCCGCCGAAGACGAGAATAAACTGGAGTAGTTTAGTTTGCTGTATTTAGTCTGTATTGACCATGGATGCCCTCCTTAATAGCCATATGCAATAAAATAAAATACATTATTTATGAAATGAACACAGACTGGAGGATCCTTTTCTGCACAGATAACCAGTTTAGCTTAAGGCCAGTCTCATCCTGTATGCAGTCACTAACAAGCACTGTGGGTTTGTTTGTTTTCGGAGACAGTGTTTCTCTCTACATAGCCCCTATAGCTTTATCCAGGAACTCACTGTGTAGCCAAGCTGGCCTCGAACTCATAGAGAAAGCACTTGCCTTTGCCCTTCAGATGCTAGGATTAAAGGCATATGCCACCACACTCAGGCTCACTTTGATGCCTTTTGATTTTAACAATTTTACTCTAAACTGAAAATGCCCCTAAGAACAAAAGCAACTTAAGGGAGAAAGGGCTTACTTTGCCTCAAGCTCAGGGGTCCATTCTGCCATGGCAGGGAGGTCAGAGTGGGAGCTTGAAGGCACCTGTCACATCATAGACACAGCTCAGCTCACGTTCTCCTTGGTTTGGTTTGGTTTGGTTGTTGCATGTCTCCATATGTCATAAACCACTTTTGGGATCACGTTCTCTCCTCCTGTGTAAGTCCCAGGGATAGCACTGAGTTGCCAGACTGGCCAGCAGGTGCCCTTTACCCTCGCCGTCTTGCAAACGCCACTTTCTCCTGTTGATACTCGCCAAGCTAGGAAATGCTGCCACCCATGGTGGGCAGGCCTTCCCACCTTCCCTAGACATACTCAGAGGCTCCTGTCCCAGCTGTTTCTAGATCCTGTCAAGTTGACAAAACCACCATCATATTAAGAGAGAAAGTGTGTCTGTGTGGTGTATTGAGTACTGTTCTAAGTGTTGTATTAATTCCTTCCTGGTTCACCACAGCCTCACAACACAGTGCTTTCCAGTTTTAGGGCTGAAAAGTCCAGAGTGTGCGTGTGCATGCGCGCTGTGTGTGTGAGAGAGAGTGTGCGTGTAAGACATGATTCCCAGCAGCGAGTCTTAGAGCCTGCTGCCCACGCCAGTGTGCCCCTCCAGACACAGGAAGCGTAACCCTCACGACTGAAGTGCGACTTTGGAGCAGAAGACACGGGATGATGCTCACTGACCTTACCAGGCAGCTTCGCCCTGCTAGAGGTGACTTTTCTCTGTATGTCCTCATTGCTCTATTTAACCCTTGCAGCTAATTACCAAACCTAAACCAACCTTTCTGCAGGGAACTCCTTACCACTCACATCACAGAACAGACAGGAGCTGGGTTTCATGCGGCGCATGCTCTGTCTGGAAGAACTTGGCAGCTGTTGCCCTGTTGCTTTCCTGCGCGGAAGCCGCTTAGGGAAAAGTTCAGAACCTAGTTTCTTATTCTTAGAGCATTTTATCCTCTCTGTTTAAGTCAGCGGTTCTCAGCCTTCATAATGCTGTGTTACAGCCCCTCGTGTTGTGGTGACCCCAGCCATAAAGTTATTTCCGCTGCTACTTCATAACTAGTTTTGCTGCTGTTATGAATAGTGATGTAAATATCTGATGTGCAAGATACTTGATGAGCAATCCCCAAAGGGCTCAGGACCCACAGATTGAGAAACACTGGTTTAGCTGCTTAAAAATTCTGCCTTTGCTGTTCTGTTTTGTTTTGTCTGGAGGTTTTCCTGCCTCCACCTCCCCAGTGCTGCGATACTGGGTATGTGCACCACACAGAGCTCTCTGCCTTTGCTCCTGAGGCTCATCTAGCCCGAGTCTCGATACTGAGCATGTTGTATCCAACATGGAAGACTTGGAATTCTGGGTAGCTCTGGGTCCTTCCCGAGGTAAAGTAACATTCTATGTTTGAGCTGCTTTGTTTTCAATGTTTAGGGACCATTTCCCTTCTGCAAGCTTTATCTTGATACATTTTTCCATCCTCATCTCCTTTCACATGTCTTGTATGTCCACTGGATCCCCTTAACTTTCCTCTGTATTAGCAGTGACTTTGTCAGCCAGGCCTGCCATTTCTTACTGTTGCAGTGTATTTGTAAATGCTATACAATGTTGGTGTCCATCTTAGCTTTAACTTGTCAACTTGACACAGCTCAGAGTCACCTGAGAAAGGACTGTCAATTGAAAGATTGCCCAGATCACATCGGTGTGTGGCCATGTCTGTGGGAGATGATACTGATTTTTAACTAACGTAGAAGATGCCTAGCCCATTGAGGGTGACAGCATTCCCTGGGCAGGTGGTCTGCGAGAAAGCCAAATGAGTTTGAGTGTGCAGGCCTTCCTGGTTTCAGCTTCAGGCTCCTTCAGGGACTGATTGTGAGCCACATACACACTTTTCCTCACCAAGTTGTTTTGAGCACCCTGTCTGATCATAACAGCAGAGTGAAACCGGGACCACCCGGCTGCCCTTGTCAGTGCCTTTAGTACCTTGCCGTTCCCTTCTTTTTATTTACTTTTTTCACTGATGCAATTTAAGTGTATTTTATTTAGTTAGCAGCTGGTATTCAAACCCAGGGCCTTGCACAGACTGGCTGAGGTTTCTACCACTGAGCTGCATCTCCAGCCCTGATTTTAGACGGAATGAAGTGAGTGGGTTAGGCTGATATAATACAACCTCTCCCTTTCCCGTCTCTTCAGACTCAACCTTTGCCTCTCACCCCGGGCCCAGTGGTAGTAAAATGGCTTTTTATTTTAATGTCACCAAATTTGAATCCCTTTACAACTCTGTGCTTTGCATAAAAATCGTTTTACAACTGTGCGAAGCTCTGGTGTGTCAAGAGCCTCTTGCTTTACTCCCCGTGAGTCAGGCTAGGAAGGCTACAGTAGCTGCGTGCACCCCCTCCCCCCCCCATCCCAGAAGTTTCACTTAAACAGCACACCCAGTGGCTGCTAGCGGTGAGTGAAGGTTCTGCTTCACGATCCTATGTGGAAGGAAGACACCACCTTTGGCTACAGGAGCCCTGCAGTGAATGGGAACCGAGATAAATTGTCTGCCACGCCCCACTCAGAAGGGACCCCTTTCATTTCTGCTTGGTTTTCATTGGCCAATGCTGAGCCCTTGGAGGCAGTAAAAAGTAGCCATACTGTGTGCCTAGAGGAGAAAAACTGCTAACAGGCAGATGGTTTTAATGTCCACACCGCAAAGCTAGTAATCCACCCTTTGGTTTCCAGAGTGTCCATCTCCATTGCTGGGTTTGTGTGAGTGCCCTTGGGGGAAGAGGAACTGTGTAGACACAGCATCTGGCAACACTGTGTCCCTGTCACATTGCCACTCACAGAGACACTGCCACCCACTCCTATCTCACACATGAAAACCTGACAGTCAATAAACCAGGGCAAAGAGAGGTCCAACCTGGCCAGCATTCTGCTAGTGAGCTAGGGGGTCTCACAAAGCTCTTCCTCGCTGTCATCCTGGTTCCAGCAGTGTGTGACACAGGGGTGTTTGACTCAGCTACTCTGTATTCTGCTGCAACACTCTGTAGGTTTTTTTCTTTTTCTTTCTTCCTTCCTTTCATTCTTTTCTGTTTTGAGACAGGGTCTCCTGTAGCCCAGGCTGGCTTCAGACTCACACCATTCCTGTTGTGACAGGGATGGCGTCTCGGCCTTTTTCACCTGTATTCACGGCTGCTATGAGCACTCTACCGACTGAGCTGCATCTCCACGCATACTTGCATTGGCATGGGTTTCATCTGTTGGCTTTGGAGTTGACCTAAGTGACCACGACTGAGTCCTAGTGACCCACTAGTGTCTTACATGTGTGGGATCACACTTAACAACATACAACAGAAAAGGCAACACAGTTGTAATCCTGGAAGTTACTGATAGATGGTGTGGTTTGTCTCATTAAAACTGCATGATCTTGTGTGGTGGTCTATCTCTTCTTCTTCCTTCCCTCCATTCATTCATTCATTCATTCATTCATTCATTCATTCGTTCATTCGTTTATCTGAGACAGGGTTTCTCTATGTATCCCTGGCTGTCCTGGAACTCACTCTGTAGACTAGATTGTCCTCGAACTCAAGAGATCTGCCTGCCTCCGCCCACTGAGTGCTGGGACTAGAGGTGTGTGCCACCATTGCCTGGAGACATTTCTCTTGTTCATGTTCAATGAGAGAGCACAAATTTCACACAATCACGTTAGTTCTGGTAGGAAATTTCTAGCCTGGTTCCATATGCAGCTGCCTGGGGTCAATGGGGTAGCTGATTAATAAAAATTCACAAGAATCTGGAAGCCTCTCAGGCTTGCCCAATGAGGGGACACAAGGCATGTGTCCTGGGATCCTGGATGCAAATGGTAGCTGTCTTGATGCAGACAGGGTGAGGTCCCTCCTACCTCTCTTCCTCCCTGTGCAGCGTCACTGTGGCACTGCAGAGGGAGTGACAGAGCTGGGGTCCTGCCTTCTGGACCATGAGTCAGAGAACAGGGCTTGAGTGGGGGTTGGGGGCATGGTATGCTTGCTTGGTCCACTGTGTACATGAGAGGAAGAGGAAGCATCATTGAGTGGGCCAGGAAGTGCCAAGGCCCTGAGGCAGGGACATGCTCAACAAATCAAAGAGACAGGAAAGCCAGGACCAAGTCTCTGCCCCACCACAACACTCTTCAACGCTGTTCAGTCAGAGCCTCCGTGTTCCGGTGAGAAACAGTTACAGACATGAGTGACTGGTTAGCCCTCTGTGTGATTAACACTCTCTACCCCGTAACTCAGTCAGGGGTGCCAGAGGTGGAAGGTCAGCCTCAAGCAGGAAGCGGGAGCCCTTTCCTTCCAAGGCTTTTCTTTGGAGGTGGGTCTGTTTTTATGGCTGAGGGCAGGTGTTTGGGCTTTGGATAGACAGAACATTCTGCAGCAGTCACCTATGCGGTACCTCAGCCCCACATGCTGGTAGAGGGCCAGGCATCAGTGAAATCCTAGAGACCACTTTTCTCTGCTCCGAGGCTTGCTCCTGGTTACCGTAGTGACCCAGCACTGCCTCAGAGACAGTGGGAGGCAGGACCCTGGTGCATACCCAAGGACAGTGTGTAGGGACGCTGGCCTTGCCGGTCCTGGCAGGGCTGACCTGCTGTGCTTCCTCCCTGGTGCTGCATGTTCCCTGCAAGCACGGGCAGGTCTCTGTGGCAGGACGCCATGTGGCTGCTGATCCCTTGGAAGGTTTCTGATGATATTGGGGTGCTGATGGGTCCATGCCCTGCCCCCTCCCCACCCCACCCCACACTTTCAGTGTTCAAATTACTGATGTAAATGTTACCAGTTTTTGTCATCTGTCACATTTCTGGAAAGGCCAGTAATGTCCAGAGGAGGAGAAACCAGTGACAGCTCCTGATTTCATTATCGAATGTTGAACACGTTTCTGCCCCAGTCAGGAGGAGGTGACCTAATAACTAATAAGGGAAGCAAAGGTTCAAGTTCAAAGCCAGTCTCCTCCACTTTCCACTGCCGTGTCTGGTTGACGCTGCAAAACTGAGTTGAGCCCTAGAGCTGTGGCACCGAGAGTGGGTGAGCGGCCTCCCGGGAAGGCGCGGAGACTGGGGGGCTTCTGCTACTACTGTCTTCCCGAACCTCTTGTCTGTGTTAAGAATAAACTTACTCAGCCCTTTGCTCTTGAGCCAGAAGGAAAAAGCACTTCAGACGTCTGTGATAATGACATTAGTGGGGTCAGAACCATCTTCTGGGGAAACACCCAGCCATAGGCTTTGCCATGACTCCTGGGTGAAATCCTTGGCTTCTTTTTCTCCTCCACCGCTGGTCCCTAGGGTCAGCTTCTCCCAAGCCATCCATCACTGGCTCTCTGTCCCATGCCCTGCCCTCCCAGCCAGGCCTGGGCAGAGTCTGGCCCTACTGCTGGACAGCTGTTGGTCCACTGTCACCTCTTCTCCAGACCCATGGAGGGCGGCCGCGTGGTCGGGCCTGGGCTTTCTAGGATCGTCTCTGAGCTGTCCGGTGCGTGTCTGCAGCAGCTCGCTGGACAGTGGCCAGGGTTTTGTTTACTGCTCTCGGAGCAGACATTCTCCTTCCTCCCGCCTGGGCTGTTCTCTGAAGACATTAAGCCCTTGGCTCACTGTGCTCCTCTCCTGCTTCCGGCTGCGCTGCCTGGCACAACCACGTCCGGTCAAGTGGCTGAGCCAGCTGAGTTTCTCTGTCCTCCCGGCATGGTGGGCCCACAGCACAGCCGGCTTTGGGCACCCTGGCCAGTTGCTTTTTCCCTCTGTATTACTTTCCTCCTGTGAGTTATTGATGTGGGTGCACTCCTCAAGGCTTTGGCGATGGGGGGGGGGGGCACATATACCTCCTCCCTGAAAGCCAAAAGTTCAAATGATGCCTTCAGTGTGAGTCAAGTGTGTGCTTGCTATCTTGTTTGAATCAAAAGCTCCACCATCTAAATCCCAGCCTTCCTCTGGAATTGAATTTGCCTGCAGACATCCCTGGCAGGCAAAGGAAAATGGCAGGCAACTGACAGGAGCTGTTGACTTCTATCTCCTTGCCTGGCACTCTCCTAGCACGGGACACAAAGCTGCCCAAAGCTGCCGGGCTCAGGATGGTGACCTGATCCTTCTGCTTTACCCCAGCTTGTGCTCAAATCCCATCGCTCCACAGAAAGTTACCTGGAAGCACCGAGGCATGGCTGACAGGCTGCTCCAGCCTGAGTCAATAGCCACACCTGAGGCAGTGAGTCCTGGGGGAGGCAGCTTTCAGGCAGCTTCCTCGAAGTGCCTGCACTCACGGCTGTTTATCTGGTGACTCAGTCAGGACGCAGGCCAGATGGCCAGCTTCTTGACTGTTTAAGGAAAGCTCCCACCCAAAAGGGGCCTCACGCTGCCGCTTCCATTCTGGAGCCCCAGCCCTTTGTCAACTGCCTTTCCCAGCTATCACGGGCAAAGAAAGAGAAATTGGTTGTTTCCTTTTTATTCAAGAGCAGGCAGATAAGTGGGACTCTTAATTGCAGCATGGTGCACACTAGGAGAATGCATGGGGAGACATCTTTCTGCCTCTCTGTCTCTGCTGTCTCTTTCTCTGTGTGTCTGGCTGTGTGTGTGTGTGTGTGTGTGTGTGTGTGAACAGGCCAATTGCTAACCGTCTTGTTTTTTGCAACTGAATCTTTTCTTGAACTTGGTGCTCACAGTTTGGCTATGCTGGTTTGCCAGCGTGTCCCAAGGTTCTGTGTGCCTGTCTCTACTTCCCCAGTGTTGGGGTCACTGACAGTATGAGTGCATCCAACATTTATGTGGATGCTGGGAATTTATACTTTCAAGACTACTTAGTGAGCTGTTCCCCAACCCTCTCTGTATTATGTTTTTTAGACAATTAAAAACTCCTCATTTTTATTTGTAAAGTACCATTTCGTACATGGAGAAGCTAAGGAGAGCCATCTATATGGAACTCAAAACCGGTGGACAGTAAAGGACAGCACATGGTGCTTTTTTGCCTTAGGGACGTCAACAACACAGGGACCGAGGAGAGACAGCAGGAATAAATCCAGGCTGATGTGTCGCTGGACAGAAAGCTGCTTCCCTGGCTTCTCAGGCTGCTATCAGCGGGTAGAGGGGTGAGGCCTGTCTGTAAATGAAGACGAAGTCCTTGGAAACCGGGCTGCATCAGCTCCTAGCCTGCCTCATGTTTTTATGCTCCCCCCACCCCAAGTACTAGGGTTTGGCTCAGGGCCCCACAAATACCAGACATCAATAAGCCACCTGGCCAGGCTGGCCTTAAACTCATGATCCTCCTGCCTCAGCCTCCATGGTAGCTGTGATTTCTTTTCTTCTTTTTTTTTTCACTCACAAAAAGCCTAATTAATAAAGAGTGAATTGAAGGTACATAGGATAAGGCCTCAGAAGGTTCCTTTGTGTGGCAATAGACTTGACCTCTCTTGCACATCAGTGACCCTCCAAGGAACGACACTAATGTCATCTGCCATGTCTCCCATCCACATGAGGTAGACATCTTCTGTAGGAATCACTGATTTCATGATAAGTGACAAGCTTTCAAATAATCCTGTAAGGAACCCTAAAGGCCCTTCACTGATCCACTAAACCACATGCTCTGTGATAGTGACAGAATCCGAAGGCAGCTGGGAGCACACAGGAAGCCTCAGCAGGAGCAGAAAGCCAAGAATCCCCTAAATCCCAGACTGCTCCTGGTCCATCCCCTTTCCTGCAGCTCCAGGCACGCCAGTTGCAGAGAAGGTCTGCTTGCTCCGACCCTTCTGTGAATCCACACAGATGATGCAATCCCTAAGTTGCCCCTCTCTTGAAGGTGTGGCAATGCACCCATTCCAGGAGCCTTGCGACTTGCTGTGGCCATCAGTGAGATGAATCAGTGCCAGCCCCAGTGTACTCATTAATCCATCCTCCTTCTTCCATGTGACCCACACTGGGGCCCTGCTCCCCAACTTGCTGCATGTCAGCAGCCTGGAGCAACAGGCCAGATGTGATAGTTAGTTGACCACGGCCCGAGGACTACCCTCACTCATCCCAGCTTTCAACCTGATCATACATTGCTGGCACTGCTGTCTCCATGACTACACATGTCATGCTCTCCATCCTTGGCCTCCCTGCTTCCCCTAAGATAACGGTTGCCCTTGCCCTGAGGAGGAGCTTCTGCCTTTAGAATTGGGCTCTTACCTGTGACCTCCTGTCATGGGCCAGAGTGCTACAGAGCTAAGCTTGCTTTCTCCATCCCCTACTGGCCCTCTTGAGACTCCTCCGCAGGGTGGAGATCCCACTAGCTCCTGGCCCAACTCCCTTCTGGGCACACCCTCCATCCACAGAAGTTTCTTTCAGGTCCCACCTTCCCAGACAGTTAATGGAATCAGTACACCCACTAGGATTACTGCAGGAAACACTAAGATGGTTCTCAAGAAAACCTCATAACTCATCTACAGTGGAAATTCCAGCCTCCGCCTCTGCCTCATAGACTCCTTCCTGTTTTCGTTCTGTTGAACATCTGTCACTTGCTAAATGTCCTGGATGTTGGCCTGGCTAGCTTGGTTGTCACTTCTCGATCACAGTTTGGCCTGAATTGCGTAAGCTTTGTTCACTTGTGTATGTGTGCACACGGCATACACGCAATGAATTCTTTGTTAGCCTCGTGCTACAAAATGTGCACATTCATTTTCCAGCAGGTGCTCCAGGGGATAGTCTTGGAGTTGGGGTGTACCATGCCCTCTGCAATTCGGGATCCTGGGATGGCACACCAGATAGATGATCTGTCTTTTCTCCCAGTCTTTAGCTATTCTGTAGGTGGGGGTTTGCTCTTCCATAGAGCCGACCTCTGCTAGAGAATTCATTTAACTCAGTTCATGACATTTTTTTTTAAATGATAACATAATCCTGCTCAGTCTCAGACTCTGTATCCAAGCAGACAGCCAGGCTGAGGGAAGTGCTGCCCTGGACATCCTGCTGTTCTTCTGGGCCTCAGTGATGGGGAGGGGTATGTTGGGGCCCAGGAAAGGGTTTCGGGGCCTGACTGGGAGGTCTTCTGCATTCTGGCTATTGTGTATTCCTCACAGTTTGATGCTGCCAGCAGTCAGCTTGGCTGGGGTATGGGGGATGGTGTGTGTGTGTGTGTGTGTGTGTGTGTGTGTGTGTGTGTGTGCTGCAGGGAGGACCAGTCTGAGGACAAAGCTGAGGCTATGTGTAGACACATGGGATCTCTCAGCTCCTCTGCCCGTTGCAAGCTGCATTCTGGGCTTCCATATGAAGACTATCACATGTTCTCACTAATTGAGTGAGTCTGAAGAGGCCAAAGGACAACACACAGGACACGGACGTGTGACACAGACATTCCCCGGGGCTAGCTGGTGTGTGGTGAGCAGGAGAACATGCCTGTTCTCGTTATGGGAGTTTAGATTATAATTAACCCCTTCGTGGATGTACAGGTAAACACCAGGAAGAAAACCGAGCCATTTAATTTATGCCCAGTAAATTGAGAATTTGCTTCTGTTGGTCAAGGGTCACTCCTAAAGCCACAGATGTAGGCCTGGCTAGCTTTATTGCTCTTTCCTATCAGAATTCACCGGAGTGGTTGGGTAAGCTTTGTTCATTCCTGTTTGTGCACATAAGTTCTCAGTGAATACCTTGCCAGCCTCATGCAATGAAACAGTTGGGCATTTCTTTCCCAACAGGTGTAACTGTCTTCAGTCTTCAGGTTGGAGATCTCCATGCAATTTGAGTGCCATGCCCATTGCAGACAGACACTAATTCCCACATGTCGGGTCTCCTGCTTACATTATAGACTAATGAACTCTTAAGCATAGAAAGTTAACTTGCCTCTGTTGCAGATTACCATTTTATAGTTTGAGCTTAAGTTTGGTTATTTATTCTTTGTTGCTTTTTTTTTTTTCCTTTTGAGACCAGCTATTATTTTGTAGCTCAGGCTTTATAGCCCTGGCCAGCTTTAACTAATGGCAATCCTCCTGTGTTGGCCTCCCGAGTGCTGGAATCTCAGATATAAACCATTACTCCTGGTCTGCCCTTAGTTTTTTAGAGAATAGGTTCTCTGTAATCCTAAGTAAATGTTTGCCTAAGATAACCCATGAGGTTCAGAACATGGCCCAAACAGGGATCCCAACACGGAGACCCCTGCTGTGACTTGGTGCTTCTTCCTTGCATCACAGATCCGTTTACTTTGTGGACCTCAAGAGAAGACTGATCATGGGACCTGGATTACATCTTCGTCGTCAGAGCAAACCTTCCATTACCAGAACTATAAGCCGAGTTTCAGGCCGGGACAGAGTCTGAAGTTGTTCGTGTGGCTCAGTTACCGACTGTGCACCTCTGACGGCCAGATCTCAAATATGGAGCTAGCATGACTCCCTCAAAAATTAGGAAATAAAATAAGTCACATGTCTCTGCACTGGGAGTCCTGCGCACACCTCTCCCAAGCACTGCTGAAAGAGAGAGAGAGAGAGAGAGAGAGAGAGAGAGAGAGCTAGAAGAAACTAGAGTGGTGAGGAAAGTGGGGCTGGAGCAGGTCCTTGTGTGGGGGAGGAGTCCCTGCTCAGCTCTCTGTGTCGTACAGCCCTGGGGGAGAGTGGCCACATTCATGCCGAAGTCGCTGGGGTAAGGTGTCTGCTCGGATGGGGAATCCACAGTGATCTCCACAGCCTTGGAAACCTCAGAGAGCTAGCCATGCAGCCTGCAGGCAACCTTGACAAAAACACTTTAATTAATATGTAAAACAGCAGTGGGAAGAAAAGCCAGGTTGATTTCCAAACCACATCAGTAAAAGCACATTCGGGTTAGGAAACCTTGGAGACTTGCAGGCAGGCCCTCTTGTTTGAAGCCACAGAGGTGCTTTTGTGTGAGAGCGGCACCCGAAAAGGCCCTTTTATCTGCCCCCCACAGTGCATTCCTTTCTCTGAGCTTAAAAACATCCCCTTGACCGTCAGGCTGTTGTCTTTTCATTTGCAATGTGCCCTCTGTTTCACTGGGGATTCCTGGGCCTGGGCAGTTTCTGGTCTCATTTCTTGCTGCTCTCCCCATCTCTAGGCCAGTCATCTTTGGCCTTGGTGGGGGGGAGAGGGAAAGGAAGTCAGGGGGTTTCCTTTTCGCTCCCCCTAAAATTCTTCTGCCCATGTGTAACCTAAGCTTTCAGCTTACCTATCGGGCTGAGGTCCAGAAATGACTTAGGCTGAGGGCATGAGATGCATACAATACCCAAGACCAAGGAAGGAGGCCTTGGAGTCTTCAAGTTCAGATAGAAGACCCAGAGGGACAAGGCTTTCTTCCCTTGGTTGGCTCACCTCTGCGCTGTACCGGGAAAGAACACCATGCCTGCTGCTTCCTGTGTGAGTTTCCCTGGCTCCTTCTCAGGGCAGCAGGTTTGAGCTCCTGAAATTCAAAGTACACCGGGCCAGCCCCCACCCCTCTTAATTGCCAGCAAAGCCCCAATACCTATCAGCTCACCAGCCATGAGGCATTCCCGAGGCCCTAAGATGGGCAGGAAACTGCTCCGGGTCACACACTCCCTGGATAAAGAAACTTCCTAGTGGATTTCTGTGATGAAGCTCTATCCTGGCATGTACAAGGCATCGAGTTTGATCCCCAGCATGACAAACAGTTTGGCAAATATGCAAACTTCTTCCTACTTCTTCAGAGGCTTGTCCTTGTACCCAGGAATGGATCTGTTGGCTTCGCTTTCTCTGAGCCCTAAACAGCAGCTTGTGAGCTCCTGGTCGCTAGTTCCTGTCATTTTCTGGCCACAGTTGTCCTCCATTTATCCCTAAGGCCCAGTTGCATCAGAAACTGCAAACACAGGTGCGGATCTCGCTGAGATCGGCATCTCTTGCTGACTCCAATGTGCCTGCCAAACCCTCTGCAACCAGCCGTTTCCGTGAGCACTGGGGCTCTGCATCGGAAAGGGCAGCACACACTTAAGGACCATCCATCAACCTGCCTCCCATCAAATACTTGCAACCTTGTGGTTGGAGATTCGGACCCCCCAGCGTGACCATTGCTTGCCGAGAAGCCGCACTGTGAGTGTCTCTCACCATCTTGCCTTGTTGATGGTCCAAGCATCACATGTGCCCCAGTCTCCAGGACCACCCGAGATCAAAACTCACAGCTTCTGATTGATTGCCCATGCCGGCGGAGGGAATCCTCCTGTCCCACAGCAACCCAGAGGATGCCGGGAACTGCAGCTCTTGGCTGTGCTAACAGGGATTCTCTCGTTTTTATGAAGCCAGCGAAGTCGTTGGTGAAGTTTACAATTTGGGAAACCTATGCTTTGCAAGATTAAGTCTTCCTTGGGGACCACACGGTAGACACAGGACGCATGGGAAGGGCTCCGCACCTCGCTCTCAAGATGCAGCTCTTGTTCTCTCAGACCTGGGCTGGATTTCTCTACTGAGAACCACTGTGAGTGTGAAGTCATTGCCGATGTTTTTCGAAAGTGGATTACTTAAACATTCGCTCTCCCTCCCACAGGCAGTGAGATTTTGGCACCTAGAAAAGGTGCCATCCCTAGCTGTTACCATGGGTGACTTTCCCAAACTGTTGCCCTGGGCCTGGGGCCATCACCCAGTTCACAGCCTCTGAGAGCAGCGGGGAGGCCTCAGGTAAGCCCACCTGACGCACCTCTGATTTTTGGCACTAAATGCAACCCGGGATTTGAGTATGGAGGATGGGGCCTTGCCACTTTCCTTGGGTGCCACAGGTAGTTCGCTGAGCTGTTCCCATCTACCCCATGCTGCTTTGTGTGTCTGAGATGGGCGCTGGAGAGTCCCCCTTCCTGGGCAAGCTGGTGACTTTTCCTGAAGGTCGAAAGCCTATGTTCCAAGTCCCAGGAGTCCTCGTGTCTGAGGGGAAGCTTGTTCATACCTCTTCTGTCTTAGCACATGATTTACGTGCTAAGGGTCTGCTAAAGCTTTGCACACTCACAATTTTGCTGGCCTCCTGTGACCTCCCTTCATTAACAGCTTGCCGCCCACATCTTGTCTACCACCAAGTGAGCCAGCCCATCCTGTGGCCTCCCTTCATTAACAGCTTGCCACCGCATCTGGTCCACCACTAAGTGAGTCGGCCCAGCAAACCAAGGGGCCAGTGTTCTGACTTGAACAAGTAAACCAAACCAGACACTTGAAAAGGAAAGCGATGATGAACAGCCTCTCCTTTCCATTCGGGGACAGCTGCATCAGCAAAGCAAAGTTTGGGTCCATGAACAAGGCCAGCCATGTTTGTGGAGCTAGTTCTGCTCCCAGGCAGGGGGAAACCTAAGCTATGGCACAGGCCGACCTGTCTGGCCCTTTCCTTCCCTTTCCTCCCTCACTTATCAGGTGGGCCTTACCTGATAAACCCCACCTGGCAGGATTCCAGAGGAATACCAGGGTGAGGACTGAGAAACAAAAATTGGGGAAACCGGGGACATCCTGTGAATCGGGCCTATTAGTGGGCCTTGCACAGAGTGAGAGCCTCTCTCCTGCAGTGATGGGGCTGGGGGCCATTCCTGTCTGTGCTCACTGCGAGCAGCTATAGATCCCCGGCAGGAACAGAGCTGCTTTCCAGGATCAGGTAACTGTCCTCCCTCTGTCTCTTTGCATGAGGGTCTACCTGTGTAGCCCTGGATGTTCCAGAATTCACCATGTGAACCAGGTCAACCTTGAACTCACACAGCTCCACCTGCCTCTGCCTCCTGAGACGTGCAGCACTCCGCCCAGCTTCTTGCTTTCGGTAACAAGGTGGGATCATTTCCTTCGGATAAATGTGATTTCACTCCTTGTGCCACCTACTAAATGGCTCGGGTGTGTGCAGACTCAGGCTGTCAGAATGAGAACCGCCATCCGGCAATGCAGAGCTGCAGAGCTGGGAGTGTGGCCCGGTGGGTAAGGTACCTTCAGCACCCGTGTGTAAAGCTGGGCACAGCAGTGTGTGTCTGCTGTCCTTGTGCAGGGCATATGGAGACAGGTGGGTCCCTGGAACACACTGCCTAACTAGTCTTGTCAAATTAGTGAGCTCCAGGCTCAGGGAGAAACTGTCTCAAAAACAAGGTGCTGGCAAGATGGCTCCGTGGGTGGGGCCCTGGCTGCCAAGCATAACAGTTGAGCTCAAGCCTTCTGACCCGTAAGGTGGGAGGAGAGAATCCACTCCCACAAGTGCCTCTCTGACCACCAGACGAGCACCCCGCCCCCCAAATAAGTCACAGGTGTAATAAAAATAACTTCGGAAACAAGATGGATGGTGATTGAGGAACTCTCCATCAGTGCCGGGCCTGCACACTCCCAGGCACACTCACGGCACACACGAAATTTCAAGGAGAAAAAAGCAAAATGAAATAAAAACAGAGTCACTGTTCTTGCTTTTTATTTTATTTTTCCTGGTCAAACAAGAAAGAGTTACAAGGATCCAAGCGGAGTGAGTAGGTCGCCTGCAAGACCCACAGCCACAGTGCAGTGTCCGTGTGTTTGTAGTTGCGTATCCTGAGAGAAGCCGAGGAGTGGAAGTCCTCCCACGCCTCTGGCGGGTTCCATCCATTAACTGCTGTGGCTTAGCCCATTGTCCGGGGCCTCGTCTGACAGGAGTTGGGGATGTGCAAAGGGGTGTTTTCTCTTTCTGTCTTATCAGGCAGACGACGCGTCCTCGTGGCAGCTGCTTGGCTTTGCAGCCTTCAGCTATTCTCGGTCCTGAAAAACCTTTCTGCTGTGGAAAGATCAATGCGCTTGTCTCTGACATAGATCTGCCGTGTTGCAGGGTTAGATGCTGAGTGATGCTTGCATCGATCACTCTGATTATATCTCCATTTAACGGAGAGACCTGAGGTTAAATGAAATTATCCAGCTTATTTAGGCAATTGTTTTCATAACAAACTTGATGACTTCAGAAGTCGGAGAAGGGAAGCCATTACATCCCCTTGGAGCCATTTCCCGGTGTTTTTGAATCCAAGGTTTTGTTTGTAGTTTCAACAGTAAAAGCTTTGAATTTGGCTCTATTTTGGAGCTCAGCAAATTAGTGTGGGTTATAAATATATTTTTTTCTTGGTTTTATCTGACATTCTGTTTGGTCTGAATCCTGGTGCTTGTGAGTTGCTATCATTAACTGTCCATAACAGGAAAAGCTGGGTTGGCAGGCCACCCTGTACCCCTTTATTCTGCATTGTCCTGGAGGTAAAGAGCTGCCACAGCTCCAGCCTTGGGATCTAGAAAAAGCCCTTAGGACAGCCAGCCAGGGGATGGCCAGGGCATGGCACATGGCCAGGGGTCTGCCTTTGGTGTCCTGCCCTCACACAGCTGCTCAAGGAACCAAAGGAAGCAGCCTATTTTGTATACTCGTGACTCTGTGGGGACAGTGAGGAGTGAGCTGGTGTGCCCGCAGTGAGAACTCTGCCCTGCTTTCCCCTTTGAGGAAGATAACGCCTGGGAAGGCCTCGCCTTTGCGAATCTTGTCCTGTAAGAGTTGGAGGCAATCCGAAGGCTTTCTTGTTCCCCAAACCTTAGCCTCTAAATACACAGGTAGTTGAAATGTGTAAATTGTAAACTTCAGCATCTTGATGGTATAAACGTCAGTGTGCGCCGTCATTATATAATTACAAAATCCCACGTAAGTGTAAATATTTTCCTACAGCAGCAGATAGCCATTTGCTTTATCTGGATGCAGGCTTTATTACAGGTCAGCGGCACTTCTCTTGAACACAGTCATTACGTGTAGCGAGCCTGTCATTTTTTAAAGCAAGCTCTTTCATCCTCCCTACTCCTGCCTTTTTCTGGACTAAAACCCACCTTGGAGCTGCCTGCTATTTGTTTTTGTGTTCCTCAGAAGTGAGGTGATGTGGGAGGGGGGACATGGCCCTTGTGACTGTCCGCGAGCCCCTCAGTCCAGGCCCAGGCCGTACATGAGCAGTGCCCGGAGTGTTCCTTGGTTTCCTGCTTCTGGGATAGAACTTAGAGACAAAGCAGACTGAGAGAGAAAGGCTGTATTTCAGCTTACAGCTCAAGGTGCAGCCCACCACGAGGAAGTCCAGGCAGGAGGAGATGAAGCAGCTGCTCATACCATAGCCACAGAGAGCCAAATGGGCCAGGGCTGCTTGCCACTCAGCTCCCATTCTCCTTTGTAAACGGTCCAGATCCCCTGCCTGGGGACCGGCACCAGCCAAGGCTGATGCCAAGGACATCTTCCACAGGCATGCGCAGAGAGCCATCCTCAGATGATTCTAGACTTTGCCAACTGACAGTTAACAGTCGTCATCACACCCAGCCAGCAAGCTAAACCCCGAGGTTCAGTTAGGAGCCCATGACAGTCCACGTGCCACACAGGCAGTGAGGCTGGCCTCGGCATCAGTGATGTGCGCAGGCCGCTGACGTGCACTGTCGGGGAGGGTGTGGATAGAATAAACCAGGTAGCTGCGGCAGCTGCCTGATTCTTGTTCATGAGCAGCGAGGCTCCCCTGGTGTGGTTCCCATGGAAGTTTTTTCTTTTTGGAGGGAGGGAAAGAGGAAAAAAGGGAGGAAGGGAGGGAGAAAGAAAGAGAAGGGGGATGGAGGGCTGTTTTGAAAAATGGAGTCTGAGAAGGAACTCAGTACCTTGCACATTCAAGGTGCACATTCAATACTCTGCCAGTATTCCACACACTCCAGTCCCCCTCGCTTTCTTTTCAACAGAGGAGTGCTGTCTGTCTTTCATTTCTTTCTTTCTTTCTTTCTTTCTTTCTTTCTTTCTTTCTTTCTTT
>NW_026590699.1:7597512-7690840 GCF_907164565.1 Psammomys obesus
TTTCTTTCTTTCTTTCTTTCTTTCTTTCTTTCTTTCTTTCTTTCTTTCTTTCTTTCTTTCTTCCTTCCTTCCTTCCTTCCTTCCTTCCTTCCTTTCCTTTCTTTCTCCTTCCCATTTTCCTTCCCTTCTTCCCTCCCTCCTCCTCTCTCCCCCTCCTTCCCTCCCTCCCTTCTTCCCTTTATTCCTCCGTCCTTCTTTCCCTCCCTCTTTCCCTTTCTTCATTGTTGGTATTTTGTGCACACACTCTTAAAGCTCTCCTCCCACTCTTGTCTCACGGTATTTCCAAGTCCTCTTCCTTAGCTGTGTCTTACTGTATTGACATGCTGATTCCTACAGTGAACAGCGCAATCCCTTTGAACCCTGAGACAGGTGAATGACCTTTGAAACACACACACTGTGGTGCAATGCAGCCAGGTACATCAAATGATTGACAGCTGAATAGAAAATGATTCTCTCAATCGAGTCCACCTGCCAGAGCAAGGCTGGTAGTGTGGAAACTGTTGCACATCCTCCTAAGTGTCGGTCATCACTGGTGTCGAGGCTGTGCGTGCGGGTAAGTAGTCACTGCTGTGATATTTAAAGAGCCTTGTTCTTTTATTTTTCCTTCCTGGAATGGAGAACCAAGAGAACAGAGTTTTACAGACTGAAAACGAGAAGCAAACAGAACAGTGCCTCATTCTTCAGAGTAAACAGAGCAAAGGCCAGCGGTGGCAGATGCAGCCAAGAGCTGGCTCTGTGCAGACAAAGAGGAGATTATGAAAACAAAACTCTCTATCTACTGAAATCATTGTCTTTAATTACCGACCCAGGAGCTTCGTTTAATGCTTCCCATTTGCACAAATGTTTGGAGCGAATGATGCTCACAAGTACAAGTCAGAAGACGAGACTGTTCCATGGACTGGGTGGGGGAGAGCTGGGGTGACACAGATGCATCCCCTGCCCCCTCCCTGCCTAGGCCTGCTTGGGTGGCTCCTCCTGCAGAGTCCTGCAGAGTCGTCATCCCCCCATACACACACTTCCTCCCAATGCCAATACTGGTTTACTTCTTCCCTGGTTCTACAAGTCTCATCACCACCAACCTCTGCTCTTGGTCTTGCCTTGACATGGGGGACAGTATGGAAGATCAAACAGCAAAAGTGAACATGCGTTTGTGGCCTCTGGTCTGTTTTCTGTCTCAGCTGCAGACACACCAGCACAGAAGGCTCCCCCCTGGGGCAGGGAGCTCAGTGTGTCTCCTCTCCTTCCACAGCCTGGGCATGATGTGTGAATGACTAAATTGTGAAGGACTGATGAACAGATGTGGAAATGGGCCCAAATGGTTTTAAAAGAGAGAGCAAAACTCTATCCTTTAGCCAACTAGTGGAAGGAGAACAAGGTCATCTGTGAGATGGCCCCAAAGAGACAGCTGCAGCCCTATGCTAAGGTCAGCCTTCCCCTGGGTCGCTGATGCCTGAGAACTGAGAGGTGCTTCCTCCACTGCTGGACTCTCAAGCCTAACCCTGGTGGGTGACAGTGTGCCTGACAAGCTGTGAGCGCCTGTAACAGGGGCCACCAGAGATGGAGTCAGGTCGGCAAGGTTGCCATCTCCTGAGGGCACTAGCCCTTCGGAACCCCAGGGCAAGTCTCTCTTCATGGATTTAACAGGGTTGCTGAGTTAGCGTAGACCATTTCAGGTTCCTTTAACTCTCGACAATGAATTCTTGCTTTGGATTCTATCAAAAGTTTCGCAAATGTAACACAAAGACTGAACAGTTTCTAAGAAATGGCAATAACCCTGTCTTTAGGTAAACGTCAACTGAGAATGCTCAACAGCAGCTGACGCTGTGTTTGACAGACTAGCTACCATTTCTAAGTGTAAGGCTGAACGTGAACGTCTTTGAGCACGGCGGTTAAGACTGTGGTTGGGCCTCCACTTCAGAGGGCATGGCATGAGGTTGGGATTATGGCGTCAGAAACATATTTGGTGCAGATAATTATTTTCCCCTTGTACCTAGATAGCCACCTCCTTCTTTGTTTTGTTATATAAACACATTTCATTTCCTTCATTCTTTCCTTCCCCCTCTTTCTCTTTTTTTCTTTCTTTCTTACATCCCAACTGCAGTTTTCTCTCCTTCCTTCCTCTCAGTCCCTCTCCCCGTTCCCCTCTGCCTCCCGCCATCTACTCCTCCTTCGTTTCACGTATGTGACATGCTTTGCTGTGCTTTGTGAGTGTGGACACACCCCCCCTCCTCCACCCACCCATTAGTACCTCACGTCTTTAAGCACATGTTTCTTTTCATCTCAATAAAATATTTGTCTAACAAAAGTATATTTGACATGTTTGGGCTGCTGGCTCCAGAGATTTCTCCCTGTGCCAGCAGACACAGCCACAGTCAGGCTCACGGGCTATCTGGTGTCTTCTACGTTCTAAAGCCCAACTCCTGAGAGTGCAGGTCTCGGATCTGCAGGGACGTGGATGTAAGCATGGCACTTGCCAAACTTTGACAGAGTCAAAAGCTTTGGACACACAACCACACAAAAGTTAACTCAAAACCAACCGTGTAATGAGTCTAAGGTGATTCTCACAGTACCTGTCCCTGTGTCAACCTCCATTCAGCCTTGGTTCTCAGCACACTGCGAGGTATCTTGCACAGTGCTTGACACCACAACTCAGCACTGACAAATGCTCCTGAAATACCTCAGTTTAGACTCAAATCTAGACTGTGATGTGAGTTTTATGCTTTGACTGTATTTTCTGTTCTTAAAGAAACATAACACATTATATTATGGGAAACAGCCTTTTTTTAATATTTTCTTTTTGTCATGTAAGTATTGGGTTAACATGCCTTTGGGGTGTGTTGTCAAATTTTGATTTTAAAAATCGCTGCGTGTGTTGTTGACTTGAGGCTCATGAAGAAACTGTGTAGTAAATTTTGGCTTGAGGTTAGATCAAAATTCCTAATAATTGCTAAGTGTTCCCAACAGGCCCCTCCCTTTCCAAAATATGCATTTATAAGTAGGGTCATTGGTACTGTCACTTATAAAAGTGAAATATCCATCAACTCAGAACAAATGTACAAGATGCTTTACATGCTGGGTGTGGTGACCACGCCTTTAATCCTAGCATTTGGAAGGTAGAGGCAGGGGGATCGGAATGAGTTTGAGGCTAGTCTGGTCTATATAGCAAGTTCCTGGCCAGCTAGAGCTACATAGTGAGACCCTGTCAAACATTCAGCCAAGATTTAATTCTTTATGTAAAAATAAACAAGCATATCCATCTCATTAATAAGCAAATGTGCTTTCTCACCTTTAACAAATGGTAGAATATATGGACCAGAGACTTGTCTTAAAATAAATTTCTTTATGATTTATTGTCAGATTTATTTCTACACCAGTTCTGTACAGCTGTGTGCCTGAGGTCACAATGATGTCTATCAGGTGAAAAGAGATCACAAGAAGGTTGCCCTTGGTCCTGCTGCAGGCAGCTGTGCTTGCTGTATACGCACGTGGCACATACGGATGTGTGTGCAGGTCATGAAACTGTGAAGGAGAGCATGGGAAAAGGAGGTCCTCACACAGGGGAGTTAAGATATGTGACGGGAGGAAGAGGGGACCAGAAGAGGGCGTGGCAGGGAGATGATGGAAGAAAATAAAGATGCCACGGGATAACCCTCAACTTTGCGTGGCGATTTTTAAAGCAGGGAAGGCAGGAGCTGAATGCTGTTTTTGCCCTTTCTGTACCTCAGGTGTTGTGCAGCGGCACAGTGCGGGGGCGAGGAGCCTGCTTCACCCCATCTATCAGGAGGGTTTATAGTCACCCCCTCTCACTAAGCTTTCTTCACTCTCTCTGCTGGCCTGGAGCCCTTTTCCATTAATCAGCAGAGTCCTCAACTGTTCCCTGGACTTTCAGTGGCCCAGAGGAATTCCAAGAATTCCTTTAAAGAGAGAACACAAGGTTTTCCGGTAGAGCTCACCAGTGGCCCACAGGCCCTCGTGGTCGTGCTGTGTGTGTGCTGGCTTTCCCTGGCATTCCTGCCCTTCACCTGGTAGTTATAGCTTAGCTTTTCAGTGGATGTGCAGTAGATGGTGCATGGCTTCTTAAGAAAAGGTTTGGTCTTCCAAGTAAAGTTAATTTTCTCTGCTAGCCTAAACAAAAGAGCCTCTAAGCATTAGCAGACACCCACCCTGCCTCCCGTCCCTTTCAGGGGTGAGTCTGTCCTGTCCCCTTGTCAGTGAGGTGGACAGCCTAAGAGCACACAGCTTTCTCTTGGTCTGTGTGGCCTCATCCAGGGGGTCCCTGGGAGAGGAGGTGGTGGCCTGGCTTCCTGCTTGGCGGGCTTTGGTGTCTGCAAGCCTACAGCCTCATCCCCGGAGGGAGAGAAGTCTTTTGGACTCTGCTCTGGCCCTGGCTGACTACAGGTCATTAGAAGACTCCAGAAGCTTGGAGTCCCCCACAGGGCCAGGTCACTCCTGACACGTGTATGTACCTGGGATGTGTGTGCTGTGTGCTGTGCTGGCCTCAGGCCTCAGTTCTTCTGCACAGGCCTTTGTCTTAGTCTTGCATTGCTCATAGCATTAGAGACTCTTGCTGGGTTCCCCACTCCAGGCTGCTGCTCCCCGTGGGCATTTGGAGGCCTACCCGTCATTTACACCACAATTGTTGGGGAGGAGAGCCCTATTGAGATTCTTGTATTACGTCCATTCACTCCCTCATTCACTCATTCCTCTGTTTGTATGGTTTCTCATTGCTCATGACATTCAAGGCAACAAAGCAAAAGTTCTCACTTCTGAAGATTCTGGTGAATGTCCTCTGCACTAGAAAGAGCAGCCACGGCTGCGATACCATTTTCAGAAACTGTGCTGTGGATGGAATTTTGTCTCCCGAGCTCATGTCTGGATTGAGATGCCCCCAGTGCCGTCTTGGAAGACAGGGCCTTTAGAGTTAAGGAGTCTTGCCTGGATTGTAATTCTGCATGATGGCTGCCCTTACTGAACGAGGGAAGTGTGCACACTCAGATGTACACAGGGAAGACAAGAGGAGGGAGCCAGTGATAGAAGGAGAGCAAAGTCCATGGGGCTCAGAAGGAGACTGACTCCAGCACCCTGCAGATGCTTGGGCCGAAACGGAGTGGACCCGATCTGCAACACTTTCTATGGCTTCCGAAGTTATCCTGACAGTGCGCCAAAGCTAGCAATAAAAGCACAGTACCCATCGCTCTCCGCTTTCAACAACAAAATGCTTTGAAAAGCATCTAAGTTTAGCTTGCCCCGAGTCAATGGGGCCTCTGGATCTGGCGGGGGGGCTAGACCTGCCCAGAACTGGACCTGCCCAGGATGGGCGCAACCGCACCGAGACAGCATGGCCTCCGGGTTTTGCCGTCATGGTGTGTTACTTTCTTCCTGTGAAGCTCCTTAAAATACCAACCGGCTGGCTCCCCAAGGTAGAGGGTTCCTGGGCCTCAATCGTCAGCAGCGATGTCACCATAACTCTAAGTTCTCCGAGTCGGGGGGGGGGGGGGCTTGGTATGGTGGAGTGTGGCTCTCAAGTTCCTGGTCTCCAGAAGCCCAAACGGGGCTGGACGGGGAAGGTGCTTTCCCAGGCAGGCCGTGGCCTCAGATCGGAAGCGCACATGCCGCTGTTACTCCTGGCAGCGGAGGAGTGTGATCTGAACAAAGCCAGCCTGGTGCTGTGTGCAGCCCTTTTATGAATAGATCACTGTTCACAGTGCACGGCCCAGTGTGGCTCCAGCGCCAGCCAGGCTCCTTGTCACGTGGGTCGGGGGTGGTGGCAGCAGATTGGTGGGGGTGGGTCTGAGGGTTTCTGAGAGAATGGCAGCCCTCGCTGGGGTCTTTGGGCTGTATATGTTGTGCTGTTATGATTGGTCCCCATTTTCATCTGGTGGTTTTGAGGTGTGAGCTTTCCTGAGCTACTGTTTCTCTTAACTTGATATGCGTTGTTTTTCCTGATAATCTGCATAAACAGATCACCATACTAAATTATTAGGGCAACCACAGTAGGTATTTAGTATTTCTAAGTGAACAAAATTAGAATGTCCCTCTGAAGTTGTCTAAAGTAAAAAGTCCAGCAAAATCTGGTGCCTCAGGTTTGTGATCCTGGGCACTCTGGAAGCTGAAGTAGAAGGGTCAAAAGTTTAAGACCCAGGGCTGGAGTGATGGCTCAGTGTTTAAGAACACGGTCTTCTCTTCCAGATGACCTAGGTTTGATTCTCAGCACCCACATGGAGGCTGGCTCATCCGAAACTCCCGTCCAAGGAGATCTGACATCCTCTCTGGCCTCTGTGGGCAGCAGGCCCACACATGGTGGGCAGACTATGGGCAGGCAGAACATTCATACACATAAAATAAAAATAAGTAAACCTCTGTAAAAGAAAAAAGTTTAAGGACTGCCTGGGCTACAGAATGATTGAGGTACCTTAGTGCCTGGGCAGCTTCGTGAGACCCTGCCTTAGCAGAAAGGGGGGCTGGAGCTGGGAGGGTGGCTGAGCCCTGGCTGAGCCCTGGCAGAGCCCTGGCAGAGCTCTGGCTGAGCCCTGGCTGAGCACGCAGAGGGTAAACTTCCAGCCTTTGCTTCAGGTCTTCAGCCCAGGGATTGCTTTAATCACATCCACAGAATCACTGCTCTTGTGTGTCTGTGGGATTCTGGCTGAAACAGGTAAATAAACAGTGAATCCGGAGGCTGGCTGACAAATGACTTTATCATATGGCTACCTGCTTAGAAGCGGTGCAACTTAAGAGCTTGAAGCCCCCACTCCCACCCCACTTTGAAAACATGCCTGGCTTCCACAGAGCTTGTCTTTACCATGTGTACTCTTCCCTTGAACACTTCTACTTTCTCAATAGCTCAGGTGAGAGGCTGAGGCCACCCCTTATCTCCTTGGGCAGCGAGAAGCCAAGGCAGATGGAGAGAGAGCTGCACGGGCTGAGACTCCCCAGTGGAGACCTTAAATGCTGCCGGAGACATTACCCATCACTCAAGTGGCCTGCCTATCTACCCACCAATGCTCCTTTTCCACCGTGCTCAACTGGGACCCCCATGATTCAAGAGCAGAAAGGATTTATAGCCTTGTGATCAGTTGAAGCTTTTACACAAGACAGACTTGCAGTTGAGGGGACACATGGGCTTGTCTAAGGCCGCACACAGGGAAATGGATGCCGAGCTACGGACTTGGTGGTTAACAGCAGAACCCAAATGCTAGTAGTTGCTTATCAGCTAGTGTGGTACTGCTGTATGGACAGCCTTGTCTGTCCTCATCACTCGACCCCTAAGGGCCTAAGATAGAGCATGGAGCCCAGGGCTCAAGTGTGTGTCCTTAAAGCACCACGGGACAAATCCCTCTTTGTCCTCAAGGTCACTTTGTCATGAGTTTAATATTCATTTGTATATATACATACCCTCAGCCCAGGAATCATGCCACTGCAGTAGGAATAGAATTTACTTTTTCTTTTGCTACCTGTAGCTAATGACTGTAAAGCTTTCTGGCAAAGGAAGATGAGAATCTACAGGAAGATAGAGTTGGCAGAATCCCCACGAGTCTTTTATCCAGGATACAGGCGTTTGCATCTTCAGAGGAGAGCCATGGTGAAGTGATACTCACAAAGGGTGTGCTGAGGAAGTCCTTACTCAACAGCTCACGAGTGATTCTTGAGGCCACCAGGTCCCCTGCAGTCACAGAATCCAAAGAGGTCAATTAAACTTTGCACAGCATGTTCAGCCATCCCGCCTCTGGGAGAAAACACAGGGCTCCTAAGACTGTGGTGGGCGCTGTCATCTGTAGAGTCAGAGCCTGGAGGTCCAGGCAACTGTGGACTAAAGATAGTTTGAAAATTTGGATAATTATAAATAACCACACAATAAAAACCGACCTCAGTGCACACAGTGTTGCTCACTTGCACAGCCTGGGACATCATTAGTCTTTCAACATAGGGAGGAGATGCTGTGAGAACTCAACACAGTGTAACATGGGGCCTAGAGTGTCTGGGATGCTTGAGCCATACCCAACGATGGGCAGAGTTTGAAGGTGAAGGAGACAGACCATGAGAATGGAGCATATTGTGCTCAGAGCAAGTCCCACCTCCTTATTCTTTCTGCATCTTCCTTGCAGCGCTCAAGAATCTGAGGAATCTTCTGCGTGGAGACTGTGAGCTGCCTTTGGTCCACTCTGCCCTGTGCATTGATAAAATGACCCATTTATGGTTTTAAAATTCAGATTTCATCTCCACAAACCCTGCTCTGTGACAGTATGAATGTATTCGAAGCACAAAGCCACTACTTTTCAGCTATAACATAGGCGAGTCATTGTTTTATTTGTTTTTCCAAGCTGACGGAAATTGTTTCCCAGATGACGTGGGAGCTGTGGACTGATGAATGGAGCAGACCTCCAGGATTTGTGCCCTGGAAACACAGGATGCAGAGGTTTGAATTGCCATGGTGGACCTCCAAAGCTGTGCAATGGGGTGAATTTCTGCTCATCAAGGTGCCATTAAGCTGTGTCGACCGGCTGTTTTGTCTGCCCTGTGGTAGCTGTGCTGTGTCTCAGACATCCCCCTTCCAACCCATCGCATTCTCTGCCCAGGCCTGCTAATCTCTCCCAAGTGCTAGCTGATAATTTAAAGTGTGATCACTCCCAGGAGGATTACATTTCAAAAAAGGGCCTCCAAGACAGAAAATACTCCCACGAAAGGCGATGGAGGAGGGGAGGCTGTTATTTTTTAACCTGCTCGAACGCTGAGTTCCAGGCTGTTTCCTTCCCACCCAGTCAGAGCCCACCTAAAACCTGCCCCTGTGGGCATCTCGGCTCCCTCCGCCTGAGAGCTCACGGAACTATTTCTTCCCTGGGGCATGCACAGGCTGTCACAGTAATTCCGGCCGAAAATCTGGTTTATCTCCCCGTGTCCCGGCTACAAAGGACGTTGATTTCATCTAGAGCAGACTCCTGGAGACTGGGTGACGCTGCTCGCTGCTTTGATGGCAGGAGCGTGGGAACGGCAGCTGCGGGCTCCATGACCGCACATGCGGGTGGATTGCAGTCTCAGAAGCAGAAGGATCTATCTTAGGCTCTGAGCTTAAAATACTATTACAACATCTGTTACCTGTTTGCTCAGGTATTTGGACATGCTTTGGGGTGGAGCCCCTGGCCTACCAGGCTTACTCACAGCAGCTTTATTTTGTTGGAATCTGTGTCAGCGCTGCCTCTAGCAGCATCACCATAGGTGCGTGTATGCTATGCCAGTCTTTTCAGTATGTTCTAATGTCATTGATTTATGCGTTCAAAAGCAAGTGTGTCTGGGATAATTTCTCAAATCATCTGACACTAGAGACACATTGCATGTGCACCTAAGAATACAGATACAGAAGCATCACACGGAGATTTTTCGTACCTGTCGTACCTCATTTCGGTGTTCCTGACACCTCCCTCAGGGCAGTCAGCACACACTCACCATGCAGGCTCTGGGCAGGACCCTTTGGCTTCCAGGGCGCTGATGAATGACTTGCACTTGGTTTGGCCAACACCACAGCTAACATGTTCTCCTGAGAGAAGCCTGTGTTTGCCCTGTGTTTTCAGCACATAGACCTTAAAGCCCCAGAGATAGGACTACAGACCACCCCAAGCGAGGGACATACAGCAGCTCTTGTCCAGTGGCCTCTGCTAATTGTTGGTAACCATCTCCATCCCCAGGGCAGGGCCTATTTTAATAGGAAGCAGAAATAGCATCCGTCCTAGTGAGCTTGTAAAACCTTGGTGAATGATTGATGCTTATTAGTTTTCTTTCATGGTCACCTCAGCAGCAACAGCAACAGCAACAGCAACATTACCATCATGACCACCATTATTATGGTTATCATCCTTATCATCATCATCATTATGATCTTCACCATCATCCTCATCGCCACCATCACTACCATCATCCTCGCTACCTTTTATCTGAAAAATACATTGTGATGTAGGTTGAGAAATTTCTGTCCCCCCACCCCACCCCAGCAATGGGCGAAGAGACACCTTGTTGGTGGTATCGTTCGTGTATCAGTCAGTGGCAGAGCAGATGGCAGAGTCCTATGTTCATCCTACCTTGATGTCTGGCTTGGTGGTCAAAGCTGCTTTATGCCTAGAGCATGTTGAAGAAAGGAAAGGAAGAAAGAAAGAAAGAAAGAAAGAAAGAAGGAAGGAAGGAAGGAAGGAAGGAAGGAAGGAAGGAAGGAAGGAAAGATTTCTGTTTCCCAGAAGCGATAAGGAGGTACCCATTTGATGCCATGTTTTACTGTTGGGTAAAGGAAGGCAGGGGTCCCTATGTGATTTAAGGGGTGACCCCCAAGTTGCCCATACAATTATTCACTTGCCTGCCCACTTTTGCAAGTCTTCTAGGAAAGCCTTCTAAGATCCTAAGTTGCCTGTTTCTAAGCAATTGTCTTCTAAGCCAACTTGCGGGACATGTTTATTTCCCAAAAAATATTAGGCCTTCAATTTAAAAACATTTTTAATAGGCAGTTAAATGTACACAAAAGCAAATAGCATAGTATAAAGAGACACAGCGCTATCCACTGTGGTGATAACAAGCTGTTTGCCAGCCCTGTCCAGAGTTAAAGAGGATAGCGAACTGTCTGGGACTAGGCCAATCTTGATGTATGTGTACACACACACACAAGAAACCAAGAGAGGGGGAGAGAAGGGGGGGGACAGGGACAGGGAGAGATTTGTAAGAGGGCTTGCTTTTCTAACTGTTAACTACGCTCTTTGAAGCAGTATGTTTCCTGAAAATTCCACTCTTTTCTTGCTATTAAGCTGAATGCCTTTATGTGTGTATTCACAAGATATCAGATGTCTTTATGTACACAGGAAGAGGTAGTCAGTTCTCTGGGAGTCAGAATTCCAGATGGCTGTCACTGTGGGATAAATGGTGCCTGTTCAAGAGTGCCTGGTGGTCACAGCTTCACATTGAACCTGGGTCTGGACACTCTGCAGTCACTGAGTCAATTATTTAAGTTATATATAATTTACCCTCCTTTGTTCGTCCTCCCTTTTGTTTGTGACTGGGCTTCCCTCTATGCCGAAGGAAGGCCTTGAACTTGCGATCCCCCTGACTCTGTATGCCATGTGCAGGGATTACAGGCTGGTTCCTGAGGCTCAGGCCTTTCACTGGTTTATTCAGCGCATGTTGAGCAGTGACTCTAGCAGGGATTGTGAAGGGCACAGGGCACTGGATCCTTCCCTCCCCATCTGTGGAGAATGGCACAGGACTGTGTGTGAGGGTTGGTTTCAAATGCTGGCATGCCACAATTAACAATTATTAAGGAGTCTTAGCTGAGAAATCGTGCTTTAACTGATGTGGGAAAACCCGTGTCTTAGTTTCTTTTCTATTGCTATGATAAAACACCATGACTAAAACAATTTATAGGAAGATGGTTGTGGGGACTTATGGTTCCAGAGGAATAAGAGTTCCCCAGCATCAAGGCAGAGAAACCTGGCAGAAGGCAGGCATGGCCACAGGAATGTCAGTGAGTGGGTAGCTTGCATCTGGCACCACAGACAGGAAACTAAGTGTGAACTGGGAATGGCGTGTGGCTTTAAAACCCCAAAGCCAGCCAGGCCCTGGTGACAGGCTTCTAGCAAGGCCACAGCTCCTAAGCTTAGACTCTGGAAGGGCAGCTGGTGTTCTTTACCACCAAGCCATCTATCCAGCTATCCTTTACCACCAAGCCATCTATCCTTTAAGAAACCACATCTTTAAGAGCTCTGACGGGGCCCCTTGTGTTCCAGGCCCCAACGGGCCTCTGGGCCAGTGAATCTTTCTTTTTTTAAGCTTGTTGGAGACACTGAAGCAGGAAGTTTCCAGCCATTGTGTTACTGAAGGATGTGGAGATGAGGTGAGCATGCATCCTCGCAGACAGGGCTAGAGAAGTCCCCGCCCGGGGTCTCAGGGTGTACTTTTGGCCCCTGACTGAAACATCCTGCAGAATCCTGACAAGAGGATGCGCAGGACAGCTGAGGCGGCCGGGACAGCACAGGTCTCTAGTGGGCTCTTGGATGGCGAGTCCCCACAGAGGTGTGAGGCCAGGACTCCCGGCTGCTGGAAGCCCAGCCCCTGCCAGGTCCCAGGCACAGGGCCAACCTCTTCCGGCTATGTTTCCTCATCTGTGAAATGGGGTGTGTGGCCCGCTGCGCTTCCCGGGGCGCCAGGCTCTGGCATGAATGCCTGGCATGCTGCCAGCAGTGTGCATTTGCTGTTACTTTTATACAAGTGAATTTGATAACAAGCTAATTACCGAGAGTCAGCTTCCTGTGAAATCTTACTTGTCAAGTTCTGCCCTTGATTCCGTTTATTCATTTACTCAGGATAAAATACACATTCTAACTAGCTGGTTCTCCTTCAGGTGTTCATGAATATTCACGGGGAGCCTGCAACCTAAGGACAGGGCTGGTGCCACCTGCAGAGCAGCCGCCAAGCCTGGCTCCGAAGGAGTGTGCATGTGTGTGTGTGTGTGTGTGTATGATGTGTTGTGCATGTGTACATGTGTGTGTGCACGTGTCTGGTGTATGGTGTGTGTGGTGTGTTGTGAGATCTTGAAATCATTCTCACCAGCCACGGACAGAGCAGCAGCTTCGTGCCAGTTCGGGGAAGCCTGCAGTGGAGCAGGAGACGTGGAGATGTGGAGGCTTCCTGTGCCCCTGCAGGCTGCGCTGGGCTCACTAGTTGACACACACAGCCTGTCTTCTTTCTCTGGAAAGTGGGGCTGGCCCATGGGTCGGAATTGATGTGAATGTCGTCTTTACACTAAATTCAGTATGTTCTGTTTGCGCTGCAGCCCAGTTTTCTTAAAAGTGCTGTTTCCATCATCATCCTAAGGGCACTGCTAGCTCCTCTCCGGGTTCTTAGGAGGGTTTCTGAGGCAGCTGCTGGCCAGCCCCGCCCATGTCTCCAGTGACAAGAAGAGCTTGTCTTTGCATCAGATGATGTCAAAAGGCCTGAAGAAAACAAAGCACTTTCCCAGGGGAGTGGGGCCTCAGGGACCTAGAGGGGACCCAGGGAGGCCCAGCCCAAGTTTCCAGCAGGGCCTGCTACAGTCAGGCCTCCAGCACTGTTAGTGGTGGTTTATTTCCCGGTCTAATGATGCTCTGGATGTGGCTAAGTAAGTCGAGGCCCTGGCTAGCATGCCCAGATTCCTGCTTTCCACCCCCAGCACTGAGAAGACTTTGCTCTGTGATCCACTCCAATCTCGGCACAAGGTAGGAGCATCGGAAGGTCAAGGTCATCCTCTGCCACATAGCAAGTTCATGACTAGCCTGGGCTTCATGAAACACAACGTAAACACAAACCATGCAAGCAAACAAACAACACAATTAAAACACCTGGAGCAGATGTGGGCGAGATGGGCAGAGCCGGCTGTGAGCCTATCCGAGGGGTGGCTGTAGTGGCAGCTTGGCATGCTTTGGAGGGCTCGAGAGCCTGTCCTAGCCCAGGCTGGGGAACAAGATGGAACCAGTTTTCATCCTGTCCCCACTGCAGGGAAACTTGCTGCCATCCGGATGCTGGGGCTGACAAATAGCACGGACTGGTCACAGGCTCTGTCCACTGTTGTGTTCGCCCAAAAGAACTTGGCACGTTCTCTCACGTGTGCCCAGCTACAGGCCAGGACAGAGCCAGAGGCCAAGGAAATGGCTAGTGTATGGTTAGGGCCTCACCCTACCTGTCCCAGCTCTGAGTGTGTCTCCCCTGTGGGGTCTGGAGAAGGTGGTGACAGACCTGGGAGGGAGAGGACCCAGGCTTTGCACTGGTCTTCTGGCTGAGTGTTTCAGTCTATGGATGGTTGCAGAGGAGATAGCAGGCTTCACACAGAGCCTGTGAGACTGCTCAGTGGGTAAAGGCCCTTGTAGCACAAGCCTTGCTACTTAGGGATAATCCCCAAAGAGAACTGCATCCACAAGTTAACCTTTGACCTGCATACCTGTACCCTAGCATAAGGACACACACTTGTCATTGCACAAACCCGGAAAGGCTTCTAGGGATGTCATAGAGTGAGCCCCTGCACCCAGTTTCACCATGCCCTCACAGTTCATTCCACTGCAGGGCAGAGAGTGGTCATGTCCCCAAGGGGACTGTCCCTGTCCTGCTCTGCCCACAGCCCCCGCCTGCCTACCATTCTCTGCCCACCATTCACAACTCTCACTTTCTCTCTGTATTCTGCAGGCCTTGTGCTTATCCTGCTCCTCCATCTCGGGCTGTTTGTGGGTGTTTTCCCAGAGCTGAAACTAAGCTTCCCTCCTTCGACCAGGCAAAGCCCTGGGGTCCTTCAGAGCCCATTCCTCAGGGAACCTTTCTCTCTCAGATGATGTCACGGGGCCACCATGCTGTGTGTTTTTTCCTCAGTTGTTAGGGAACAGGTCAAATGTGCTGCTGTAATGTCGTGCTTTTCAGTTCCTGGAAGCTGGTCACCTCCTCTTCGCCACAGCAGACCCCTGTTGGACTGAAGGGTGACCCCCAAGGACACAGAAAAACTGTATTCCTCCAGCAAACACTGGGCTCCTGATGTGATGACTGGGATCAGGAGCCTTAGAAGCATCCAGGCCGAAGGACTAGGCTCTGCAGAACGAGGATGAGGTTTTCCCTGAGATAGATCCAGAGCAAGATGGGTCTGTGTTAGCAAGCAGCTGATGACATGGGCAGAAAAAGCAGTGCTTATTTTTCAAGGGATATATACTTGTGTTAATAACAATGAGTGATGTCCAGAAGGGAAAAAAATACATATAGAATAACTAAGATTGCACACTGCGGTATATACAATAAATATAATGGGATTAACTTTCCTTAACAAAATGCAAAGAGCCTCATGTTAACTTTTATACGCAAACACATGTGCATGGGAAAGCAAGTGATCCTGAAAATGTAGAAAGGAACTGACAAATAAATAGAAGGCAAATAGAAAAGAAAAGTCAAGGTTAATATCAGTAGGAGTAGACTTTCAAAAGGACAGTTTGACATGACATGATACCAGACAGGCATGTTTTAGAACAGAATGGCAAAGCTCAGAGTATCTCAAAGAAGACTCCTAGGCAGAGAATAAGATATTGGCAAGGCACACAATTTGAATATGAAACTTAAACAGCATCTCATTTTTTTAAATTGTTTGTAAATGCCTATGGTCAAGAGCATGCAACAGCATTTGTGTGGCAGTCTCAGGACACTTGTAGAAGTTGTTTTTCTCCTCTACCATCTGAGTTCTGGGGACTGACCTTGGATTGTCAGGGTTAGCAGCAAACATTTACCCACTGAGCCATCTCACTGGCCTGTCTGTGTTTTTGGTATATATTAAGCAGATGTATTTTAAAGAGAATTAAATACTGCAATTATCATGTTTTGTTTACTCAGAATTTTCTAGAAAACAAAACTAACCAAACAAACAAAAAAAACCCTGCTCTCCTCAAATGCCTGTGGTCTAGTGACATTGTTATAGTATCAGGATTAGCACACCAAGATAAACCCCAGGGTCACGCTTCCAGACAAGGTACAACAGCCAACGAGAGAATGCAGCAACACTCTGGAAATTAAAGATGCGCCACACACTGATGATGGGGAAATTAAAAGTGATTAAAGAGATTTTCAGAGGATAAGGGCATCAGAGTTCAGGGATGTGAAAGGGTGAGAGCCAAAAGAACCTGCATGAGTCTCAAATGAGGGGCCACAAGTAAACTCACCATGCACAGAGAAGCAGAAAGCCTCAGGGCAATAGCCTAAGAGAACCCAGTTCATAAACGGGGCTGGGTAAGTGCTGTGCAAACAGAGGGATCCGAGTTCAGATCCCAGGTACCCACATAAAAGCTGGGAAAATGGTGTCTGCAATCCCAGAGTTGGAGAGGCAGAACAGCTGGGTTTCTGCTGGGGTCTACTAACCATCGGTCAGTCTAGCTCAGGGTGCACCAGGCCGAGCAACAGACCCATCTGAGCAGGTGAAGAGGGAGAACACATCTGGCAGTGACGTTTATCCTTCACAAGCATGAGCAAGGAGGAGGCACCTGAACACACATATGCACAGACCTGCAGACACTACAGACACATGGGGGAGCGGGGAAGGCGGGGAGGGAAGCAGGCTAATGAAGGCTGGAGTTGAAATGCGTGACCCAAACCTTGGAAAACTGCAGTTGGTCAAAGCCTGGATCTTATGGAGGGTCAGACAGCAGAGCATGTGCTTTTGCTTAGCGTCAGGGGTCAGGGAAGGGTGTGGACCAGAGCAGGCCAGAGGCAGAAGTGTCTCTGGCCACAGGGCCTGGGGGCTGCTTGTCCCCATCTGTGGTAGGGCTCCAGGAAGTCTCCTCAGCTTTCACATCTTCCAGCCCTGCTGGAAACTTCTACAAGTAAAGGACTTGGAAAAGGGTTTTACAAATAAAATAAGTCTTTGTTAAGCAAACAAAAATCATACAGAGGTTAAAAGGACAAGATGGGGGGGGCCTTGAGAGACGGCTCAGCAGTTAAGAGCACTGGCTTTTTTTCCAAAGGACCCCAGTTCAATTCGAGTACCCACATGGCAGCTCACAACTGTCTGTGATTCTAGTTCTCGGGGTTCTGACAACCTCACATTGGCATGTGTGCAGGCAGAACACCAATGCACATTTAATAAAAGGGGGTGGGGAAAGATGGCTTTGCGTGCCACTGTTTAGCATGCTTGACACCTGGTGGAGGTGAATGCATTTCTAGGAGAAATCACTAAGAAGACTTAGGAACCAGCAGACAGAGAAGGCCCTGCATGGTGGAACACACCTTTAATCCTGGCACTCAGGAGGCAGAGGCAGGTAGATGTCTGAGTTAAGGCCAGCCTGGTCAACATAGTGAGTTACAGGACAGTCAAGACTATATGGAGAGACCCTGTCTGAAAAAGAGAAATAAAAAAAACAAAACAAACAAACCAATGAACACACACACACACACACACACACACACACACACACACACACAGCAGAGAACTTGAAGGTTCAAAGGCTATGAAAGATACCAGAATAAATTTCCGGTAGAGCCAGGGCACGCTGGGTGGAGGCAAGCCACCTTCCGGCCGCTGAATCTCACATACTCACTGATGACTCCTTATGGAGCTCATGTTTCCGCCTTTCTCAAGGAATGTAGTAATGTAATCTTGCATTCTTTTAAATTTTTTTAAAAAAAACTTTATCTGTATTTCTTGTTTAAAACAGAAACAGAGGTGGGGCATCTTCCAGCCTCTGAGGCTCACTGTCTTACACGCTTTAATTTCTGTCTCTTTGCTCCCATCTTCACCCACAGCTGGCTTCAGCTGGAGTTTTGATGCTGTTGTTTTGAGACCGTGAGGTTCAGCGCATGCACAAGCCTGTATCATTCTCTTTAAAACAGGGCAAGGCATGACCTAAACTCCCTGCTATTTGTGGCCCAGTGGCCAAAGCCAGGAGAGAAAAAGAGAGACAGAGAGACAGGGAGAGAGAGAGAGACAGAGAGAGAGAGGTTTCTGCACCTTCTCTGGCTGCTTTGGGCCCATGAATCTTCCATGGTGAGTGAGTGAGTCCTGCGGACCTCCCTGTCTTGCTGGTCTTGGACGCTCCAGCGACCACACAGGTATTTTGACCCCTTCACCTCAGGCCGTGTTGAACTTCAGCTCCCCCTTTAGTCATTGCTCTGATTTTCTGTAACCTCCCACGTTCTGTGGTTTTTGATCTGTCCTATAGCTGACCCTCCTGGTACACCTTCCAGACCTTTTTTTTTTTTTTTTTAACTTTTTTTCTATTCCTGGTTCATTTTGCTTTTAAACATGAGTTTTTGCTTCTGAGTTTTGCTCCTCCCACAGAGGAGGCGGCTGCTCTTCTCGGCAGCCCATACCCACGGAAGTTTTATTTTGTTAAAGCTCCTCTCGGCTTTTGTTGTTGTTTTTCTTCTTCCTTCTCTTTTTTTCTCCTCCCCCTCCTGACTGTAGCTGTTTTTCTTTATGGGTGCAATTTCCTCAGCTATCTCTCTGGCTCAAATTGGGTGTTTGATGATTACTTGTTTCCTCCCGGGCAGCCCTTTCACTTGTTCCTCGCTGCCACTATCAGCTTGGCGTGTTCCTCTGTCTGGGATGGCCCTTGTTTTTATGAATGGAGGGCTGGGCTGCTCTGCGCAGGGCTGGAGCCGGCTTCTTCTGCCGAGTACACATCTGTTTCCTGTGCCGCCTCTTCCTTGAATGGTGACTGCTGCTGCTCTCAGTGGGCGAGGCAGCAGGAAGGCCTGGGCCACCTCCCCACGCCTGCCTGGGACAGCTGCCAAGCCAGGGAGGGTTTTCCCAGGAGCTGATAAGTGCATTACCAAGACTTCCTGGCTTTCTTGGTTCAGGGCGGCCTTGTTGCCTCAGTAAATGTTCACAACAGCCTGGTCCGAGAAAGTTTTGTAGCTGTGCTCTGCCCATGCAGTCACTTTATGACTGGTGTTTAGCTGCTGTCTGCAGAACCCATTCATGGAAATTGAAAGAAAAACAGCATATATATACATATACACACACACACACACACACACACACACACACACACACACACACATATATATATATATATATATATATATATATATATATATATACATTTTTTCATCTCTAGATCGCTGAAACACTGCTGCCTACCGACGGGCAGTTTATGTACTGGGCTTCTCAAGTGTTGTGTATGGTTATGGTTTGGGACTGAAATGTCCCTCAGGCTCAGCTGCTGGCCATTGGGGTTTGGGGAGGTGAGTGGCTCTTCAGGGCCTCCTTGCTGCTCTCCAGCTGGCTGGCACTGTTGAGAGCTCATGGAAAGTGGGGGGGTTCTTCTGCGAGGAAGTGGGTCCCCAGAGCCCTGCATCCTTCTGTCTCTGGGCCCTCTCTGTGTATTCACTGGCGACCCTGTCCCACACTCCTGTCATGAGGCTCAGCCTGGGGACCATGGACTGAAACCACAAGGATGTAAATACTCTTCCTTCTTTTTCTACTTCTCCCCCCTTTCTTCTCTCTCTCTCTCTCTCTCGTGTGTGTGGGGCACGTGACTGTGAGTGTGTTTGTGTCATACACGCACATGTAGAATCTGAAGACTCATGCTCAGAATCACCCTTGATCGTTCTGCTGCCTTGTTCGCTGAGGTAGGCGCTCTCAATCAAACCCAGAGCTTGCAGATAGGCTCATCTTGGGAGCCAGCTTGCTCTGGGTGTTTCCCGCCTCAGCCCTTCCAGGCTGGACTTCCCAGGCAGGCCACCATGCCTCTCTGTCATTCCCTGGGGAACTGAATTCCACCCCTCTCTGGTGGCACACGTGCTTTAGTGGCTAAGCCACCTCCCCAGCCCCAAATCTCTCCTTCTTTCGTGTCATATCAGGCATTTTGCCACAGTGAGGGAAAGTGAGCACTGCATCTTGGGATTAGATGGGCAACTGGGCTGGCAGTTTCTGTCCACGCTGATCTCCTCACAATGTGCACTTTTTATCATGGCACCTGATGAAGATTTGCTTCGCCAAGACCGAGCCTCCTTGGGGCAGGATGCAAGGCAATCCAGTACCTGTAACAGTGTGTCCAGGGCATGAACTCCAAGAGAGTGCACTGTCTAAGAAGAATGTGAGCTCGTGGGAGTCACCAGAGCATGCAGCACGGAGCACAACCTCTGTGTCTAGGTCTCCGTCCTCCCCAGCTCAGGTGCAGGGCTAATCTACCAGCATTAACCGTACAGGCCCCACCGGGAAGTCCATGTTACTGAAGAAACAGAACCTGGGCTTCTCCTCGGGAAGACATTCTCCGTGCTTCCACTGCACTGCCATCCCATAGCCCAGCACCGTTACAATAATTTCATTCATGCATTTATCTTAAAAAAAACAAAACTTGGAAAATAAGTAAAATGGAGGCCTGTGCTCAGAACCCCTGTTAATTTTTGAACTCTACCTGTCAGGGTGGGGGAGCACATCAGGTAAATTCCCAACATTTTGTTTGAGGGGTAGCAGGGGGATCTGAGATTGTATTAAGCTCCATATTTTATTCTCTAGCTTGCTGCTTTGATTGACTTGTATCCTGAACCGTATACACGAAAAATCGTCAAACTGTCATAGTTTTTGCAGGAAAATGGCTCCTCTGGGATCTGGACAACTGAACCAGACACGCAGAGAACAGGTCCCCTAAGATGACCTTGTTCCTAAGTAAAAACAGAAGAGAACAGGGCAGAATCACCTATGCACCAGGGACCAATAACTAGGTTTGTGAAAAGTGGTGCATTTGTTGCCAAGGCCTGGCAGGACTAGACAGTCTCAAAGAAGAAAAACCTAGCACACCTGTTGGGAAAAGCGAACAGCTTTGAAGGGAAGTCTCTTGAATATCTCCGTGGGTTCCAAGGAGAAAGGGGCCGTGAAGATGGGGCTCTGCCTTGGCCTGTGTGGATAAACTGCAGGCCGATCCCCCTTGTCACCTACGTCTTTCTGAGAACTGGAGTCCACCACGGAATGCTACCCCCTCCCTCCTCCCAATCTGTACAGAATCCACAGTCTTCCTTTCTTGCGTGTGATGCTTTGGGCTTAAAGGTAGAGATACACACAAAGCGCCAAGCTTCATGACCCCTCATCCCTCGGGGCCCAGCTGTGTGAAGATGTGTCATGGCCAACAGAAGGTGCGTATCTAAAGTTCCAGATGCCTCCCAGTGTGTGCACAGACACCTGAGCTCACAGAGGCCTGGCCTTGCTGGGCAGCTGGGCAGTTCCTGGTGACACGCCCTTCTGCAGTGCCTGTCTCTCCCCGCTCTCAACCACACGCTTGGCTCTCAGCACTCACCCTATCATTTATGCTCCACCCGCCAGGGCCCAGCTTTTCACGCCAGTTTCTGGTGTAGAGGCTCCCCAGAGTCACAGAGACCTGCTCCCCATCGCAGGTGCTCTGGAGGAATGAGCCGTCTTCCCTGAAGCCTCAGATGCGCAGATGTGCCCTTAGAGAAGCACCCTGATTCCTGGTGGAAGGCTGGGGAGGTCCCTGGCTGTGCTGGAGGCTCACAGGCTGTCCGGGGTGGGCTCTGTGACACCGGCAGGACCCCAGCCTGCTCTCTCCTCCAATAGCAAATGTCCCTGCTTCTCATGTGCTCTCAGGCCAGGGAACTTCTCCCTTCCCCTGTCACTTCTGTTCTGGCTTCATTACTTATGGCAGGTACTTTGCTTTCTCCCAAAACAGGCTTGTTTCAAGCTTCTGTTCTAGACTGGTTCTATCTATCTATCTATCTATCTATCTATCTATCTATCTATCTATCTATCTATCTATCTCTTTCTACTATGTTTTCCTCTGAGTTCTTAGTTTACCTTTGGATCAAAGAACAAGGTTGGTGCACTCATGGTACCCATTCTTGAAATTTGCTCAGAAAGCACACTGTGAACTTAGGATATGACATCTACTTTTCTCTGGAAAAAAAGACAATATTGGTCATGTAGTTGAAGTGGCTGTAAGGTTTTGAAATGTGCATGGGATTAAATAAACGAGAGTTACATGCTCTAGCTTTCAGGCTGCTGGGAAGCCTGTATGAGTTGCCCCGACTGAAGGAAATCCTGTGTATAACCCATATCCCACTGAGCTAATGGCCAATACTTGGGGAAAAGAAAATGGAAAGATTAAGGATAGGGCAAGAAGTCTGTCTGGGAACCAAACTCAGGGCCTTAGATCTAGTTTTGGGGCAATGCCTTAGTTCTGCTGGATGTGGAGAAGAACCCAAGGAACTAAGTAGGAGGGGTGAAAGCCACTGATAGTGACTAGAGAAACAAAACCAATTCGTTCTTTTCTGACTTACTTGTGTCAGGACAGGGTGACTTTCTCCAGCAAGCAAAGGCAAGTAAGGGATGTGGGTAGATAAACTAAGCCCACAGGAGACAAGAGGGGGTGACGTGGCTGCATTCTCTAAGTGCGAACAATTCACACTCAGTGTTCTGGGTGGCCTGTCATCCTGGTCCCTCAGCAGAGAAGTGAGAATCTGGCCTGGGTGACTACACAGGTCTCTTGTGGTAGACAAAATCCTGCTCATGGGATTGCTTGTAAGCTCAGTGGCTCATTTGATGCTCCTAGCTGAAGGCACTCCAGAGGTTCCGTGATGGCGGTGGACACTGCGGGCTCCTTCTCGCTCTCCACTCGTTTTGGGAACATGGCAGCCACCTGCCTTGCCCTCTTCTCTGGCTACAGATCTCTGTTCCCTTGTCTCTTTAGATGCTGTTATTGCCCTCTGTTCAAATCCAACGTACACTCCCCTCCCTGGCCTTACGTTCTGTTCATCAGACATCAGCCATCACGTTGTTACTCTTCCTAGCTTAGATGTCTTTCTGCAGATCCATATGTCCAACCCCCACAGGCTTCAGTGTTTCATCATCCTACCTCTCACTTCGAATGTACAGAGCCGACTTCCTGAGCTTGCTTTATAACTCACCCTGTATGATAGAATACAGATTCCCTTCCCTCCAAGTCACCCCTCTAATCTGCCTTCCTCCTGTGACAGAGTGGACCTAAACTAAATCTAACCGCACTTTCCGCCCGATCGCGACTCTCTGACTTCCCCATTGCACTCACGGTTCTTTGAAAGCTCTCTTCAAAGCCCAGCTTCTCCGGCCACACGGGGAGGTGGGCCGTTTCCTTTGCCATGCACCTCTGTCTGTCTGTCTGTCTGTGAGACAGATGGGTGTACTTGTCACAGTGAGAATTCTAAGCAATCCCATCATCCCAAACTCCCTCGAGGTGCTGCTGTAATGGTGCACAGTCGGCCCCGTCCTGCTCTTGGCAACGGTTACTCTGGAGGCATCACTGCAGGTTTGTCGTCTCTGTGATGCCGCTGTAAGGTACAGGGCTTTTAAGACTGGCTTCCTACAGTGTCTTACCCACTGTGGTGCCTTCCAGATTCATCTAAGCTGCGGCTGTGAGCTCACTCCCTTTCATGGCTGAGTTGTATTCAAAGGCCACTAGGCTCATAGCTTGTTCATTCGTTCACCTGGGGGAGACACTTTGGTTGTTCAAGCATGGGCAATTATGTCTAGAGTTGCCACACACACTTCTGAGGGGGTCCTCTTTGGAGACCTAGCTCTGTTTCTCCAGGGTAACCAAACACCCAGGTGTGGTGCGACTAGGGCTCACAAATCACTATGTCTTGTGGTTTATCCTGAGGCTCATTTTTTTTTTAACAAAGTTATTTTACTTACTAATTTACTTGCTCCTTGTTTTTGCTAAGCCTAGGAACTAATGCTGTTAAGGTGAACCCTGAATCTCTGAGTTAGACTCCTTGGCCCTGTTTTGATTTTTAAGCATAGACAAAAGCTTCAGGGTGAGGCACTGACATTTCCTATTCCCCAGCCTCTGGGACAGACTGTGAACTATATCCTATGACATCATCTTGAGATACATTTAACTACAGCATTAAATAGTATGCAAACCACATATATATGGAATTAAAAATTCCATCTATCTATCTATCTATCTATCTATCTATCTATCTATCTATCCATCCATTGTGTGTGTGTATGTTTGCAATGGAATCCCCCTGGAGGGCAGAGGACAACTTGCGTGAGTCAGTTCCCTTCTAACACATAGATCCCAGTGTTTGAACTCAGGCCTAGTAGCAAGCGCCTTTCCCTGCTGGCTGTATCCTGACCTCCTCACATTAGTATGCTGTGATAAAAGATGACCACAATTAAACGGCTCTGAAGTTTCCTTCCTCTGTTATGTCAACAAATTGATGTAGTGGGAGGGTCCTCAAAAACATGTATGTCACAGAAAACTTCTAAGTATAGCTTTCTCCTGCCTCTCTGTGATGCACAGCAGACAGTAGAAAAGATGCTCCCTCTGGCTGTCTTGTGTTTATGAGTGAAAACATGAATGGCACGCTGATTCTACAGACATGAAGGTGTGCTTCCATTCTCTGAAAGGAGCGTGGAGGTGGCACAGGGCAGGGTAGCCGGTGCCAGTTAATATCAGCTCTCAGCCACGCTGCTCTGCTCCGCGCTGGGCCGCTCACAGGCAGGAGTGCCAATGAGGGGAGTGGTGCTGCCACAGCTGGCTAGAAAAGGCTGCAGGCCGCCAGCCCTGCAGAGGATGGGTATTCCTCAGAGGGCGTCATCAAGTGCTGAGTGCACACAGGCCCCAGTGCCGAGCTTTCCTGTGTCTTCACTCTGTCTTGATGGGCAATACAAGAATTCTTCGCTTTCACAAAACACAGGAAACCTATTAGAAGTCACAGTTTATGTGACTGTTTCCCGTAGTCTTCAGGCTTTTGCCGTTGAACCACCCTCTCAGGCAGCAGGACACAGCATTGGGCTTGACTGTGAGGTAGGTGGCAGGGTGCCTGAGAATGACTGCAGAGAGCACTGTCCCCTCCCCAAGGGGGACATGGTAGATGGGGATCCTGACCTGAAGGTCACCAAATCAGGTCAAGGGGTCATGACCTGCCCTTAAGAAAACCAATCCTGTTGGCCAAGTTAGGCAAGAATGACAAATAAGGGCATCTGTCAGAGCGCACAGTGTTTCCTGACTTCTCAGTGTGCACGTGAACATCTGTGTCCCCGAGGACACCACACTGGGGAATAAACAAACACCAGCGGGCAGAAGCAGGAGAAGCCGCTTCTGAAAAGAGGAAACTTTTCAGTGAACATAGTCGGGTCACCGTGCTTTAAAGCTGTGTGTGGGGGACAATCAGGAGCAGAAGAATCCAGAAAGATCTCACCTCTACATCACGTCCCGAGAGATCTGAGGAAGGACCAACAGCATCAAGAAACAGGCAATAAACTGTTGTTAATGTGCAAAGGAAAGAAAAGACGGTGTGCTTCCGCCATTGGGCTCGCCTGTTAGCCAAGTTCCTCTCCGAGGGACACAGAGCATGAGCATGGGGCACAGGAACAGCAATCTCCAGTGACCTCGAAGGAGCACGAGGCGACCTGTGCTGGCCAGTGCTATGTCAACTTACAAGCTAGAGTCATTTGGGAAGAGAGAGCCCTCAGCTGAGAAAATGTCCTCAGTAACTCGGCCGGTGAGCAAGGTCGTGGTGCATTTTCTTGATTAATGGTTGATGTGGGAGGACCCAGCCATCCTAGGTGCCACCCCTGGACAGGTGGTCCTGGGTTCTATAAGGCGGCAGGCTGAGCAAACCATGGGAAGAGAGCCACTGATTAACATTCCTCGGTGGTCTCGCATTCAATTCTTGCCTCCCAGTTCCCATCAACTTTCCTGGGGGGTGGACTACAAGCTGCAAGACGAAATAAACCCTTTCCTCCCCAAGTTGCTTTTGGTCAAGGTGTTTCATACTCTGTGTGCCCTGCTTTTACACACACACACACACACACACACACACACACACGCACGCACACGCACACACACTATCTAGCTATCTATCTACACACATATATGTATGTATACACACACACACACACACACACACACACACACACACACACACACACATATATATATATATATTTCTAGATTTTCTTTGTTTCTCCCTGACATCTACTAAGTCCTTCTTGCATGGATGGTGGGTGCTTTCCCCTCACCTGTGAACTGAAGTAAAGGCAAGAATGACTTTGACACAAATGGAATGGTCCACTTTCTAGTTCTTCCTTCTTCTCTGCTTCCATTGGCTGACTTAGACCCTATATCTTTCCTCTATACCTCTTGTACCTTGTCAATAGACAAACTGTGCTGTGTCTGAAAGGAAGAAATGATGTCTCCCTTCCCTAGGCTTAGACTGGGTTGTACTGATGAGGTCTTGCAGGAAGAATTGGTTTGTCATATTTTTCTTCCCAAAGGGGTCCTGGAGAAGCACAATGGGTCAGGTTCTAGCTCTGGGCTGATGGCAGGCCCTGCTTTCCTGAGGTGAAGGTACAAAAAGCTCGTGGAGGACATCCCTCTCGTGCAGGTACAGGTTGGGATGCCATGAGCGAGTGGCAGAACTTCGTTGCACTAACGGGGCCAGGGAAGACCAACACAGGGTGAAAACACACTGTGGGTAGCTGCCACAGGTACTTAGAACCAAAGGCAGGAAAGCTTCCTCCCATACCACCATCTGACATAGCTGGACCCAGGACGCTGAGGCGGCCCTTGGTCCTTGCAATGCGCAGCGTGCACAGCAGCGTGCCCACAATAGCCTGCTGTGTTCAGCCTGATGCAGCCTTTTTAAGAGGGTGGCCCTGGACCAACATTAATAAGAATGAGAAGATAGGGAGGCATCCGGTTTCAGTCTATGTCCACCTCCTGGTACCAGGTTCTGGCACAGGCTGCGGGAGGCACTGAGGCCTATGTATGAGACTGCAGGGTACTCTGAGGGCCCCAAAGGCCACTGCATCAGCTGACGGGTCACTTCACACGTCACTTTTATGGGGTCTTCGCAAGGTGGAAGAGATATCTTGCCATAGCTGCAGGGGATGGCACGCCAGTGTTTCTAATTGCATTCTCTTATAATTGTCAATTAACATAAAATAGATTCCGTAATGTGAGGCAATCCTGTTGTTTGCCTTTGGGGGACAAGCGAGGAGTGCTAACATTGCTTGGCACCGCATGCAGACACACAGATAAGTTTAGAAATGGAGGAATTAGTTCTCTCTTTCCATCATGGATTCCGGGATCAAACTCAGGGCATCAGGCTTATAGGCAGGTGTCTGTACCCAGTGAGGCATCCGCTCTGCTTCTTCCTTCTCAAACATTTTAAATGACAATTCTGGCTGGTGAATGACGGAGTTGAATGCCTGGGCACACTGGTGGTTTTGCCTCCCGTGGAAAAGCCCAGGGAAAGCTCAGCTCGCCTGTGGCAGCAGCAGTGCCATGAGGTGAGAGCAGGTGTTTCCCTTCCTGCCTGAGCTTCGGAGTTAGTTTTGTGACCTGTGAGATCCACATGTGACTGCTGACACAGCAGCTGCCCTGGCTGCAAGATCTGCACAGGGCTTGCTGGAGGCATGGTGGTGAGATGAGAGGCGCTGTACGGCTCAGGGGACAGGTAGGCAGAACTCTACCTGCTAAGCCTGAAGGCTGGAGCCCCATCATTGCACACACATTAAGATTGCTTCTTCAGCTTCCCATGAAAATGCGACTCCGGTAATAATCACTGAGAAAGGTGTGGCAGAGTGTAAAGCCACCTCCTCTGAGCCACCCGTGTGCCCTCATTCTTTAGCACTTAACCCACTCCCTCCCCACAGCAAGAAAAGAAAAATGGAGTGCTGGGAATCTTTCCACTGCTATGTAAGTGGGAGAAGAGAGGCTCAGGCATCATGGGAAATCTTCCTCTCAATGGCCAATGAATAGCTGGCACAAGGCTTCTTTGGAAACAGCTGCTATGAACGTTGGGTTTTGCTTTGAGATAGGCACGAGCCCAGTCTTTCACGGCCTCAAGGCCATGCAAGGCCATGGATATCCAGGCCTTCTGGGGAGAAGGTCCAGCCTGAGCTCAGGGCAGCTGCTCTGAACACTTGGGCAGATGAGGCCAGGAGCATCCCAGGAGGACCCTGTCCAACAGTGCTCAGAAAAGTGAGCAATAGGCTTGAGCAGGGCTGGGGGCTTTGTCAGGGTTGTGGTGTTTGCACCGACGATGTGCTGTCTATCACGGAGCTGAGGAAAGGAAACCAGAGCCCAGCTACAGGCAACCGTGAGAATGCTTTGTCCGAGGTGATGCTCACAGCAAGGGTGTCACCCGCTCTTCCCTCCTCTTGGTACTGCTGGTTTGCCACCAGTCACCTTGAATCTACCTAGATACCAGGCTCATTTTCCCTTTGAGGATGTCAGTTCCCCAGAGTTTGTCAGATATTTCAGTTGGTTTGGAGCAACCCAGCCTGGAGAGGTGTGGCCAGCTTTGGAGGGCTCTCCTGGATTAATTATTTACCTAACAAATAAGTGATTGAATAAACGACTACTTAGAAACTCTACAACTCTGTATTCCTGGATTTGGTCTTAGGAAGGCTGCTGTTTATTTTGATTTGTGCTGCGTTCAAGTAACTTATTTATGCACCTGCCAAAAGGAACATAGGGCACCTTACAAAATGTCCAGGCAGTAAGATAAAAGGAGGCACTGAAGCCAGAGCAAGCAGAAAGCACGGTGGCTTCACTCTTATAGACAGCAGAGATGCATTTTTTAAAGCATCTCTCTGGTATATTCCAAGACAGAAAACAGGAAAGGCACCTCAGGACAATAGCTCTCCAAACATCAAAATGTGTTCTCCTGGCTGAATCAAGGGTTTTACCCTAAAAGCTATTACCCTTCCCAAGGGCACCTACAAGGTTAAGAACATGGAAGGACCTTTCTTAGTGTTAAAAAACTCCCCAGTGGCTAACCTTTTTCTTAAATCTTGGGTTCATTCCACAGCTTATCTGCCAGGAAACACTTGAACTGATAAGAAAAAGTAAGAGCAAGCCCTAGCCTTTTCCAGCTAGCTGCAGAGACAGCTCCTGGGCAGCTGTGCTCCTGGGGCACGCCTTGCAAAGTGACTTCGTTCCTTTCAGCATGAAGAGAAAACAGTCCAGTCTCACAAGGGAAGGCTTTACCACGGTCTCGTTTTCTGGTTTCCAGGAGTGCCTTTAGAGACGATGTGATGCCCCCGGACGGTCTTAGGCAGAAGTGGAGGGGACCCCCCAACCAAGCAGCCCATAGACGCTCTGCACCCTGTGTGTGGGCTAAGCCCTTTCCACCCACTGGTCAAACTTCCTCAAGTGACTTGTGTGGGGCTTCGGGTATTCGTGGTCTCTGCAACCCCCCACCTCCAGCCCCCTCCCCTGCCACAGACATCAGCCGGGCATGATGTCTAATGTTAAAGTCCAGATTTGTTCCTGTCTCCTTGGTCTTGCGCGTGCAGATTTGGGCTGGGAACCTGTATATGCTTACAAAACAGTCCCATAAAGACCCACAGAAATCTGGGTGAAACAACTCAGCAAGTGGAAGATTCGGGGACACAAGTGACCAGCAGCTGCAGGCCATGGGACCTCACAGAGGCACTTCCTTCTTTGCCCCTCTGTCCCCTGCCAAGTCTGGACTTCTGCTTAGCACATTGGGTACACCTCTAAGCCTGCTCACCCGGCCTCAGGGCCCCCACCTGGCCCTTTTCACCGTATCTGCCCACATTCTGGCCTGCTGAGCCAGTCAGAGCGGGCTGTGGATTTTCAGCAGCCCCTGATCGTTGCCTAACTTTTCCTTTAGCCCAGACCCAATGGAGCCAGAGGCAGAGGCCTCGGCGCCCAGGGGCAGGAGGCTGCTACTGGGTCAGCCTCTGGGATGCAGTGAATTCTGGCAGCCTGGGGTAAACATCACCTTTTCCCTAGTTGACCTGCTCTGATTGAAAACACACCCACCCTTGCTGCTCAGATTACAAGTCTAGACTTGACCTTGAGCCAAATTGCTTGTTTTCTGCTTCTTGCTGGGTTTTACACAGGAGGAGACAGGGCAGGCCACGCGGACACAACGCAGGCCTTCTGTCTCCGAGCTGCACACATGGCTGGGACAGTTATTCATTTCGATTAAGTGACATTTAATGTGTCAGAAGCATCTGGGAAGCCATATCTCACGTGTCTCATTTTAAAGATGTGTTGTTTCCTATCCAACCTTCTTTTCCATCACATTAGGATGAGATCTGAAGTCAGTTTGTTTAATCCCTTGTTTGATCTTGGGGAGCCATGTGCTCTGTGGGGGTTCAACATTTGAGGCAATCACAGGATGGAGTACAGGTGGCCTTGGAATTGTAACTTAGAGATTAGTGACGTCAGCAACAGGTTGGGAAATGTTGACATGCAGCAAAACCCTGAAACTGAAACAGCACGGGTGGGGATCACTCTTCCAGCAGCCAGGCTCCAGCCAGCTCCGTGTTTGCCTGACTCCGTGAACTTTAACCTTTGTGGAGCAGGGCTTTCAAACTGTACCAGGAGCCACACTCAGTCATTCTGTGAGGCCCTGAGTCCTGTGGGGATCTGTCTGCTGTTGTGACCTCTGACCTTGCTAGGTGTGCTGAGCCTGCGCAGGACAGGCTCCCTTTCATGCACTGTGTCTCATGTGTAGAGATGTTCCCTGGAAAGGTGTGAAAACTGTGTGTTGAGTTATCATGGCAGGTGACCTGTCCAGAGAGCTGGGCCTCAGTGACACTCAGGTGTGGGTGGAATTCTCCTTCCCTTACTGGGAGTGGGTCCCAGTGTGCTCACTCACTTTTCTTCCAGTTCCCTCCCTAACCATGAACCGAGCACCTAGCTATCCCCCTGCCTCCACATGTGTGGACACTGTTGAGGGGACGGGCACATTTGGGCAAAGCCCAAGCCTGCATCGGCACTGGCCACTTACTACATCTGCTCCTGTGAAGGCTCTTCCCTCCCCTGTCCGGGTGCACAGCCCGTGGTTCCCCAGCAGCTGACCTCTGTCTCGCTTCAGGCTTCTTGATTACACTCTTTAGAGAAAGATCAGCATTAAGAGCTCTCGGGGTCTCATCTCCTCCGTTTCTCTCTGCATTTCTCTTTCCACAGCTTGCCGTGTGCGCCCACCATTCAAAATCCCTCTACCACCATCGCATTTATGTCTCATGCATTGCATTTTCCTCGCAAAAGTAGGTTTGTTGAGTCTGTTCTTCGTGTTAGAAACTGGGTTGTAGAAGAGAAAAGGAAAAAGCTGGTTAGCGTGATGGCTAATTGAGTAAAAATGTCTGTGTAACAAGTGTGAGCACCAGCGTTCAAGGCCTGAAGCTCACATGAAAAGAGGCGGTGTGTGTTTGCAACTCCAGTCCTCCTAAAGGGAGGGGGAGAAAGGAGAAATGCACAGAAGCTCAGCAGAATGGTTAACCTGGAATACACAGTGTGGCAAAACCAAGAGAGACCCTGCTTCAAAAACAAGATGGAGGGAGAGAATGGCTTCCAAAAGCTACCCACTGACCTGTACAAGTGAGCTGTGACATGCGCGTGCACACGCTCTCACACACACACACACACACATACACACACACACACACACACACACACACACACACACACACACACACGCACTTGTGTACTTGTGCAACAAATTAGACAAAAATAAAACATTTTAAAAAGAAAGCAAAGGGGAAACCCCATTATTCAGAAAATTGCTCTTCCTCTTTCTCTGAGATGGAGTCTCAGAGAACGTGTGTCCCTGAATGTTCTAGAGCTCAGTAGGGGGGCTGGAGACATGGCTCAGAGGTTAAGAGCACTGTCTGCTCTTCCAGAGGTCCTGCGTTCAGTTCTCAGCAACCACATGGTAGCTCACAACCATCTATAATGAGATCTGGTGCTCTCTTCTACCCTGCAGATGTACATAAAGACAGAGCATTGTGTTCATAATAAATAAATAAAATATTTATTAAAAAATAGAACTCACTATGTAGCTGATGACCTAAAACTTCCAATCCTCTCTCTTCCTCCCTCTGAGCACTGAGATCATAGTCCTGAACCACCGTGCCCAGTTTATTCGGTGCTGGTGCTAGAACCCTGGTCGTCTTCAGGCAAGCACTCCATCGGTTGAGTTTATTTGTAAGCCTCACACTTCTGCTCTTTGCCCAATGGTGTCAGATTTCATTGAAGAAGATGAGGGGATCATGGGGAACAAAAACTCCTTGCTGGAGGCTCACTGTAAGGCCCACAAGGTTCCCAGGAACTTAGTGACTTAGAGTTTTGGAAGACTGAGGCTCTGGGGATGGCTCTTAAGGAAGGGCCTTGGTGATAGAAGCTGGAGGAGCTGAAGATGAGCTGCTGAACTGTAAGAGTTCAGAGCAGGCCAAGTGACATGGAACAGGATAGTTGTGGAACCTTCCTGTCTCCCCACTGTTGACATTTGAATCCAGCCCCCACGCCCATCACACTCTACCACAGAGCTGCCTGCCTCTAGCCCCGGGGCCAGAACTGCTTCAATAAGCCATGTCAGGGACAGAGAAGTTAAAACACAGGTGACAGTAGTGGGTATGGGAAGACACGGTTTCAGCCACACTCACACACCCTCTGACAGGCCCCAGCAGGTGACATCACGATGATCTAGACGTCTGTTTCCCAGCTCTGGATTCCATGTCCTTCATTTCTCAGCTTTCTTCAAAAGCAGCCAGTGGCTGTGAGAGGCAGGTGATGGGTCCCCAGGATGCACAGAGTTTCACAGAGCCATGGACACACAGCGAGGCCTTCTGGAAGCCTAGCTCATTGCTACAGTTCTTGCCTTTGGAACTTTCTCATGCTGTCTTGACTCTTCCTGAGGCAACTCCCAGGCCCAGGGCTGGTTGACAGGTTCTGTGCTGTCTTCATTCTTTCCTATGCAGTCATGGGGACTGCACAGGAAGGGGCTACTCTGAGTGCCAGGGAGCCGTGGAGAGCCCTCAAGACCCCTGGCTCTTAGTCCCTGCAGCACTGGGAGAGGACGGGGCACACTTTCTTCAGCATGCTCCGTGCTGCACACTAGGTGATGTTCTGTAAGGAGCCCTAGGCTTGGAGTCTGAGTCTTATCAGCTCTGTAACATGGGTTGTTCCTGGATGTGCAACAAAAGCCCGATCAGCCACCGTCGTGCAACGTCTGCGACTCAGTGAAATCATTCTGACTGGGTGAGTTAGGTTCGGTAATGACATCATATGGGATCCCCAAAGACCCCTTTCCTAATACTATTTCACAGACACGAACTCTGATGTCCTCCCAAGTTAAAGCTGTTTCCCTAGTTTTTTATTATTTTTTATTTCTGAGATTATAATTATAATTGTAATGTATTTTGTAATAGTAATAGTAATATATTATTTACATTTATCCCTTCCCTTTCCTCCCTCCAAACCCCCTTCATATGCTCCTCCCTGATCTTCATCAAATTCGTGGCCTCCTTTTTCAGTAATTATTATTATATGCATGTATATACTTCAAAATATAATCTGTTAGTTCTATATAACGGTGCTTGTGTGAGTGTGTGTGTGTTTTCAGAGCTGACCATTTGGCACCGGACAGCCAATCCGTGTGCTTGTCCCTGGGTAAGGCCGCCTCTCCAGCTCCCAGCTTTCCCGAGTTGCCTGTGGTTCTTTATGTAGGCCTTGTAAACTTCTTCCTGTCCACTTTGGCACGTTGTCACCCTTGTTCAGCTCATGTTTAGGCTGTAAGGTTGGTGAGAATTTACAGGTGTACCTTCTGACATTTATATTATATGACTAGGAGACACTATCTCACAGCAAATGCCCTGATCCTCTTACAATCCTCCTGGCCTTAGATTCCCCAAGCCTTAGGTGTAGGGGTGTTGTAACTGTTTCCATGTTTTTAAATTAGCATAAGAATATGCAAAAGTGGCATATATGTTGGGGTGGAGCTTATAGATGCTGAGCCTATGATAGCAAGGCAAGTCCATGTTCTGAAATACAATAGACTGTATCTTTTTTGTTGCATGGCACATTTTCAAGCAAAACAGTCTTTCATGCTTTTGCATCTGGCAGCCAAGGAGAGGATAGTGGCTATGTGACCCAGTGAATGGCTGAGCCTTCTACAAAATTCCATCCAGGGTTCTGGGAGGTTCCCAGCCTTGAGAGTCAGGATGAGGAGCTGAGGAGTGTGGAAGGAAGCCATAGGTCAACATAAACCCAGCACTGTGGTTACAGATACCAGGTGTCTGGTCTGCTGTGCTGGGGTTAGGAGAGGCTGCCGTTACTGTTTCTATGCTATGATGGAGGATGCTATGCCGGTCTTTTCTACATGAAGCTATTACTCAGCTACTATTTAGCCCCCATCCCTTGATTATCTCTTGCTATTACTGCCTCCCCACCTTCACTTCCCACCTCAGCCTCCCATATCTTAAAAACCACATTCGCAGGACCTACCTGATCCCAGGGCCCCTGCTCCAAGACAGAAAGCTCCTTTTCCATGGGCTGAGACTTCATCTCTTCATGCTGTGACATAGAGATACCCTCTACTCAAGGGCCAGCTTTGGTGTTTTGTAGAATCACTTGCCTTCTCTGACATCTTTTCGGGGTCAGTGGCCATTTTATAGCTGGTAGGGTCCTTGTGTGTGGATGGACCTTGCCGCTCCTGGGCTGTAAATACCAGTGGCAAGGCCATGTCTGGGTCTTGCTTCATCCTGGCATCCTTCCCACTGCAGGTGTGTAAAAAAATAGCTTGACAGGCCGGGTCTCATCGGAGTCTGGGTGATCCCAGATTCATGCCACCCTGCTGTCTGTGCCTCCGTGCAAGCCACACGAGATCGCAACATCCAGGAAACAGCGACAGCAAAAGCCAGAAGCCACATGTCCTGTTTCCATCTCTACCTTGTCTGAAGAGGAGGAGGTCACAGGCCTGAAAATCATTGACTCTGTGAACAGAGATTTATTAACTATTTGTTATGCTCCAGGCATCTTGTGTTAACATGCCTTCCCGTGCTCCCCAAGGCCTTGACTTCAAGAACATGCCACCTAGAAGAGCAAGACAGGGTGGCTGATGCTGCCTAATGAAACACACAGGTCAGAGCAGCTAGGTGAGGCCAGGTAAGGGTGTGGTGCCCTGCTGGACTTGCGAGTTTAGAGCTGTCAGGGGAGTCAAGAGAGTTCAGACCTTGCAGAGTGAGTGCTCAGGGGCACAGTGGAAAAGCACATATTTGAAATGTAATTTATAAATGGCATTTGTTTGAGTTTCTGAAATCTAACTTAACTATTTTTTTCTTTAGCCCTACATTATAACACTTCTAGAGATAATGGTGAAATTAATGGAATAATGTGACAGGAGTATTTATTACAGAGAGGAGATTTATAAACCCACAATAGAGAGCTTTGAATCCATCTTAATTTTCACCCAAGGATCAGAGTCCATAATATATCGATTTAATAAATATGCCTGGGTGGATTCCCTTCACTTAGTGCCTATCTAACCCATTGAGGTGGTGTTTGGCTCTTGACTTTCATCAGTCTCCTTGATGGATCCATTTAACCTTGCTCTGTGTCTTGAATGTGACTAATTGATGCGTTAAGACACAACATTTGTAACTTGTAGTGCCCAGCACCACAGCACTGTAGTTAAAAGCATATCGTATTTATTTTCAAAACAAATAGAGTTAAAAAATACATAAGACTGTTACATAGTTAGGTTCATGTGCAGCTGTAGGAACAATATGAACAGACACTGTGCCAAGTTTCTCCCAAGGGGGAGATATTGGAAAACTACAATACACAGATAGTACATAAGGTGTACAAACGGGCCACACAGTGAGCGCCTGTAGTCTGTGCTCAGCGCTCTTGCGCGCGCGTGTGTGTGTGTGTGTGTGTGTGTGTGTGTGTGTGTGTAGGGGGAGGCTACACAGCCACTTCTCTGACAACACTGAGCAATGTCACATCCTCTTCCCTCCCTCTGTGCTTCCTCCATCCTTCACTTCTGGAAAGCATAACATGCTTTACACTTCTAGAATTGTGTCATTTAGAAAATACTAAACAAGTCGGGTCTGGAGAGAAGCCTCAGAGGCTGAGCGCTCAGGTGTTTGCTGCTCTTGTAGAGGACCTTCCTTCAGTTCCCAGAACTCAGGTCAGGTGGTTCACAGCTACTTGTAATTCCAATTCCAAAAGATCCAAAGTTCTCTTTTATAGTGAGCACACAGGCCAGAAAGAACCCAACATGCAAGGGCTTTTGCAAATAAAAACGGGAAAGTCAGAGAGCTGGGGCTGCTTTCTGCTTTCTGGCACTGTTCCTGCTGCCCTGGGAAATGTTCTGTCTTGCTGTGGAGGTCTTGGGAACGGCCCAGAGAACTGCCTGAGCCTGGGGAAGAATCGGGGCTCCATTTCCCACTTCTAGCCTCTGTTTCGTCTCGGGCTCCGTGCTTACCAGGCTATCAAGCCACTTCCCTCTAGATCTGTCCTAGGTTTCCAAGCAACAAGGAGATGCTTGTTTTTTTCTCTCATCATTTACGGAGGTGGACATTTGGGACCTGAGCCCAGGGCTCTGCCGTCATCAGGGCTCAGACAGACGTGTGCACTCTGGAACATGAAGTTAGCTTACCCAGGTTGAGAAATCGGCCTGTCGGCAGAGCCACATCCCACTGGCAATGCTCCCTCCCCTGTAGACAGCAAAAGGCTACCCCCTGGGAGGAACTGAGTGAAAACACATTTCATTGAGTCGGGGTTTTGTTACAAAATAGATAAACTTGCACTGTTTCCAGGCCAACAGGGTTCAAGCCGCTGAGATGCTGACCAAGTTGGCAGTGCCTTCTGGAAGCCTCTCAGCCCCACTGGAATGAGCTGTTGCGCTGGGATACGCTCTCGAAGGGGAGCGTGAGAGTGAGCCAGGAAGTGGAGTGAGCCGGGTCCCCCAGAACATTTGATTGTAACACTGGGCACGCGGCCGAATCCCAGGGGCCTTTGCCCCAGAAAAGATCATGGCTTAGTGGTGGTGCCGGGTAGAGGTCATGCATGCCACACGTTGAAGCAGCCAGGGTGTCCTTGCTTTACTGCCCCCTACGTTAGTTCCATTATTTTAGTTAGGGTGTAATCACGTGAATTGATGGCACCCAGAACGACTGTTTTCAGGCTATTCACAGAGCTGTGAAGTTGCCACCACGATTCAATTTCAAGACATTTTTTTTCCTCCTTAAATCATGCCAGAAAAAAAATAAAATAAAATAAAAGATCCCTGCATCCAGTCCCATCTACACTAGCCCTTGCCGGCCATCAGGAGTTTTCACATCCATGGACCCATGCGTGTGTGGAATCAATCTGTGGGTGATTCATGCTGTCACCTGTGACAGCTTTTTTTTTTTTTTTTGTGGCTGCATAATATTTTGTTGTAAGAAGAAAACACATTTTTTTTTTGTTCCTTCACTTTAAAAATCAGAATTAAAACAAAAAAAAACAATACTATTCAACACAAGATGCTGACTTTGATCATGACAGCCCTGACGTAACAGGGCTTTTTGTGGCTTGGTTGAGGGTCTCCCCTGTGTGTTCTTTCTGGGGTTTATGTTCCTGCTGGCAGAGGGTGCTTGGCTACTCTGGGCTGGGTGTCTGCCATGGGTCTGTTTTGTCAGGTATTTCTTTAGACGTGAAACAGGTTTTTCTGGGAGTTGGGTAGCATCTGTTCTGAGTCTTGGGCAGTTCCTGAGTTTCCCAGGTGAGGGCTGACCCTGTGCGTGCCTGTAGAGTTGGACACTAGGTATGAGAAGACTCAGTCCTCAGTTTCAGCTATTTGCTGTGAACACGCATCCATGTACTCTTAATTCAGGCTTTCAGTCATGTTACCTAGCATACTGAGCTGAGTAGCGGGCGGCTCCATGCCATTGACCACCCACTAAGGAGACGAGGATCCACTTAGACAAGACAAGGAGTCACACTGAGCCAGCCGTCGAGGCCTTCCGTGGGCTCAGTCAAAAGTGGGGGGCAGAATGTTCATGTCAGGCAGAGGCAGCCAAGCCCAAGTCCCTGTGAGTCCCAGCAGGCTCCCTGGGCAGCAGGGGCACTGCCACAGGTGGCGGAGCACCTTTTGTGAGACTGCAGGGGTCCGCCCAGAACGGAGCCTGTGTGTGTGTGTGTGGGGGGGGGAGGATGGAGCCCTCAGCACAGGCTGCCTGGCTCTGGGTGCCCCTGTGCCTCACGGGGGAAGGGGTGCTGCATCAGCCCTACATTTCCCCTGAAGGCAGCAGCCTCCGGGTGCTGTGTTTCCTGCTTGCAGAGATCTACTTGCTGCCTTTCTTGTGTCAGGAGCAGTCACTGGCCTCTGGGCAATCTGAACCAAGACAGCCATCACCCCCAGATCCGTGTGCAGAGCTCAGGTGTGCTGGGATGGCCAAGACAGCACAGAGCAGCCTGCAATGGGAGGTCGTCGCCTGGCAGTGAGATGGGCGGGCAGGCTGTTCCCGTCTCCTGCCGAGCGTGGCCTGGCCTCCACTGGCTGGCAGAGACTCCTCCTGGCACCGTGTGGGATGTGAACTTCCCCCTCGATTCCTGGACTTATTTTGGGATAATGGGCTGTGGAAAGGTTACAGGAGGCTGAGTCTGGCCTGACAATGAAGCTCTGGCCACTGCCAGAGGACCTCGAGGCTATGGCCGAAGCGGCCCTAGAGTCTGTCTCTTCTCAAGAGCAGTGCAGTGGCCCATGCAATGGCTGTTGTTGGGTCCTTCCGTTGGTGGGGGATGTGACATCTGCCTTGTCCCCACTTTATCCCCATGGGGTGGGGCAAAGGAGCTTGGTCTGCCCGCTTTGGGGGCATCCTCTGCCTACACTCCACAGCCAGTGTTTTGGAGCAGATCCAAGGAGGAGTCTTGAGCGAGACTTGTTCTCAGGGCTGCCCCGTTTGGACGAGAGGTCCCTCAGGCCTCCAGGAGCAGCAGGCTACTTTAAGCTCCCCCCACCCCCAGTCTGCTCTCGCTGTAGCAGACAAGTCCTCCAAGCTCCCCAGGAAGCTAGGCTGCTGGGGGGGGGGGGTTACTGCAGCGTCAGGAGTTAATAGCTCCCTATCCTTTCTGCACAGGGTATTGTGGCTCTCAGGCCTGACTGAAACCAAGATATTTGCTTCATCGAAGCTGTAGTCTAAGATGCCAGGAGAGGCCCTCTAGCCCACCTCTTCCAAATCCTGGAGGGTTGCCTCTTCACAGTGATTAAATACCTAGCCAGAACCAGCTCAAGGCAGGAAAGGTTGATTTGGGTGCAGTGTCGGGGTACATAGCCAAAACGACACGGCAGTAGGAGCGGCTCTTGGGGTGCTAAGAGTGTGCGGTGGCTTGCCCAGCACCCTGGAGAGGATTAGGCAGCAGTGAGCACACAGGAAGTGGGACGGGCCCCTCCCCCTGCACCACCTGTGCTGGAAGGCTCACAGGAGTGTGCCCACAGGAACCAGATGGGGTAGAGGGTACTGGATCTCCGGGGACTGACTCGCCACAGACTTCTACATTATTAGACTGAATCAGAGCCTTTCAGGCCATAAGGCCAGAGAGTCGGGTCTAAACGCTCCATCCGTTTCCAGTGGGGCCTTGGTTTTCCCTGACAACTTGAGGCCATTTGGAAAAAAAAAAAATCAGAAGAATAGAAGAAGAAAGGTTAAGTTTTCAGCCAGGCAGAGAGGCTCAGGTGACCTCCTCCAGCATCAAACTAGGCCCCTGTGCAGCCCACGAGGGCTCCCTTTTCTCCAAGGGCCGTCATCAAAGGAGCCTTCGCTTTTGTTTTTAAACCCCATTCTCTGTGAAGCTAGTGTCTGCTCAGGCCATCCCCCTTCCCCTGTCTCGGGTGGGAAAGTATTTTATTTTGACTGGCTGAATTTCTTCTCTCTCACTCTCCCCCTTAGAATCTGCTCCTTTATTCCCAAATGTAAAATTCAAGCTTCAAAGCAAATCCTCCTCCAATCAGTGCCAAATAAGGCAAGAACCCTCACAAAGCCGGGATTTGTCAAGCCCTGCGGTCAGGTTTCAGCCGGGCTTCAGCAGGGCATTCCTGAAATAGTGCCGGCCGCCCCTACCTCCCGGCACTTAGCAACACGACGCCTTTTGAATTTGCTTAAAACTATTAAGAAGTAATTAAGCAGTTAAAGGGTCTTTTTCAGCCGAGCTGAGGTTGGGGAGGGAGGTGGGTTCAGTGAAAGGAAACAAGGCCATTCTCCCGGCCCAGCCTTCCTCTGAGCTGACCTTGCAGGGTAATACATTCATCCTGTATTTTTCTGCTACTGCCAATTTACGGCCTACAGGAAACTAATCTTGTACAATAACTACCTTCCTGTACTTAGTCCCTAAGTAGAGCCAAATGGATTTGGTGGCGGATAGGCTCTCCAGCAGTTCCCGGGAAACAGTGCTGAGTCCAGCAAGATCTGATAGGGCTACCGCTCTTAACTGACTCTCTGTATAATTAGGTTCCTGTTTTGGCTGCCCAGCACTTAAGAACAGAAAATAAAAAGCAGTCCTCCGGCCCCGCCTACCACAGCACTGTCAGTTCCGAGCCAGGGAGGGAGAAGGGCCATGAGACACACTGGAGAGACACAGTTGCCCTGAGTTCAGGGAGCGAGACGGGGCCACCCACCGACAGAATCACCAAAGCCTTCCAAGAGAAGTGGGGACCTGATTAGGGAAAAATAAATATCCTCACAGAAGTAAATTCCACAGTGAGCTAAGGAGGGATGTTCTCATTTCAAAGTCAAACGCATTCCTTAACCAAGAGAGAGAGAGATCTGGAAGAAAGGAGGTGAAGGGTCAAGAGGGGAGAAGGGGGAGGAGTGAGCAGGAGGGGAAGGAGGAAGGAGGGGGGAAAGGAAAAGAGAAGAAAAAGAGGGAACGTCTCTTTATGGGGGAGGGGTAAATTTACATCCAGCCTGAGGTGGCTTGGTTTAAAATGTAGGATGTTGACAAAAGACTAACGCATGCTTCAGCTCTCCAGTGTGCGGGTGTGTGTGTGTGCAGGTGCTCACTCTTGTCTGCTTGTGCGCTAACATTCCTGGGTTTTATCTCTCTCTACCTTGGTTTTGAGAGCTGCCCTGGAGCCCACGGGCTGGCTGTACTGACGGGCTGGCCAGGCAGCTCCTGGGAGCCTCCTCGGGATGGAGGTTGAATCTGTGCTGAAGCACACCCTGCGTTTAGGTGTGTGCTGGGGATCTGAGGTCAGCCCTCACGCATGCACGCCTTTTAAGATGTACAGACACTGCAAACAGCTGAAATGGGAAAAAGGCTGACAAGCTCCCGGCTCCCCACGGCCTCACTGCTCTCCACTGCTCCCCACTGCACCCCACGGCCTCACTGCTCCCCATGGCCTCAGCCTCACAGCTCCCCATGTCCTCACCGGTATAGAAGCAGTACTTCGAGTCCACATCAGTCTTCCTGTGAACTGCATTCACTTCCTGTTTATTTTGTTCTGGATATAACGGGCCTGATAATGCAATGGGGGCTGTTCTAGTCTTCAGGCAGGTTGAGAACATCACCATGACAAAAAGATAAGGGCAGTTATAGAAAGGGTTAGAGAGGCACGCTCTGGGTGACCTGGAGCCCAACAGGTCAGCTCTCTGTAGACGCTTTTGCTTAGCATTCCACACTGGGGCCCTGGTTTCCGGGTTTCTCAAAAGTTCTATGGGAGTGTGATCAGGCTTTGCCACAGGGGTCGGCAGGGACCACATTTTACCACAAAATGTCTGAAGGCCTAGTTCCCAGGGGCCTCAGGTCCTTGTGGCCTCTAACTAGATAGGGCACCTGCTGTGAAACAGGCTTGAATTGGAAAGAAGGCTGGCCTTCGTCCTGGTGGTGGGCAGTGCTGTCCATCTCTGCACCACACTTTTCCACTATAAAAGTAAGCACACTGATACCTCACTAGTGGAACCCTCTCAAGACAGGGGTTGCAGAAGGTAAGGAGCATATATCACATGTCACTGAGACAAAAATTTTACCATAAAGGTTCTTTATGGCACCCAGCAGCCAACTTATCAGTAATAATCCTCAAAGGGTGCGCCATCTGATTTAAGCAGTGTCTTTGCATGGTAGGAATTGTAGGTAGGCCTGTGTGGGAGGGCCAGGACATTCAGAGTGGGATGGCACAACTGGATGAGGGTTATCGGAAGTGGTTGTCAGTGACAGTCAAGAAGGGGTCTTCCCCTGTGCCTGTCAATGGCCCTCTTCCCCACCATCCTGAACACCACCAAGGTTTTTCTGTGCTGTTTCCTTTGAACGTTTGGGCTTAGGCAGGAGTCAGCCTGGCTGCAGAGCCCTCCAGGTGGCTGGGTTCCTGATGGCTGTCAGGGAGGGCTGGGACATCACGTGGGCACCCTGCCCAGCTGTGGTGAAGATCCAAGTCACTCTTGGGAGTGGTGCTTGACACTAGCAAGGCGTCTGCTGACTCACTGGTTGAAGCTGCACACTCAGACCTGTCTGTTGTGAACTTGCTTAGTCCCTTCCTGCCCTGGGACTTGCATGGGGACCTCCTGGCTCCTCACACCTGACCTGTCTGTTGTGAACTTACCTAGTCCCTTCCTTTCCTCGGAATTGCATGGGGACCTCCTGGCTCCTTGCATCAGGCTGGTGTTTCCTGCCTGGTTTGTCAGATAGAAACACCGACACCTCTCTTTCTCTGACACAGTACCAAGCAAACATTAGCTAGAGTGGGGCACTTGACCATGGCTGCTCACACTGGGGAGATGAGCTGCAGACACAGGGAGCGGCCAGGGGCTGTCCCCCAGACTCCATACTGTTCTGTAGCCCCTCCTCTTCTTGCTGAGTTCTCTTTGACACCTAGAAGGGCTAGCCTGGCCTCGGATAAGTGTCCAGAAGACATCTGTGTCCACTGGAATGAAGAAGCAGCAGACCAAATTCGAAGCAGACAGCTTCAGGGCATTGCACAGAGCTCTGTATCCATGGCGATGTCTCCTGTGTGCTTCTCGACACAATCGCTGAAATAGTCCGGATGAATGGAATAGCTTCGTGCTTAGCCCTGGATGCTGTCATTGCCCAAACATTTGAAAGAAAAAGCTTCCTCAAGCCAACGACAATGGCTGGAGAGCTCCCACCCACCAGCCTTTCGAGGCTGAGTATGTTACAGAAGAAGTTTGGGTTACAAGGCAATCTGTGGCTTCACCTGTCAGAATAAGATGAATCTAGAGAGTGTGTTCAAATCATAGGCTCTGGGGACCAGTTTCTAGAAAGTGAGGAGGTTGTCCAGGAAATCAGCCTCCAGGTGCTGTGGGCCAGGCAGGAGCATTCTGGGGCTAGAGGCTCCTCAAGAGCAAGCTGCAATGAAAGTGCTCAGAGTACTTTTGCTATAAAGGGCTTTGGCTTGAGACCATGCCAGTGCAGGTGAGCCTGTAAATACAGGCACGGCTCCGTCTCCCCTCTGAGAGTGCAGAGGCAGGAAGTGTGTAAATGTGTGAGGGTGTGTGAGTGTGTGTGTATGTATATGTGTGTGAGTGTATGTGAGTCAATGGGTGTGAGCATATTGTGTGTGTGTGTGTGTGTTTGTTAAGGGAAGACAGTGAGGAGGACTCAGTTCTCATGCTCTGTAGCACAGTGGGGTGGCTGCAGTTAGGAGTCATTTACTGTACATTTCAAAATAGCTAAAAGAAAGGGTCTGAGTGTCCTCAGCATTAGGAGATGCCCAGTTTGAGATGACAGGAAAAAAAAATCTGCTGGTGTTGATCACTGAATCACACGCTGGTGCATCATCCCACACCCAGGAGCATGCACTATCATGATGTCAGCATGCTGGCTGGTGTCATGTCAACTTGACACGAGCTAGAGTAATTTACGAAGAGGGAAGCTCCGGTGAGAAAGTTCCTGTGAGCCATTTCCCAGATTGATGGCTAGGGGAGGGCCCAGCCCACTGTGGGTGCTGCCATCCCTGGGCTGGTGTCCTGGGTTCTATAAGAAAGCAGCTGAGCAAGCCAGGGGAGCAAGCCAGGAAGCAGCACCCTCCATGGCCTCTGCATCAGCTCCTGCCTCCAGGTTACTGCCCTGCTGGGGTTTCTGGCCTGACTTCCCTGGGTGATGGACCACAAGCTATAAGCCAGAATAAACCCTTTCCTCCCCGAGTTGCTTTTGGTCATGGTGTTCCATCACAGCAATAGAAACCCTAAGATATACAAAAGAGAGAGGGTTGAATACAGGCCTGTAATCCTTGCTACTTAGGGGCTGAAGCAGGAGGATTGCAAGTTCAAGACTATCCTGAGTAATTTGGTGAGCCCCTGTCTGAAAATAAAAAGTGAGGAGAGGGCTGACAACATGCTCAGTGGTATAGCTCCTGCCCAGCAAGCTAAGGGCCCTGGATTTCGTGCCAGTACAAAGGAAAAGAAAGAAAAAGAAAGAAAGAAAGAAAGAAAGAAAGAAAGAAAGAAAGAAAGAAAGAAAGAAAGGAAGAAAGGAAGGAAGGAAGGAAGGAAGGAAGGAAGGAAGGAAGGAAGGGAGAGAGAGAGAAAGAAAGAAAGAAAGAAAGAAAGAAAGAAAGAAAGAAAGAAAGAAAGAAGAAACTATATCATCCAAGAGGAATCACTGACAGAGGCTCCTAACTGAGACCACGTATCCCCTACTGAGTCGCCTGGTGGCGGGTGAGGCTCGCTGATTCTTTGTCTGGGGCTCTGCCTCTGTGAAAGACAATCCACCTGCTCTCTCAGGAGTACTGTGCCTGCCTCAGTCAGGTGTTGGCTATGCTCACGGGGTCACGTGAGACTGTGTGCATGAGAGCTTAGCACACAGCAGACAGGGTAGCAGCCACTGTCCCTGGAGCTAAGATGACCTCAGCTCTCCTGTTGGGATGCTTATTTGATGACCGTCCAAGGACCGAAGTTTCTGGACCCTCTCTGTGTTGGCAGCTGATGGGGATCATCCACGGGTGTCACTGCCTTTTATTTAGGATGCTGCAAAGCTGTGAGGGATTACATCACTGAGCAATGTGCTGGCTTTGAGATGATGCGTGTGTGTGTATGTGTGTGTGCGTGTGTGTGTGTTCCTTACTACGCTGGGACTTGACATGTGAGACCTGGGACTTCTCCAAATCAGAGTTGTGGAGTCAAGCTGCCACAGGTTTTTCAAAGCTTTCATTCTCTACATGTGAATACACCAGTTTTAGAAAACCTGAATTGCTTAAAATCAAGTATATACTACAGAGAAATCTCAAGTTCTAAACTAGAGACTTTTTCTTATTCCTTTGGGAATGCCTTCTCCATTGGCCGTCTACTCTGCTCTGCGAGTCTTCATGAACCGGCAAGCTACTGCAAAACTTGAGCATCGCGGACAGAGACAGGGATGTATGGCTGCATCACCGCCGCCTGGTCCTCAGACTGTGCGAGCACTTGCCCACACACAGTTGAAATGGATGCATCTGGAGACTTGTGTCTAGCTGTCAGGTCTCCTTCCTCTTTGACTTCCTGAGCCTTGGTCACTGATGCTGCTGAGCTGGTCCTGTCTGGTGCTTCCTATTGTGGGTGTTCCCAGCAAGAGATCATTGGGGCTCACAGCCTGGGCCATGGCCGCGACCTCGGAAGTAGTTAGGCAAGTGTGTGTGGTCTGATGTTGGGGAGCCTGCCAACAACCAATGGCATGCTCGGAGATGGTGCAGAGGAACCCTATTGGTCACCCAAAGTTATATAACATGCTCTCTTTTCCAGAATAAACCAGTCTGCGGCCGCTCGCCCGAGGACTGCATTTACCTGACTCCCAGTAACTGACTCCCTGTCCTCACCCACGGGCTGGACCCTTGGGAGAGGACCAGCATCCTATGACTGGTCCACATGGAGCATCTTTTGGCTTCAGAAGTCCAGGGATGGTCTTGTGGCCCCTTGTTCAAGCCTCTTGTATCCGCCCCGTAGGTTGGACCAGTCCTCTGTTACTCAGATGGGCCTGGGACTTCTCACTCTTTTCTTCTTCAGTCAGTCTTGTGAGGGTCATATACTTTTAGAGTTTCGTGTCCTATTTTATGCACGTGTGTCTGCGTGTGTGTTTATGTGACATGTGAGTGCAGTGTCCGTGGGGGCCAGAAGAGGTTGTCAGACCCCTTACAGCTGGAGCCACAGATACTTGGGAGGGGCCGTGTGGACGTCAGGAGCTAAAGCAAAGTCCTCTGCAAGGTTAGCCAGTGCTCGAACTGCTGAGCCATCTCTCCGGACCTCCATCTAGGCTCTGCCCCGATCATGTCCTCGGCCTATAATTTATTTATTTGTGGTTTTATATGTAGCAGCATGGGTTTAGAACTTGCTACTTCACTCAGTGGCTGGCAGTCTGTCATCATTACCTCTCTCAGGGCTCCTTTCTTTGAGTATATATTAATTAAGCATGATGACGGGTTTCATTACAATATCTTCATACTTGTCGTAATGTATTTTGGTTGTATTCACCCTCCTTACTCTCTCTTGTCCCTCCTACTCCTAATAATTCTCTTTCTCTTTTCAACTTGTTCTTCTGTTTTCAGTGTTCATAGTTTTAGGTTTGGGAGAGTCTGAGAATGGTTGCTCTTCTCCCTCCCTGTGTCCCTTTGAGCTCTGAGCTCTTTTCTAAACATCTAGGCTAATCTTATATCCTCTCTTTGGAGACACACAGCAGTGAGTTCTGCAGTTAGAACTGGTCCTTTGAGAAGATAATGACATTCATCTGTTTCCTCTGGCGCCCAGAAACTCACCTGAGATTGGGAAACCACTGTGTTCGCTCTTGCACAGTGTGTTGAAGCCCCTACTGTGCGACCTGCAAGGTCACATCTGCGGGCCGGATGCTCGGCTTGCTCAGGGCCAGTCTTTGCAGTTACTAACACTTTAGTGTGAGGTCACTAGCTTAGAACCACACACACAGTTAAGACAGACAGCCACACAGGAAGTGCCAGCCCGCCAGCCGAGGTCTGAGGGCAAAATCATGGAACACGTTTTATACAGTACTGGAGATCATACTTAGGGCTTCATGCATGCCAGGTAGGTACTGAACTTAGCCCCAGCCCCTAAAATCAGTATTATTAGGTGATATACAAGTTAAAGGATCTGGTCATAGTATTTCTTTTATAGCATGTACATTTTATCTTAGCCAATGTCAGGACACTATCAAATGTTTGTGAGAAAACAAACAAGCAAACAAAGAAAGCACAAAGCCCCAAATACTCGTCTTTTGTTTTACACTAAAATAATCCTGGTAGGGAAGGGAGATGGCTCAGCCAGTTAAGTACTGGTCATGCAGGTGTGAAGATCTGACCTCAACTCAAAGAACCCATGTTGTGAAACACTGGTAATTCTGGAGCTGGAGACACAAGCAAATCCCTGGGACTCACTGGCCAGCTAGTCTAGCCTAATGGTGAGCTCCAGGCCAGCGAGTGACTCTGTTTTAAGAAACAAGGTAGATTCTGGTAAGAGATGGGGGAGGAGAGCAAATATGATCAAATATAGTGTATGAAATTGTCTAAGAATAAATAAAAACATTAAAAAAAAAAAAGAAACAATGTGGATCAAAAACTCAAGGTGGATTTCTCCTTAGGAACAATCCCTGAAGTTGGCATCCAGTCTCCACATGCATGTAAACAGACAGATGCACACACATACTATAAAGAATCTGGTTAAATTAAGAAATCAAATATAGAAAATTAAGAATGTGATGATCTTTGTTAAAACATCGACTAACACAGAGAAGGTATTTTTTTAAGCATTAAACCCAATGAAGAAAATATTGAAAAAGTCTGTAGTCCCAGATATGTCAAACCAATATTAAAAATTCTAAATTAACACCACCACCACCACCACCACCACTACCAACAAAAAGCAAACAAAAGAAAAGAAAACAAAACAAAAGAAAACAAAAGCAAGAGCAAAATTAAAAGACAGCCACAAAATGTTAAATAACTTCAATAATTTTTACAAGTGGTTAGCGGCCATATAGATGTATACATAGGAGGCCTTGATTGATGTTACCACCCAAGATCAAATGAGTGACTACTCCAGGAGAGATTTTCAAACACAAGAACAATAAAAATACAACTGTAAGTGGTTACAAAGTGACGCAAACTGACAGTTTCTAAGCAGACACCTACAGCACTGTGTCCATTGCATATGGTCAGTTGCAAAGGCTGAGTTCCGTGTGACAAGTATCACCACCATTGCTACCATCATCACCATTATGACTGTTATCATGTCCATCATCACCTTTATTGTCATTATCATCACCAGCATCACCAGCATTACCTTATTGTCCATATCACCATCACCAACCTTTATCATCTATTACCACAACTATTAATACCATTGTCACCATCATCATCACCTTCATTACCAACATCAACCTCATTATCATCACCACCATTGTAAGCATCACCACCTTTGTCACCATCATCATCATTGTCCTCATCTTGTGAAGGGGAATGGAGAGTAGGTGATTGACACACGTATCTCAGGTAAGCTACTGGCAGATAGACCTCACATCCACATTCAAGGGTCAGCTCAGGTTCCCAGACACCCAGGCGTCCATGTCAGGAGCTCACTGGCTCACTTGTTGCTTCCCAGTTCTAGAATTATCTGGGCGAATCAAGAGCCTCCCTATAGCAATAGACGGCTGAAATGATTTTCTTGGTTTAAGAAGGAACATTGTGATTTATGAATCTGCCTATAAGCAAACCCTCCAACGTGGCAAAGAAATACAGAATAAGCTAAAATGCACCTTTTCATTTGCTTCCAGTTTATTTTTCCAAGTTTTACTACTTTAGAAAGTGGAGTTTAGATTTTGGCTTTTCCAAAATACGGTTGCTCTATGGTAGGATGGCTTAGGCCTGAGTTGCCCCTTTTTGGCATCCCCCTGCAGTTTTGAAGATCTCATTTCCAGGCCAGATATTATATTTGACCCCTGCCACTGGCAGGATCCAGGCTGACCTGCATCGAGCTGGGACCCCAGTGTCTGGCCAGGGCCTCACAAGTCTCACTGTGAAAAGATATTTGTTGAATTATCCAAGAAAAATAATGAAATAAGCAGCTGGTAACAGCTAGAGCACTAACTGCTTAAAAAGAGGAATCTCTGGTGTGGCCTGCTAGCTTCTGTGTCAGAAGCCGGAGGCCTGTGACTTCACTAGCAGGCCTTCTTTCTCCCCTCTGAACGTGCTGCCCCCATAGTGTTGCACTGTCCAGCTAAGGACATACAGGAGCCTCGGAGAGACTAAGAGTCAAGATCATGTCCTGACATGGGCATTGGCTGGTCCTCTGTGCCCTGAGCCGGCCCCTCTGCTGTTGCCTGGTTCCAGGTATAGTATGCGTTAGAATCCCCCTTCGCTCACGGCATGGCCATTTGAAGGGCATGTCAGATCTCACACCTTCCAGAGCTTCTCTGAGGAATATCCTTCACTAACAGGCTCTCATCATCCACTTGGGGTCTCGGGGTGCTTGCCTGGGCCACTCAACAACGTGCCACAAGTTGGGTGACAACACAGCAGGGTTTTATCAGCTTAGGGCTCGGGATGGAAGAGATGCAGTCACCTGTGGCCTCTCTCCCTCTGGCTCTGTCAGCCGTCTTCAGCACAAACTGGCTTGCAGACCCTTACCCTGACCTACGATGATTTCCTCACGTGGCTTCTCTCTGCTTCTCTGTGGCTCTGTCTGCTCTTCTGAAAGGGTTGTATCTCTTAACTTACCCTCATCCCAAAAGATGTCATTACAACTGATTTTATTTGTGGAGATTATTTCCCAGATGAGGCCTCACTCTGAGGCACTGCCTGGGCATGGACGTGGGACCCCACTCTACAGGGGTAGTGCCGCTGACCCAGAAGGTGGCCCTGCCTGGGTTGTTAGTGCCAAGATGTCAAGGGTGATGACCACGTGACCTTTAGGGCGGTGGGATGAGGTCACAGCATTGATCTGAACTGTGTTTTAATTCTCCTTAGTTTGATGGGCTGGACCTTTCTCTTTCCTAAGATTACGTCTTTTTATCTTCTGTTTAAGTATAGATGTCAGATGAAATGTCGGGCAAGAACGGATTCATTTTCACTTTGAAAACTGCCTGTAACTGGAGGATATCTAGTCTGCCTTCTTGCTTCCCATTTCTTTCCTGTTGATGCCCCTGACCTCTGTTGTCAGGAAGTTTGGGTCTGATAAATGTCGTACCACGGTAACCACTTCTGTCTGTCACTCTGTGCTTGGTGGACATTCCCCGGAAGCTGGAGGAGGATAAAATTTATTTTTTGTGTTTTTGCTATTGAGTCAAGACATAAAAGTGAGCAGGGCATGTGACACGAACAAGGCTCTGATAATTGGTGAAAACGCAAGAAGGCAGCGTGTTCACCCTTCAAGTCGCTTGCCCTGAGCTCTGGGTTGTCACTCCTGGCTTTCTGTTGGGGTCACTTGTTTTTAGCGGGGAGAACTAAGGTGGCCTGGAGGAATGCATGCATCACCTGCTCACCACTACCTCCAGCCTCAGGTCACGGCAGGACCTCCAGAAGGGCGAAGGCCTCGGTGATGTTGCTGCTCATTTAGGTGCAGAAGCATTTTCCATCAAGGAGGGCACTTAGGCTTGTTTGTCTGTTGCTTTGAGTGCCTCTTCCGGGAAGGAGTCTTTGGCTGTGCAAACAGTTCTCAGCCACGGCAGCTCCCAGAGTGAAAACAGTGGAAGCCTGGGCTGACCTCTGCCTGAAGGGCTCCTGCCCACGGGAGAGGACTGGCTGGAGGGAGCAGTGCAGAGAGGGTGGCTGGGCCACCGGAGGCCTTTCCAGGGATGGGCTCACATTTATACATGTTGATAGTAGAAATGTTCTTGTGGTAGGCTCGTGAAGACATCCAGCAGCTCATGCATTCATGTATGCGCACACATTGAATTGGAGTTCTCGATGTATTTATTTCCTGAGGCCCGAGAGTCTTACATCATATTAAATCTCTAGCCTTCTCCCCCTGATGTGTCTGATGCTTTGTGCTGCAGATCCACAAGCCATGGACCCTATTCCCTCTGACCTCCAGTGACCACAGTTTTGCTTTCTCCCTCTGTGTATTTTAATTTATTCTTTTAGGTTTTGCGTAAGTCCAGTCATGCATGTCTTTCTCACTTAGGCTGGTTACTTAGCTGAACTGGATGTGTTCTAGGGCAGTAGCTCCCTCCATTTCAAAGATGACAGTCCAAAGACAGTCTCGAGGCTGCCAGCACTGCTCGGCCCACTTTGAAACCTATAAGGTTACTATGTTACCTTTCTGTGACATTTGCAGGGAGACACCAACAAAGGTCTCTTCATCCCAGAAAGGTCACCCACAATGGCAGACTAAGGAAATGATTCCTCCTGGGTCTAGTTTGGTGGACCATTGACCTTACTGGTGTTGCCCACAGAAGCATGGGTGAGGGTGATGGACAGGAGCACAGGTGAGGGTGAGGGGTGCCCACAGGAGCAAGTTAGGCACATCACTAAAAATGTCTGCCCTGAAATGAATGAGAACTCACGGGTTCGAACTGTATCCATGGAGCTTCTTCATAATATACAGACAGTTTTTCCTCCTGGTGTGTCTCATCTCCAGAGAGAGGCCTTGAATCTTCTAGCTCTTGGAAGCTTCCTTAGGAGTGGCAGTTTTGCTTACTTCCTGTGCCTTGTCAGCTGTCAACTTCTCTAGTACTGTGAGTCCTCCTCTTCCCTCCAATAAGGACCGTTTCAATTCATAGATATAAACACAACATACCTCAAATAGAATGATCTCTGTGAAAAATTAAAACCCATGTGCATTTATTAGGCTTTTCTCCAGAACTGAGCCTTGCTGCATGGCTGCAACACTAGTTAAAGCGTGTTGATTTCTCCCAGGACAAGGCAGTGTCCCTGAGTTAGCCAGGAGCAATTGCATGAATGAATCTGTGTTTATCTAGAGTGTTGTTGAGAGGAACAAGCACCACACCCCAGGTAATGGTGTTTTCTCGCTGTTGGTAAGACATGCACCAGCCTTATAACAGACTTGCAGCGAGGGAGCTTGCAGCCGAGTTTGAGTCCATAGTTTGACAAAGCTCTTCTCAAATCCCAGCTGCATCACAGGCTTGTGCTCTCAGCACTGGTTTCGCTTCATGAGGAAGGGTACCGTTACTTACTAAGATTTGCAGCTTATGAAACCCATGCATTAAAATGAACAGTTTTAAGTTTAGTCGAGACATGAGCATCCCCTGGGTGTGCGGTGTTCTGATGCTGCTAGTTCAGACACACATAGATAAAAGAGAAGTTTCCCCTCATGTCACTTGACACACCACTTCAGATCAGAGAGAATCCAAACGTCCTGTACCCTGCTCTGCCTGCCTCCCTCTGAATCTCCCGAGACTTCTTTCTTTCTCAGATTAAACAGACTCACCTTTAATATCCTATTTCTGCCAGACTCGGTATCTTTTCTATAACATAAACCAAAGCACTGGATTCAGAAACCGTTGGAAGTACAGTATTTAGATCTTACAGTGCAACCTCGAGCCTGGGCCACCATCCCCTAGTCCCACTGTCTCATGGATGACCGCCTTAGAGGCCACTTGCTTCTGATGTCACCAATGAGAGTGGACAGCTCTTTTCTGTGCATTTTTACAAAGCAGTGACAGGGGCCAGGTAGGAAAACAGCAGCCTGTAGGCCAGGCACAGGGTCCGGGAGGTGAGTGCCTGGCAAAAGAGGTTCATGGAGTGAGGTTTCTGCCAGTGAAGCCAACATGGGAGACAGGAGATCATATCAAAATCATAGAATTCAGGAATACTTGACCTCAGGGAGACAAATGGAGTCCTGCTCTCTTGACATCCCTGCTAAACCTACCACATAACCCTCTGCGATCTGTCACAAGTCTCCCCACACACTTTGACCACCTCAGTTCACAGAGAGGGAAGAAAGTAGTGACAGCGAGGGAAGAAGCTGGCTGGTGCTCCCCTCTGGGGAGTCAGATATGTTGAGAGAGCACTGAGGCCTACAGAGGGGTGGAAGTCATCTACCATCTCGAGATTCTGGACTCCGGGCTCCTAGCCACACCACACAGCTTTTCCTTGCTGGCCACAGAGCCATAGGCCTGTGTTTCACATGTCATCCAGGCCTGGCTGCCTTCTGGGATGGGACATGGAGACTCTCCTGCACATAGCCCAGAATCTGCCTGCTGCTTCAGTTGGAAGCCCAGTCGCACAGTCCAGGCTGGTAACTTGAGAGCCAGCAGCAGACTCCAGCCTTCTGTGGAGCTGGTGTTGCCTCAGGGAGGGCATGCCTCAGTCAGAGTGGCTTCCTGGGAACCTGAGGAACTCAGCCAGTCACAGGAAGACGTTCACACTGTCCACTGTCCACACTGCCCTGCAGCTTGATGAGCTGTGACTTTCTGGAGAGACCCGCCTCCTGAGGAGGAAGTCTGCCACAGCCCTGGGAGGCTTCCCCGATGACCTATGAATGTGAAGATGTTCACTGCTCAGCCTGGGCTGGGCTTACGCTTGTGGGAATCCTCCTGTCTCAGCTTCCTGAGTTCTGAGATCATAGTTGTGCACCATCACACCTCATAGGATCCCAGCGTTGGATATCTAGCATGAACCCCGTCAGCGCTGTGAGGCCAGTCTGGACTTGCCTCTTCCCTCTGCCCAGCTTAGATGGCTGCTTCCCATCACTGCCCTGGAAGAGTGCTTGGGAAACATTTTACTGGTCCTCCCATGACAGAAAGGAATCGAAGGGGAAAGGAAAGCTCCCAGGGATTATGGTTGAATTCTTCCTCCCATACTGGAAACAAGCCTGTGGATTCGGTCTGAACTCCAGCCTGGCTTACTTCACCACAGTCGCCTATCAAAATTCTCAGCTCCACAGCCAGCTTGCCGGGCTGCTGCCGAGTTCAGCCTGCCCTGATGGGAAGCAGAGCCCTTGGCTCAGCTCCTCTCCAAAATCTCAGGGGAGACCTTTGACACAATTCCAGTGTGTCCAAGTTCAAGCCACTTCAGTTCAAATCCATGGGTGCTTTCTGGCTCGTCATCTAAGAGTTTGAAAACACGGTCACACAGCCCTGACCTCATACTCACATATGTGTGCTCAGAGGCCCACGGTTCCCGCTACATGGCATCACCACCTCTTTCCAAGCAGAAACCCTACTGTTCTTTGAAAAGCCTCGGCCTCTACGTGCTTGGCTTTTCCTTCCGATTTGCTTCCTTAGATTGCAGCGGCTTTCCTCCTCTGCTGCAAAAGTTACACTTAGATTTGCAGGGGCTGTCAAGAGCAGAGCACCTCGTTCCAAGTGAGCCTGATTGTGACATTGTTGTCTTCATCACAGGCTCCTGAAAACAGAAGGGTCGCTGCTGTGCCCACGCAACCAACCAGTGTTTGGCTCGGGGAGGGCCCTGCAGGACAGTCATTCTGTACACAGAGACCCCACATCTTTGGGGTTTTCCAGGTGGTCAGAGGTGAGGCAGACGCAGACGCCGCTCTGTGAGCACTTGAGCCTGGGCCCCTTGTTAGTGGCCACGCACTTGAGGGATGCTTGCTGTAGGGTGGGTTTAGTCTCTTCTATACTGATGAGGAACTCCGGTGAAGATTCATGTAAAACATTTCTCCTTAGGCTCCTGGCCGTATGCTGAAGCCTTGAAGAGAGTCTCTAGGGGAAGCACACGCCCCTGGATGACGTCCCGTTCTGGGACATCAGCCTTCGATCTCAGCCCTGACACTAAGGAAGCACTTCATTTCCAGCCTGTGTGAGAGAAAGCTGTTGCTGCAAGATTATGACCGGAAATAACAATTCCGACAGCCGTGTCCCCCCCCCCCCCCACCACAGTTTCCTCTCAGTGAACTTTGGTATTGCCTGGCCTGAGCAGAGGCTAGTTACTAAGAAAGTGGCTTCCAAAGGCCAGATTCCTCAGACAGCCAGGACTCTTGAGGACTTTCTTTATCAAAGTGACCCAAGCGGAGGTCCTGACTCTACAGTCTCTCTCTTTTCCTGTGAGGATGAATTCTTAGTGGATGCTAAAGCTTGGTCATGTTCAGAACACCACAGATTTAAGGTTCAAGTGGGCAGTCAGTACTACCCTTCCTATTTCAGACAAAATCGATACACGCAGGAGAGAGCTATGGGCTGTCGTTCCTGCAAACTGGCAAGCTTACATATCTTTATGTCTAAGCCTTAGAGGGATGAGGGCCAATGGATGCTTTCCTATCTGTGGTTCATATAGCTCTTCGCTTTGTAGCATGTGAACTACTGAGCCCATAGTTTACCCAACATGCTCCTAACATGTGTGAATTTTCATGATCAGGCAGAAAAGTGTAGGGAGCCTCCCAGCTAGGAGAATTTACAGACTGTCCCCTCCCACAATGGCCTCTGAGTAGATGCCACTTGCCCTCACTTGACATTTGGTGGGCAGGAGGATCACTGACCAGCTACTGGCTGGGCACACCTTTATTTTGTTTCTGCTCTTGTTCCTTTCTCCTCATCCCTCAAAAATTCATGGTCACCATAGGTCCTTTTACTGTCCCCAGAGTTTTGGCTACAACAGATTATTGTAGAGTTAGAATCTTATAGTCATTTTCAGACTGACTTTTTTCTCTGGATTGCGTAGATCAAGTTTTCTCAAGTGCTTCTTTTGGCTATAAAGTTCACTGGTTTTAGCACCAAATGATACCCAAATGCCTGCGTAGGTACCACGATTAAATGATTGAGTGATTGATTGTCATATTGAGTGACTAATCATTCAGTCACTCACTGAAGCAGCTCCCTCCACCCCAAGTCCTGGAAATTACAAAAAAAAAAGCTGCTGTTTAAACATTGTAGGTATTAGGTATCTATACCTAATCTATACCTATATCTGGACCTCAGTCTTCAACTTACTTAGGTAAATAAGCAAAGGCTGTGACTCCAGGACCATACAACAGGAGTGTGAAGTTTTGTAAGGAACTGTTAAAGCCGAGTGCTGTCCTGCGTTCTCCCCATCTGGAAGCTCCAGCTGCCGCAACTTTGGCAGCTCTTGCCTTAGCCAGTGTCGTGGACTTCAGCCATTTGGTAGGTATAGAGCATCTTTAATTCTCAGCTCCGTGCTGGCATAACACTGCTCTTGCTGTTTCTCATCTTTGTGCCCATCACCTGAAGTCTTCAAACTGTTTCCTAAAGATGGCGGCTTTCTTAGTTTTGAACTTGTATGTTTGTCTCACAATCCTTTGTTATATCTGCAAGTACGTTTTCTCCCAGGACATGACATCCTCTTTCTTACAACAGAAGGTTTAAATTTTGATGAGGATCCCTTATTAATTACCCCTTCAGGGATCTTGAATCTTATCACATATTTTGCCTAAGGAGTCCTCACCAAGCCCAAGACCACAGGCTTTCTGCTGGGAGTTCTGTGGGCCTGCAAGCTCACTGTGCTGGTCTGGGAACCAGTTAGAGTTAATTTTCATAAAAACTCTCTTGATTTGTTTTTAAAAACACGCAGCAGCTTTTCTAGAATTTTCTGGAAATGCTTTCTTTTCTTCCTTGTGTAACTCAGGGCTCTCTGCTGAGGGTCTCTTCAGGATCACCTGCTCTGTTGTTGCTGGGGTACAGTACCTCCACAGTAAGCCTTCAGTTCGGGGGTGCCAGTGCTCCAGTTTCTGTCCTCTTCAGAACTGTTGTGTTTTGTTTGTTAAATTCCTTAAGACTCTAGAAGGTCTAGGGATGTGAATTTTCAATACTGTTCTTCTCTCTCGGAAGGAGTTTACTGACAGGCTGTGGGTTTTTTTTCCCTTTCTTCAAATGTCCTTGGCACTTACACGGCTCTTTGTGTTCTTTCCATTTTCCTTCTGGGTTGACTGTGTGCATGATGCTTTTCGTTTTTGCTAAGTTTCTGGACGTTGCCGATTCCCTGGTTAGATCATATATACAATCCAGTTTGCGTTTAGAACTTGACAGCTGGAGAAGCTGGAGGAGCCGAGTTTGTAAGGTGTGGCTTTTGGCATACTTAGCGAAAAACAAAACAACTTTAGAAAGGAATTTCTGAGAACATCTCAGCTTATGAGTAATCTCACTGTATTTCCTGCTTGGTCTAAGCCACTGATCCTCCTGGGAAGGCCTGGTTTCGTGGGCCTGGGAATGGGGCTGATGTTGGGAAGATGAGATGGAGGAGCTGAGTGTGGCACTGTGGAGGCCTGAAGGCTTCTCTCCTTGGCTTGGCAGGGAAGGCCTTGGGGACCCAGGATGCAATGAACGACACAGGACCCAGGGAAAGCTACTACTGAGGTGTTCCACAGAGTGACTGACGCGGTCACCCTGAGAAAGAGTGAGGAATCTTAGACTGATATTTACCAGTAGGTTTTTTGTTTTGTTGTTTTCACCTTTAGCCTTCTGAGCACCAGGCCATTATGGATTAGAAATCTCTAGAAAACGGTTGCACAAGGCTTGCTTATAATTTTAAAGGCATCACAGACCTCACACTGTGAGCCTACCCACTGAAAGCCTGGTTGAGAAGTCCCTTCCTAAAAGATGCATTGCCGAGGCCGTCACAGGGGTGTGTACTCGCCGAACCATGATGTCTTCCTCCTAATGCCACACATAGCCTGTCAGTAAACAGTGGCTGATGGGTCCAGTGAGGCCAGACACCTGTTTCTGCAAGTAAGACGTCATTGGACCACAGCCCTGAGAGTGACAGTAGAGAAGATGGAGAGGAAGCGGGACCTCCCTGAGCGAGGCACACACTTTTCTTTGGTTTGCTCACTGGAACCTTCCATTTTTCTCTGTTGCAGGTTTTGTGTTCTTGCCTGCCTAGTCCTCCCATTCCTTTCCCCACAGCCTGCTGCCTTTAGAATTCTGTGTTCTATAGCCTGAGTGATGCTGTTATGGTTTTTTTTGTTTTTGTTTTTTGTTTTGTTTTTGTTTTTGATTTTTGAGCCAGGGTTTCTCTGTGTAGCCTTGGTTGTCCTGGACTCACCTTGTAGACCAGACTTGCCTTGAACTCACAGAGATCCACCTGCCTCTTCCTCCCTGAGTGCTGAGATTACACAGTGTGCCACCGTGCCCGGTTCTGAGGCTCACATTTTAAAGCTAGAGTCAAGACCATGCAGTCTCCTTCGTCCACATGTGTCAGGGTGACAAGCCCTCCTCTCATCCACTCACACCCCGCTAGCCTCACTCTTGCTCTCCTCAGATCTGTGCCGGGGCCTTGCTCATGGGAACAGGTGTTTGGCCTGTCTGGGTGGTTCCTATATCCCTGCTAGCTGTGTGAAGGCTAGCAAGCACTTGTTGAGTACCTGAGTGGGCAAACCACTTTATTTCTGTTAGTGGGTGACACATGGCTGCTGGGAGAGTCCATTGAGACAGTGTGTGTTACACCTGGCCACCATCTCAGCTAGTACTTCCACTTGTATCTCCCGAGCTCCTGAGAAGATGAAGTGCAGTGATTTTATGTTTCTTTGAGGGGCTGGAGAGATGGCTCTGCAGTTAAAAGCACCGGCTGCTTTTGCAGAGAACCCATGCTTATTCAGTTCGTAGCACCCACTGACAACTCACAAGTATCTGTAACTTCAGTACCAGAGGATATGACACCCTCTTCTGGCTTCTGCAGTTACCAGACACACATGCAGTACACAGACATGAGTGCAGGCAAAACACCATATACATATCATATAATAAATTATGCATAAAAGTGCCTGAACAAAGAGTTTCATTGAGTGGATATTCAAGAATTCCTCGTTCAACTGCACCCACAGCATACAAGTCAAAGGAAGCACAGTGGGAGGTTAGAGGTCAGTGACAGGGGCTGGATTCTGCTCTAGGCCTAACCCTAGGGGTCATTGTAGCGCTTTGTCTCCTGACTAGGCATCCACTCTCATGGCTGGCTTCCCTCTCATCTAGGAGAGAAGAGGAGCCTTGTGCTCATAAACCTGTGAGTGGAAAGTGGGTCTTCTTCTTCAAAATCAGTTTTTAAGAGTTCATTTACATCTGAAATGGGCAAGGCCAATGGAAGAAACAAACATGTTATCTTAAGGCTCACTTCATCTCTGTGATGTGACAAGATTCTGATTGTACCGAGAAGGCACTCTGAAGGGTGAATGATGCTGCCAGAGAGTCCTGGATTGCCCCGAGCTGCACATCTCCTGGAGGATGAGGTGGGGAAGCAGTGCTGGTTGCTAGGAGCTGGAACAGGCGCTACTTGGGAAGAGCAGCTTGCTGGGAAGATGCCTCAAGATGCTTCCAGCTTCAGAGCTGCAGCTGGAAGGCTTGTGTCTTGACCCCGGCAGAGCTCAGCCCATGTGGAGCTCACTCTGAGACTGTACCCCCTGTCACCCCTCATGAAAGGATGAGCTATAGAAATCAGGGCTGTTACCCACAGAGCAGACTGGTTTGTATCAAAAGTACATATCTGCTCCTGGACACAAGCTATCTTTACAGACATCTGTGGGCCTGGCGTTCAGCCACACACAGACTCCGGTGCCAAACACTGTGGAGGCACCAACCAAGGACACACAGACTGGCCGGTATGTCGGTGGGGAAATATCCGTGGTTACGTTGATTTGTTCGCAGATCGAAACCAAGCAGGGCCTGCTGCCTTCTGCAGATGGCCAGGAACGCTCTTGCGGCTGCTGAGACCCTAAGAGCCTTTGTGTTACAACTAATACATGTTTTATCTATTAGCTTATGACCCATGGGCACTTAAATACTTTTTTTTTCTTTTGGGTTTTTGAGACAGGGTTTCTCTGTGTAGCTCTAGCTGTCCTGGAACTTGCTCTGTAGACCAGGCTGCCCTCGAAGTCAGAGATCCCCCTGCCTCTGTCCCCGAGTGCTGGGATTAAAGGAGTGCGCTACCATGCCCGGCTTTAAATGCCTCTACCAGGGTGTTGGGTGGTGACTTTTCCTTTACAGTGTTTGATGGGCAATGCCTAGGAGGGTACTCATCCTCACACCCTCTCAGTGGCTCACTTGCCTGTCATTCTTGCCTCCCAGTCCCCAACAAAGCCAGAAGAAAAGACGTGGTCATCAGGACACAGTCTATGAGTTAGGAATGAAATCTGAGTCACCACTGTTGAGAATAACAGCCCCAACCCCAGCCATGTTGAAACAAACTCAGCACACATGCGCTTTCTGCCATGAATGGGTTAACTCAGAACCCCAGGCATTTGAAATGTCTGTCATCATTTCTTCACTTCTAAGCTATCTAAGGAGACACTCACCTGCTTGGCTACATGTAGAATCCGCAGATATGTGTTTATTGATGTGTGGGGGAGGCTTGCTTATAGTTTCAGAGGGTTAGTCCATGATAAGCACCAGGGGGAAGCATGGTAGCAGATAGGCAAGCCTAGTTCTGGAAAAGTAGCAGAGAGCTCTGTTCTCATCAAGAGAGAGACAGAGAGATACAGAGAGACAGAGAGACAGAGAGGCAGAGAGAGAGAGAGAGAGAGAGAGAGAGAGAGAGAGAGAGAGAAGACATTATTAACCGAGGCTCAGGGGCTTCAAACATGGAGCAGAAACTGACCAGGGAGGTCCCACTGAGGCAGCTGGCTGCAGCTCCTGATTGAGATAGAGCCCAGAACAGGGCAGAGCATTCCCTCAGTGGGGTTTCCCAGTGGAAGAACAAAGAGCAGAAAAATGACACCATCAAATTGAGAGTTCAGGACGTCCAGTAGAAACCCACTGGGAAAGCTGAAGCAGACATCTGGAGTTCTTGGTTGTGAGGGTCCCCACCATCCTCTCCATGAATGGGCTCCTGGCTTCTCTCTCCCACTGCAGACATTTTCTTCAATGCAGCAAACTGTAGTAACCTCTGTGGGAAACAGTTTTCCTTCTACCTCTTCCCAAAGACACAGAGCTGGGGATGGGTGGGGAGAGGCAGCCTGAGGCAGCACAGGGTTTGTTTCGTTTTGTTTGTGGACAGGGGGTCTTGACATAAACACACTTTGGTCTGAAGTGAGGGGACAAACCCCACTCCCACAGCCAGATTCTCAGGGAGCTCACACAGTACATGGCTATTTAAATGCATAATGTACATTAGAGGAGATTAAGGACTGTTTGGGGGAGCCACCAGGGACCTTCTAGGTGAAATAGGATGGCAGAAGGGAGAAGACCTGGAGGCAGAGGCTGCAGAGGCCAGCTAAGCTGCATATGCCCAGTGACGAGCAGGGCGTGCGGGATCCGAATGGACCAGCAGTTGGGTGGCAGTGCAGGCTTGTGCAGCCTTTCTGAGGGACACTTCTGTATGGCGTGTGGCCTCGCTGGCGAAGAGTGTCTCTGCCGGCGTGAGCAGGTTGGCGCTGCGTGGGTCGGAGAAGTGAGCATCCCAACGGCAGCGCTTACACAAAGAGGACAATGGCACATGCATGCATGCGAAGAAAGGGGCAGAGGGGGGACGCTGTGTCTGCTGACCCACCTTGGGTCAGGTCCAAGCTGCCCTGAGCCCTCCAGGCCTGTGGTGCATCTTCCTTCATTTCTACCAGCATAGCTGTGGCCATATTCCCTCTCACCACTGTACCACCTGTGAGGATATTCTGTGGGCAGTCTCCCCAACGCAACACTTCCGGCTTCCCATAAGAGACTTAGAAGCATATTTGTCTTCATCTAATACTTTATCATAACACATGGTCCATTTGACTTAATTTCTTCAGTTTCATGTCTCAAGGAAACGTCCCTTGAGCTGTGTTTCCGGGTTTTGGGGAAGCTCTCCCAGCTGTAGGTGGTACTCATTTCCAGACCTCAAGGGAGAACCTTTCCGGTAGGGTGTGTTAGGTACTTGTCTTGGTTCTTGGATAAACTGCCCAGCAAAGCAGCTGTAAGAGGCTTTGGCTCACAGTTGAGGGAGGGACAGTCCATCCTGGTGTGAAGCTCATGGGCACAGGGCAGCGAGGCAGTTGGCGGCATTGCATCCGCAGTCAGGAAGCAGGGAGCAGGGGTGCCGTAGCTGAGCTCACGCTCTCCCTTTTCTTTGGTCTGGGACCCAGACGGTGAGATAGTGCCACTCATTTTATGGCTCTTCTCACCTCAATTAACCTACCATGGAAACGGTCTCAGTGACATGCTCGGAGGCTTGTTTCCATGGTGATTGAAATCTCATCAAATTGACAATTAAGATTAACTTCCACAGAGAGCAAATGAACTCAGGAGACACGGGGCTCAGAACCTCCCTCCAGGCTGGAGCCTGCCAGAGATGGGTGGTCTCTGCTATCACGCGCACTGCTTTGCCGCAGGTCCTGTTCATCATTTTCCTCACTCACCTGCTACCCTCAGTCTGCATTCCTCTTGTCAGATGAACATGGGGTGTAACAGTTATCGAGCTGCTTGCTCTGCTTTTCTAGAAGCTGATCACCAATCAGCTATAATTACAACCAAACAGAACTCACCATATTTACCAGTATTTTTGGAGCCTTTGATGACACTGTTCACATCAACAGGAATGTTTCTTGTGTAAATTGTTGGACTCCAGCCCATGTGCTGTGTCACAGGCAGAGGTCTGCGCAGTTTCTTCGTCTTCCTCAGCTTGTCACTTTCCACAGAGAGAGAACATAAAAATGTCAGAAAGTGAGGGAGGGTCATCCCCTACTACCTGGAGGGGCTGCTGTCCTAATTACCAGAGATATGGACAGGAACACTAAGGCAAAGAGAAAACAGCATTTCCAAGCACATGGCTTCTGGCCATTATGTAATCAAGACTCCCGCACAAATAAATAAACACATAAAAGTGTTGCTTTTTTGGTGTTTGTGGGGACCTATTGCACAATCTGAATTCATTACGCTGACCTTGTGACCAGCAGTGGAAATCCCACTGAAGAAAACAGCCAGGGTTGAGCTGAGGGAGGAGAGGGACAGGAGGTCACGCCATAAACAGGCACCTGAACCAACTTGGCCTTATTCCTCCTGAGCTGTCTGCACAAATAAATGATGCTCTGAGATCAAACATCTAAAAGCTTACAAACATGAAATACATGTGGGGAAAAGAAGTCCAGGGCCACATTTGGTGAGTCAAAAACAAACAAACAAACAAACAAACAAACAAACAAACAAACAAAGACATGTGGGTGCTGACAGTATTAAAAATGAGGAGAGGAGGGAAATGGTGTCTCTCCTCTCCCACAGCCCTGGCCAGTCTGAGCACTCCCCTCCAAGGCAACAGGAGTCCTGGGAACACAGATGAGCAATATGGTGAGCTGGTACCCTGTGTTTCCCTTGCTTCCGAATGGCACAGACTGACACCAGGCTATGAAAAGAACCAGGCTGTCCATATGTCCTTGTTTTTCTCTACTGGCAAGGAACACTTTCAGTTTCAAGGAACACTTCAGCCTGAAGGATCACAGCTGCCTTTTGTCCTCATCGCATGCCCCCGGAACTCAGACTTTGGAAGCCACACTCTCTTGAGGGACGGCGGCGGCATGGCCTGTCTGACCTTGTGCTGGGGTGACAGCACACTGCTTGGATGGGTTTCCTTGAAGCCCACACACCCCATCGTGGGAGTACACCAGGCAGGAGAAACAACTGATTTCATACCACTCAGCGGAACACACGCTTCTGCATGGAAAGAGATATAAGAGAGGGTGACAGGCCACCTCCAGATTCCTTTCCCAGAGCTGTGTGACGGACACCTCTCATGCTTGGGCAGCCACCCTACCCCATGCTCACGCTCTCCCGGGAGTGTGGGAGCAGAGCTGGGCAAAGGCTGAGCTGTCCCCAGCTGAGAGGGGACAAAAAGGAAAAAAAAGGAAGCCCCAATCTGCCTTCTCTCCACAGTCCCTGTCACTAACCTACTTCCCATCTCTCGAGGAAAGGAAGGATGGACTTACACAAGCTGTGATATGTGCTCAGTACCTGTAGTGGGCCAATCAATTGTTCAAGGCTTTTTAAATTGTAGAAGAAAAAAAAACACACAAAACACCAGAACCACACGCACTCATGCACACATGCGCGTGCACACACACACACACACACACACACACACACACACACACACATTTAGTGATTTTAAATGCATGCTAAATGAGTGACAATATTTATCATTTAGAAAAGGATAATAAAATTCTTCATAAAAATACTTTAAATACAGACTCAGAGGAAAAAACAATGGAAAATAATCATTTGGTATATTTCCCCAACATATTGCCTTTTTATTTTGTATGTATTTTAACTTCAGCCAGGAAATCTGTCTCCTCCCAACCTCTCCCCCTCCATTGCTGATCAGGCTGCATCCCCAGGCTGTCATCATAGCAAATGTTTTTATGGAAAAGGACTGGGAAGGATGGTGGCTCTGACAGTGTATCACGCTCACACAAGTATGGGCTTCAGAGAGGACAGGGGAGCACCGTCAGGATGTGAGCACTGGTAGGGGGCAGAGCCACGCAGAGCCTGGTCTCCACAGTGCTCACTGGACAGTGCAGCCACAATCACAGCAGTTAAAGATGGACTTGGAAGAGGCAGACAGTTCCCCCAATGCAACACATGGGTGATTAATTAAGAGATGAATTATTTGGGGAGGGGTGCTGTGGGGATCAGATGAGGGAGATGTGGTGGGCTTGGTCCAGAAGAGCCTCGTGGAGGGGAGGGACAGACTGATTCTGACGCTGGTCAGGGCTGATGAGCTGAGAAAGTCATAGAAAAGGAAAAATGTGTGTTGAAGGCTTGAGAGGTTTTCTAAAGTAGACAGTCTGTGGAGTAAGAAGACTGAGATCCTACATTGAAAAGGTTTCTATCTGAGATTTAAAAAAAAATTTTTTTTGAAATGCTGAGGGTTGTTATCTTTTTTATCCCATGCAAGATGCCAAAGACCTTATTTCCTATTCCTTTCTGAAGATGCCAACTCTGCCAATGACTGTTGTGTGCACACTGTTGATCAGCCCCACCCAGCTTGGCTTCATGGGGGCACTGGCTTCAGCATGGTCCTGCTCCAGACCCTGTACCCACTGCCATTTGAATCCAGTGGCAGTTTTCATTTCACAGTTTCTGACCACCTGTAGCTCAGCCTCTCCAAACTTGAGGTTGCGAGTCCTGTATCCGATCAGCCCGGCCCTCAGAGGCTGCTTGTGCCTCTCCCCCAGAGTTCACGCCTCTCTCTGCAACTGGCTGGTGTCCAGGACCACAGGGGTAACTCAGCCCTGCCTGTGACATGCTGGTGTTGTGCACAGCCCTGATTTTTACGTGAGAGGCGTCCATAAGCCACACATCTGGCCTATCTCTTGACAACATTTTGTGGTCGCTGAACTCTTTTGGCCACTTTTAAGTGCCAAACTGCCAGAGAAGCTTCTAGAAGAGTGAGACACGTAGGCCTGCGAATAGCTCTATTATGCTTCCCACCTTTCTTATAGCCAACTTAGCAGTGTTGACTATAGAAATAAAGACACTCTGAGAGTGAAGAATATGTGATATTGTGTAAAACACAATACAAGAAAAATGGCTGAAAGAAAAGTAGTTAAGTATAGTATTGTGAGAAGATCTGAGCTCTAGGAGAGATTAGAGTTTTAAAAAGTGTTGTACATAAGGGATGCAAGAGGGAACAAGAGATGACTGCAGATTTCCAGGGGGCGCTATGCAGAGTGGAGAATGAGGCAGAACGGACAGGGACTTCCAACTGGGAGTGAGTGGTTCAGTGCAAACTCACTACCAGATGAAAGTGGACATCTCTCTAAGCATCTTCCAGAGAAAGGCACAGACTTCATGGCATTCTAGTGACTTTTCCTAGGCATATAGGACCAAGGTCGACTGACTGAGTTTACGAGGAAGGAGAGGTGGGGGCCTTATCAGAGAAAGAAGAAGAAAAACCAATGGAGAGGCAGAGAAGTCAGAGCAAGACATGGAGATGACTTAGGGCTTCAGGTGCCAGGAAGATAACTTCTAATTTCAAACTGAACAGAAGGGCAGGCATGTCCTATAAGGAGAGGCCACTCTGCATATGAAACAAATGCACAGTTGGGTAGTGAGGGGCTCGCTGTGCTCACGGGAATAGCCATTTGCAGAGGTTAGCTGGGTCAAGCCAGTCAGGCGGTCAACATCAAACCTCAATGAGTCTCTACCTGGACGCAGGAGTGAAACCTGGGAAATGGGCATTGGGAAGGACGAAGGCCATAACGTGAGCCCTCTCTCATGTCTCTGTGCTGTGCATGTATGTCTGCATGTATGTGTGTGTGCAGTTACTCCTAAAGACTATGATGATAGAAAAGGGAGTGGTGACGGAGGAAGGTGAAAGGTGATGGTTTCCGCTCTGTCTTTCCACCTGTTTGTAGGCATCTGGAGGTGAGGTTGTTTATCTTGAAGTATGTGTGGTTCTATTATGTCACACAGTGTGATTCGAGAGGCTACAGCACCCAACAGAAAGGGTGGGTTGGTTCCTATGTCGTCCTTGAGGCTGCCATAGCAACACACCACAGGCTGCTGGCTTAGACAACAGGACACTGTCTCCTCACAGGCCTGATATCAAGTGCCAAGACAGTTCTTTTCTGGGAGGCCTTTCCTCTTGGTGGGCAGCCTTCTGTGATCTCAAGTGTCTCTGTCCTGCTCTGGTGCCCTCTTGCCATTTTCCTACAAGGACAGCAGTCCAGGAGCCTGATTCTCATGTCCCCATTTGCCCTGAATTGTTCCTTAGAGAACCTCTTTCCATGATCAGTCGCACTGGGATCCTGGGCTTCACCATGTGACTCTAGGGACACAGCTCTTACTGTGACCTCATCCTTTGTCTTAAAGGCTTAGAGCGGGTTTGGGAGGAGGCTGGCTGGAGAGAAGCTGGAGAGTAGCCCTTTCTAGATTTCTCGTGAGGGAAGTCATACCTCCCCTTAGGCCTGAGGACAGTACAAGTGGTGATGTGGAGGGTTCAGAGGAGTAGGTGGCCACAGGACTGCCTGTGGACACACCTATCGCTCAGGTACAGACACACCTCCTAAATGACAGAGAGGGGCGTAGACCTTCGGACGTCTGTGGCACTGAAATATGGAGTGTCTCTAAGGGCAGCTGGGCATCCCGCCGCTCCCATAGCTGCTAGGAAGCAAGAAACGGGAGACGGCTCTGTGTCTGTAATGATTTGATTTTATTCTTCGACAACATCATATATGAATATCCTAAGTTTGTACCCCCAGTCACCGGCTCTCATCCCTGCTCTGTGTCCTGCTGAGATAACGTCTCCAGCAAGCTTACCCCTACTGTGATAGCTTTGCGACTCGTTGAGTTTACTAAAGGCTGCTTGTACGAGCTTGAGTGGGGGGCTGATTAACTGACCGAAGGTCCCTTCTGCAGTCGCAGTAACTTGGAGACAGGCCAATCTTGTGCAGGCCACATATGCAGCAAGCTCATGCGTGCGACAGCTGTGTCACATCCAGAAGACGCTGTTACCCATTGCTAACCTCTGGCTTTTCCGTTTTGGCACCCCTTATCTTTGAGTGGAAGACAGGTTGCCATCGTCTTGTGACCCTAAGCTGGAAGCATTCGCAGCAGTGACCTGCACTGGCCCAAGCTTTTCGTGACCATCACACAGCATTGCTGAAGTAACTGGCATTTGGCCATCGGGCATGATGGAATGCTGGACACTGTCCCCACCATCTGGGATTGCCACCACACTGAATGCTGTTTGTTCTCTGTCCTTCATCATGAGACTGACAGCGGCATATTGCATACCATCTTGGGTATTTCTGCAGCGGGTACCAATGGCAGTGGGGTGGTTCACTCTATCTGCCTGACTGCCGGGCCATAGTCTAATTCAGATGCTTTGTGTAGATTCAACTGTAACCTAAATGTTTTTTAACTTTATAATCTTAAAAAACATGTTGTATCGAGACCCGTCCTTTCTTCCCCTTCCCTCCCCTTCCTTCCCTCTTTTTTTCCTTTTCCTCCACTTCCTTATCCTTCACTTCCTTCCTTCCCCCTCTCCTCCTCTCTCACCTCTTTCCTTTTCCTCCCTCCCCCATCACCTTCCCCTCCTCTTCTCCTCCCTTTCTTCTTTTCCCCTCTTTCCCCTTCCCCTTCCCTGTCCTTCACTTTCTTCCACCTCCACAAATTAAACAGCCAGTAGTATCAACTCCTGGTATTTGGGCTGGCCTCCTGGGAGTTCCGTCACTCTCAGAAGAAGCCCCATGTCCCCTAATGCATGTTCCTTCCCTTTTTGTGCAAGCTCTGCAACTTGTTATTAGAACCCTTATCCAGCTTCTTCATTGAAGGCTGAAGGCACCATGGTGGTTTTCCCCTTCCTGTGCTTGCTGCAGGGACCCTCCCCTCCCGGGCCATCTGTGAGTATTTCCTCGCTGCCCTGGCTTTCTCAGCCTCTGCTTTCTAAGGCCAGGAGCACCCACTTTCCTTCTCCACGTGCAACTTACCTGCAAAGGACACTGGGTTCTTGGCACTGAAGACACTTGGTGTCTTCTATTTTTATTACATACAGAAAAGCAAGGTTAAAACTTACCCCACATATGGCTTGTGACCTGGCTTCCCAGGCCTTCCCTGTTCATGGCTGAATAGTATGGCTGAGCAGCCTAGCCTACAGCTTGCTGTCCCCAGCCCCTGTGCTGGGTGTGTGTCACCAGATGAGCTGGAGAATTTCTAATGGAAACTTCAAAGTAGCAGCTTTACTCCCTGCCTGTCTTTCCCAATGAACCTATCTCCAATGAACTGAACACTTGGGTGTTAGCATCAGTTCCTTGGGACTTTATGTAATGGAGCTAGAATGACAGTGTTAGGAGAAACCTGTGGGCGTGCATTACAGGTTCTCCTGGATACATTTTCTGTGGTCTTGGATATTAAAAATGTATGAGGTCTGTGCATCACTCAAGTTCAATGTTGGCACTAGCCCTCTGGTATAGATCCATGTGGATGTGAGCGTCATGATTTACTGCATACCCCTTTCATTGTGAGTGTGTTTTGGGGTTTGAACTTGCTCCCATCAAACTCCCAAGAGCAAGAGTCACATGCAACATGGTCCATGGAATGGGTGATGGTTCTGTTCTGATGTTAGTTGCTGAGATACATGCTGAGGGCCACTCAGAACATCCTTGCACCGAGGAGCTTCTTGCATCTATATCCTAGGTGAAGGCAGCATGCCCATGGACTCCCTTACAGGTGTCACATGCTTTTGGAAGCTGGACCTTAAGGTTGAGCAGCTTCTGCTCTTGATGTTCTGCACATGAGCTGATGTTACTGAAGTCCTGAGGACAGCAGAAGAGACAGCACAGGGAATTTGAAAACTGAGTGTACAGTAGGAAGCCAGGGGTTAAGCCAGGGGGAATGTGCAATTGAGGGGGGTACCCGCAGCAGGGGTACTTGGCCAGACACCAATTCCTGAGGAAGGGGATTGAAGGGGTGCATAAAAGTGGGAAAGTAGTGGGGCTGGCTCAGAAAGAGCATCTGGAGGCTGGCCTGTGCAAGGCTCAACTTCAGCATAGTGAGTTCTGAGGCATGGAGGAGGCAAAGAGGGCAGTGTGAGGTCACAAGGCCTGAGGAGGAAGACCAGGTTTGAAATTTGCCAGCTTGATGGGGGTTCACACAGTAAGGCTGTGTACAGCCTTTCCGGACTTCAAACAGGTCCCTGTGGCCTGGGAATGAACAGAAAGATGCTGGGTGGGCTCCAGCTGAGTGCTGTGTCAGTGAGGAGTGCTTGGCGCGGTGCAGACGGTGAAGCTGACTGAAGACATGGCATCGGTGTGTGCTAGCCTGTTTTGGTGTTGCTTTGACTTGACCATGCTTTTCAGGGGACCAGTGCTCCTGTCTTTGACATAGCCTTTCACGGAATCTCCAGTACAGTTGGAAATGAGACTGGTGTTTCGGTTATAATGCATAATTATTTTCTAGGTAGTACTGGTATGTGGGGACTTGACAAGAGAGGAGCGGAAGCTATGGGCAAGAGAGTATAGACTGGAGAGACGGGACGTGAGTATGGAAAAGGGTGGTGTGAGAGTGACAAGGAGAAACAGGGGAGCGACTGCCAGACTGGAGTTTTCGGTAGGTGGGAGATTTCTGGTCACTTTGAGTAGAAGGGGAAAGAATTACCTCTGAGGAAGGTGAGGAAATGCACAAACAGGACACTGTTCTGTATGCCGTGAAATTTCTCCCAGCTGGCACGGTCTGCCTCTGAAAACAAACAAAAAAAAATTTAGCTGATGAGAAAGATTATTCAGGAAAATGACAGGATGCAGGCTTTGTAGTTTGGGGATGTTACCATGGTTACCTTGATCCAAGCACTATTCCGGGAGCTGCAGACAGAGCTGGAGTCAAGGCTGAGGACACCCCCTTTGAATGGTGCTTCCGTATTTGTGGGGGAAGCATGGCCAGTGTCCAACATGGAAAGCAGTGAGGAGAGGGGAGGGAAGGGGAAGGGAGGGGAGGAGAGGGAGGTGGGACTTTGCCCAGAAATTAGATCTGGAGACTGGATTGGAAGAGAATGAGGAGCTAGCACTCATGCTGAGGACCACATGATCCAGGAGCTGGCACATTGTTCCACTCTGCACTGGCACCTGGTATTCACCCAGAGATATTGTCAGCTTCCTTCCTCCTTCCTTCTTAGAGGAGGGTCCTCCCGCACTCCTCCAGCGTCAGGAACTTGGCTGGCTGGAGGCCTTGTTGCCAATGTAAGGACTTCCCTAGAAGAACACTTCTGCAGGCCCAGGGTCCTCCATGAAGAGACCAGCCCTGTCATCAGGCGGGGTTTCATACGATGCAGGAAGAGGAGCCAGCAGCCATCTTTCTTTGTATCATTGGAGCTCTAGGCAAGGAATGAAATGAACTACTGCAACATGCATTTCTGTGTGGATTTTCCTTTTACAATTATAAAAAAACATACCTTCTAGAAATGAAAAAAGTATAAACGTAGACTGATTTACCATGTTTTTAGGGCTGTTACTCTAAAACAGAAGTTTAACATTTTTACATACCTGGTGATGATGTGACTTAGCTCCAGCCCACTGGCATGGCACTGAGAAACTTCCAGGCTGGACCGAGAGATCTTTCCTGTGACACTTTACCTTTCACCTCAAACTTCAAGAAGTGTGGCCTGATGTTCTATGCTTATTTCTTAATGTAAAACACAACTGCAACTTTAAAAGTTCCTAAATCTTTTAGAGCATGAGACTCTTAATCTCAGGTTCACAGGTTCGAGCCCCACATTGAGTGCCAACATGTTGTGGAATATGGGTATTAGACTCTAGAGGGCTTCCATACCCCAGCTAGTTCCCAAATAATCAAAACAGAGACCTTTTGGATTTATAAATGTTTCAAGGCACCATAACTGGGGAGATATCAACTTCTAAGCCATTTTGCTATTTCTCAGCTACATATCCCAACTTACCTGCCATAGTTATTCTTGCCCGGGTTGCTTCTGTTCCATCAGGGCAGCCCTCATGGCCATGTGGCCATCATCCATGCTGCCCCATGGCGACCTCCTTCTCTCCAGCTTTTTCTCCTGGTGGTCCCTGTCTCATCCCAACTTCAGGAACCTCCACTCTGCCTTCTTCTCTTCTGCCCAGCTGTAGACTGTTAGCTACTTTATTTAATGGGTCGGAGAATATTTGCTAGCAAAGTTTATACAATGTCACTTGTGTGCCTCAGAATGTGCTCCTTTTGACAGTAACTAGGCCTTGGGAGTCAGAATTAGCATTAGGATACACAGCACCAGACCAACCCCCAACACAAATCTTTAACAGTTCTGTTTAGAAGCCCAAAGTCTCTTAACTGAGTTCCCATACAATGAATCAAGTTTTATGCTTTTCACATAGAATAGCATGGTACAGACATTCTCCTTCCCAAAGGGAAGATTCTGGGACACAGCAAGGAACTGTTGCATTAAGACTAACCCCAAACCCAGCAGGGAAACACAAACTCCCACAGCTCCTGTCCAGCATCTGAGGCTTATGGCATAGTGTTCTGGGCTTCAGAGGGCTTGAGCAGCCTCACCCCTGCAGCTCTGCATCTCCAGCCCCCCCAACCCCGCGTCTCCGGCACCCCAGGGTTCCTATTGCAGCTCTGTTGTCATCTGTACAGCTCTGTGAAATGGCTTCTTGGGGCCTCTCTGCATGCTGCCCATGCCCCATGAGCCCTGCATCTTTCCTGCCCTCAACCCCAACACCATGTTACCACACTGCCAAAGTCTGTTGCTGCGGGGGATGTAGTCTGCGTGTCTAGATCTCCATTTCTTGTTGCTGCTGTGAAGGCTGTGCTAGTTAGCCTGTGAGCAGCTTCCCTGGAAGCCTTTTGTCCCCGTGTCCCATTTCCAGTTACAGATGTATGCTACAGAATCTGGCTGCCCATAATAGTTCTGGTGACCTAGCTCAGCTTGTCTGATCTGCACAGCAAGTGATTTTACTCATCAAGCCATCTCCCTGGCCCAGGAATTTCTCCTCATGCATCCAGCAGTGAAACAGGGTTTCATGTAGCCCACGCTGGCCCTGAACTGGCTACGTAACCAATGATGACCTTGGACTTCTGATCTTCTTGCCTCTGCCTCCTGAGTACAGAAATGATTTTCCACACCGGGCTTATGCAGTGGTTCATGTGTGTCCAAATAAGCGCTACTCATGAGACACAGCCCCGCCTTATTCTCTTGTTCTGAACTGGCTGATTCAAGTATAACTTATGAAGGTGAAAGGTAACATTGAAATAATATCAGTGTTGCAACTAGACAGTCCTAAAGAACACCAGGAAAAGAAGTGGCAAACAGCAAAATACAACCCCCAGGAGACAGTCCTGATTCATATTTTACATTGACAATAATTGTCCTGTTTTCACAGGAAAACTCACTCAAGACCTTTACTTTGCAACTCAAAGCTTGAGGCCATTAGATCACAAGGAAGCTTTGGCAAACCCTCTTCGATAAAGGCTGAGGAAGGCAGGCTAGCCAGAGAAACAACTTCCTGGGACAACTGGCTTTACCTTACAGCTGAGGAAGGACACCACACATGCCCTCAGTGAGGACCACGTTGTCAGATCTGATGTAATCCAGGAAACACTCTCCCCAATCCTGACAAGATTGGTGAACCTATGTGCCCCATTTGTAGCTTCTGGCTTTGTGTTCAACTACCAGGAACATTAAAACTGCCACACTAAGCTGTACCAGAGCATTAAAAACAAGGTGTTCAGCGCACAGCCTCTGATGGACCATCAGCCGATGCAGACCGTGGAAGGGTCACTGCAGCCTACGGAGCATGCTCCAGTTCACTTAGTGATGAAGTTACTGCAATGAAGTTTTCACTCAGTGGGGGCAGTTTACTAGCACAGCTAAAGCTCTCAAAATAATCAATTTATGAGTTGAAATGAGCCATTAGAGTGAGAGGGCCCCTGCAGAGACCAGGTCAATGTTGAAATCGATAATATTGGAAGTCACTGGCAGCATGGCGGGCGTGCAGCAGAGGGTCAGCTCCGCTCCCGCAAATCAAATCAACGGGCAGTCAAATATGATTTTGGCATAAAAAAGAAGACTTGTGGTGGCATTCATATACACCTAGTTCCCCTGCTTAGGATGCAGGGAGATGCAGGAGGCTATGTGATCCGACTCGCTGGAGAGTGACTTGCTGAAGAGTTTTTGATACTTGCTCTGTGCGAGACCGGAACGTAGATGCAAAGCTGACAGCGCAGCTGTGTGAAAACGGGCTGGACGGAAGCAGGACTCGGGGATTCATGTCTGGTCCTCTGCTTTCTGGCTGGCTCACCTGCATGAGCCTGAGTCTGCATCCACCACCCATCTCTGTGGGGGCGGGGAACAGTGGTTCCAGAGGAGGGCAAGTCAGGGAGGCTGAGGAATTTTGGGAGGGGCAGTTTCACCCTGCCAGAGACACTGGGAGAAACTCAGAACTCAGGCAGCTTTGGAGGTGGAACAGGTACCAGGCTTAGGGAGCAGACTGGAATCTCTCTGAGGTCAGGGAGAGGAGCTGTGCAGGAGCTGCCAATGCTGAGACAGGAGGATGCCAGGCTCCCAGCTCCCTTGCAGTGAGGCTCCTGCACCTGTCCAGCTGCTAGAAGCCATCCTGCTCCATGAATGCTCACTCTCAAGAGCTTCCGTGACACAAGAGCCTGTGTGAGAGTTCCAATAAAAGAAATTTATCTTCCGATTTCCCCAAATTCAAGGCCAAAGTGTTAGCGTGCCACGTCTCTCTGAAGGGTCTGAAAATCTGTGACTGTTGCCTGCGTCTTCCCAATGTCTGTGCCTCCCAACATCTGGTGCTCCAGGCCTGTGGGAGTTCTACCTTCATTGTTTCTCTGTCTTCCCTCAGGATGTGTCTGAGTCCTTGACTCTTCTGAACATCCCTGAACCTAGGCCTCATCCTATGCAATCAAGATGCCACACCTGAGTGTACCCAGCATTTGTTAAGATAATGTTCACACATGAGATCACATTCTCAAGTCCTAGGTGGACATGGATTTGGAAGAGTCTTTCCAATGCTTGTATGTCTCACTATCTCTGACATTCCTAGGATGCCCCTGGTTCCTGCTGCTCGTTGGCTCTTGAACAGTCATCGGAATGGATGCCATGGAAAGGATCAAATTTCCTTCAATGCTCCAACCTCTCTTTTTGATACTAATTTTCAGTATTTTTCCTTGCAGCTTTTGCCTTTACTCTGGCCGCCATCCCTAAGCTTTTGTGCTGTAGGAGGACTGCCCTCATACAGGCTGCTTACCATGGCTGAAGGCAGAGGTCCTTCATCTTCTTTGCCATCTGCTTTGTTTCTTACCTTTTATATGCTGTAAAGTAAGCCTCATGAAAGTTATACATAGTGCACTTCCTCCCGTTATCAAAATGTAAGGGGTATTTCTAATCAACAAAATCCAAACAGCCCTGGACTTGTTCATGAAAGTATCTTATCCTCTTTGAAACATGGTCAAAGACAACACATAAATTATTGTCCTGTGGGTAATAAACCCCTGAAGCCCAACACAATGCTGTGGAAACAAAGTAGTTCACAATATCACCAGGTGGAAAACACAGGCTGGCAGTACAGAAGTAGCCATGCTGCCTCTGTGGAACAAATGATTGCCTCAGTTTTTCCTTGTAACATCCCGTGCCTCTGCATGCTCCTGTTTTGTTTATGATACCTCTGACTAATCAAATATTAGTCCATTTGATTAACTTTCAGGAGAGAGGGCTTCCATGGGAAATAATGATTTATTCATCTCTATAATAAAATTGATTTTAGTGCACTTTTCTCATTTGTAGTCGAGGTAACCTGGTGTCTTCTGGGCTGATGGCTCCAGGAGTCTATACTACACGTGGCTTTCCCAGTTAACATGCAGGAAATTGAAGTCAGCCATTTAACCTTTGTGCCTCAGTGATTCGATCTGCAAATGGGCAATAATCAGACCTTCATTAGGGCCAGGAAGCAGGAAATCTGGAGGGATTGGGGGTCATGCTGAGCCCAGCATCTAGACTTATCAGAACTTGGGGCATGTGAAAGTGTGTGCATCAAACAGGACTGTGATGTGTCTACATGACCCAGCACTGTGCTAACCAGAGATTTGCCATGAAGTTAAATTCTAAAGACAACAGAACTCTGTCTTGGCATTGACTTCCCAACATGATTAGAAGCCAAAGTGCTGGCCATGCCACACAGCCCTTCCAGTTCATAAGCACTCTGCCCCTGCGCGTGGGCAGAACAGGGAAGGGACCGTTGGCAGGAAGTGGAAGTTTCTGACAGCCAACAGCTTGTGACTTCCAGAGGATTCTATATCCGCTCTCCTAAGAAGAGAGCACATTCTAGGCTTTAGGCACCACACTCACCAGTGATATTTGTTTATGTTGCTGCATTCTGTTTTAACCTGAGTGACAATGTCATGGGAATATGGCTGGGAACACACTCAGTGTGAACCAGTGGGGAGACACAGACGATAAATCGGAAAACATAACACACGACTGGCTGGCTGTGGTTTTGGCAGAAGCCTGGGCTCTAGCCTGATGAGCATGGCGTGAGACTCTTTACCACAGTCCCTGGTGATCAGGACACCAGAGCCAAAGCTTGGCAAACTGGTCCAACAGGAACACTTTACTTTAAATCTGAACTTTTGCACACTCTACGGTAACCTTTCTTTCGCCTTTACACCTTGAGGCAGCCTACGCTGTTTGAGAATGAACCTGTCAGGCATTGGTGTCAGCATCTGTCTGACCCTGGGGGCGGGGAATTGAGTCTTTTTGGTGCCTTAGAATGGTGATAGCTTTTCAACCTCACACAACCTACAATCATCGGAAGCACCTCACTGAGGGAATGTTTACATTGGGTTGGCCTGTGGCATGTCTGTGGGGGGTTACCCTAGTTAGGATTGTTGATACCTAGGTTAGTTAATACCACTGGGGGTATTATCATTCTCTGGTCAGGTGTTCGAGGTTGTATGAGTGGAGAAAGTGAGCTGAGCAAGCAAGCCAACGATTAAGTGTGCGTGAATTAGTTTCTCCCTGCTGCTGACGGGTAAGGGTGTGACTGGCAGTTAGAAGTTCCTGCCTTGACGTCCCTACAGTGAGGGACTGTTACTGGGAAGGGTAAGCTGAAATGCACCCCTTTCTCTCCTGAGCTGCTTTTGCCAGGGAATTTTATCGCAGCTACAGAAACGAAACTAGAACAAATGGAGATTTTAATCTACAAGGGAACACTCCCACAAGTTTAATCTGCTCGTGCTGAGAAGACTCTGCCTGTGACTCTCAAAATACTTGAAAAAATGCAGAAAGAAATATGAAGTGTGGGCTAAATGGCATGAGTTGAAGGTCCTATTTTCAGGGTAGTTTTTGGGGACAGAGGAACTCATATATTTTGTTTGTATTTTAGGACAGTGTTGTGAAACCCTTTTTATTTTAGTACTGTAGGTTTTGTTTTGTGTTGTAATGCTCCTCGTGGTTTACCAGAAACTAAGCAAATGAAAGAAAGAAAAAATGCCATGGCAGTATACACAGGGCCTTTATTTCAGCATAGGGTGGGCGTGAAGTACTGGATAAAGGAGCTGGGGGCAGTTTGTTGGGGCCAACTGTGGGGAGATAAAAATGGGAAGGTGATGGATACATTACGGGGAACAGGACAGGAAAGGGGGAATCCCACATACCATTTCCAGCCCTCAGGCTCCTGGGGAGACACTGGTCTTCTCTGGGCAGCCTTCACGGACACAAGTTGGGTGCCCAAGCACCTAACAAGTCTCAGCATCTAAACTTCAGGATAGGATGTGGCAGAAGAGATGCCAAGTCACAAGGACACAGGATGACCATCCCTGTGTATATTCATCCTGATCGTTTGGCACAGACACGTAAGCACTAAAGCGAAATTACTCTCCACAGACTGACTACCTTGATTCTCAAAATTAATATTATTCTATGGTTACTTCAAGTATTTGTTCTCTGAAATGCCTGGAATAGAGTTCACATGATTCCTAGTGTTTAGCCATTCTTCAATTCTTAGAGGCAAATGTTACCTGATGGATGGGAGAGACAACAGACAGACCTCACTGGTGTTAGGCTTCTGGTGCAGTTATGTGCTGGGAAAGTTCACCAGAATCCTGTTATTGCAAACACCTAGATATGCTGAACAAAAACAGAAGAAGCCTCACTCCAAGGAAGGAACCAGATTCCATAACCAAAGCCAGTCCTGTGGCACTTAGTGGGAGCAGCTGCGTCAGGGCCTTGGAGGGCACTGGAGGTTGGAGTCATTGCCAGTCCAGAGACAGGAGGACAGGGAAGAGATGAAAACATTTGTCCTGCCTGAATCCTACAACTTGACCAATGTCCTCACAAAAAAGACAACAGACCTCCTCGGTCTGAGCTTAGTGTTAGAGAGACGCAGCCAAAGTGACAGAAATGAGGCTGTGGAAGACTATGTTCTGGGAGGAAAACACTTTGGGCTGAGAATTCCGATGCAGAGAACCAGAGGGGACCATGAAGCATACTTTTTGAAAAATGCTAGAGTTTGATGCAGGAAATGCTAGTTGATGGAAATGCTGATAATTGTTTGAAGAAGGGAGAGCTTTCCTGTGGCATGTCATGGTAAAGAAAAAGTGCTCAACATGAAGGGATTCAAATGTGGGCTGCTTAAGTGAAGACCAAGCATATGGAGCAATAACGTGGTTCCGCCTTTGGACTGATCTGAGCCCATGGGGTTGCTGACATGTTTGCGGCATCACTAAAGAATTATAAAGAGTGAACACGTCTAAAGAAATGGATAAAATGAGAATGAATAAACAATCAAATGTACCCTATTAAGTGTATTATAAAGATGTGATGAGAACCAGTGAGGTAATGTACCCTATTAAGTGTATTATAAAAATGTGATGAGAACCAGTGAAGTAATAGTCCAAGAGGAAAACAAATGGACAAAAGTTCAGAATGTCCAACAGTCATCAGACACATTAAGATAGAACCAGCCTTGTGGGTGTGTGTGTACACGAGTGTGTACTGACTGAGTTGTAACCTCCACTCACGCTGATGCACAGACCTTCTGTGTGACCGTATTGTATTTGGAGTTAACATTGAAAGAGGTAGTGAAGGTTAACCAAGGCCACAGGCTGGGCCTTTATCTGACATGATGAATGTCCTTCTAAGAAGATTGGGAAGCTGGCATGCTGGCACCACCATGGAAGAGGACATCTGAGGACATAGAGAAAGAGGCTTCAGTTGCATGGCAATAGGCCTCAAGGAAGGCGAGACTGGACCTCTAGTCTTCCATTGATTATGCCTCCTCCAATTTAGTTAGCAGAGTGTTGGTGTGGAGAATATACTCTAAATGGCTTCATGAACACACATTCTAGAACACAGGAGGACGGGTAAGATGTGAGAAGACAAGAAGGGACTTGGGGGTGTCCAGCTGGTACTTTCTGTAGTGGGGCCGGGGGACTGGGCATGACTGACCATGGCTGACACTTAACTGCATTTAGTGTTCATTCTTATCCAAACGGTACGTATGCAATATACAGATGGGAAAATGAACACTTAAAGAAGTTCAGGGGCTACCAAGAGAATTACTTGGGGTGGTGCTTGGCTTTTATTTGAAGACACAATAATAAGAATTAAAGGGCTTTGAGGTTTGTGTTGAGTGTCTTTTTTGTAGATCAGGAGGCACTGGGCTCATCTCATCACTATATATATATATACTTATAACATTACATATATATATGTAATATTCATTTAGTGTGTACTCAACACTTCAGAAAATTTATTATTTTTTATTTATTTACTTTTATAATTTTATGTGCAGGAGTGTTTTGCCTGCATGTATGTTTGTGCATCATGTGTGCCTGGTGCCTGCAGAGGTCTGAAGAGGATGTTGGGTGCCCTGGAACTGGAGTTATAGGCAGTTGTGAGCCATCATGTGGGGCTGGGAACCAAATCCAGGTCCTCTGAAAGAGCATTAAGTGCTCTTAACCATGGAACCAATTCTCTAGCCCTCATTTAAACACCACTACCACCATCAACAAGAATGAACATACCAGCATGTTCAAAAATTCAACCATGCTTTATTTATCCAAGGAACCTAATTAATAAGATTACCAGGCAGAAAAAGATTCACCCAATAACCCCTAAAACCCAGTCAAACAACGGGAGGCTTTAGGGAAGACTGTCCCAAATACTGCATGACATCTTGGGATGCTACTCTGAATGCTGTTTGCTGTTGACGGGTATTGCCAACCTATCTGGTTTCACTCTTTTTTAGTATAGCAATCCTACTTAGCATGAGATCATCAATGTCTTGTTCAGAGCATAACACCAGCATCCACGCTAAGACTGAATTTCCTTCTCATACCTCTGGTTCTTCTTTCTTAGCACTGGGACTCTGTACAAATTTATTCATTTCTTGGGCATCTCCACTTAAAAGTGTTCAAGAACAAACTCACTACCTTGTTTCTTAAACAAGGTGATGGTCCCCCTGACCTCCTCTGTTTGTGCTAACGATGGTGTCTTAGGATTCTTTGTCACAACTTACAGAAACTCAAGGAGCCCAAGAGGAGCTGAAGGACAGATTCATGACTGGATGAGCCTGGTGTGAATGGAAAGGGACTATGCTCAGGCCCTGGGGACGAGGGGCTGTGCAGCAGCCGCTGTCTCACTTCTGCTCCTTGCTACATGACCTTGCTTCTACTCACGGTGTTAGTAGCTCTCATGTTGGGCTTTGGTATATTCAGGCTTGTTTATTTTCCTCTCTTCCTCGCCTCTTTCATTTTGTCTTATTAACTGATAATGATTGTGCACATCTGTGGGATAAAATACAATGTTTTGTAGGATGCTCTTGCCAGTTATGTCCATTACTGCAAACATGTCATTTCTTTGTTGGGGGGACGTTTGCAATTTCCTCCTTTAGGGAGGTGCTTGGCAGGAAAAAGCATGTGTTCTGCAAGATGAGGACCTCAGCACCCATTTAAAAAGCTGGGCATGCTGAGTCTGCCTAGAACCCCAGTACTGGGAGGCAGAGACAGCAGACCTAAAGAACCCACTGTCCAGACAACCTAGCTGGAACAGTTTCCTGTTCAGAGAACGACCCTGTCTCAAGGCAAGAAGGTAGCGAACAATACAGGAAGAGACCAGATACCCTGCTTTGGTTTCCATGTTCACACTCATGTCCTTGTACCACAGCCCTATACAAAGCGCGTGCGCGCGCGCGCGCACATACACACACACACACACATACACAAGTTCAATAACCTCTCTTACCAGATTTTGAAATGTGCAGCCCGCCATTAGCCGTCGTCTGCCCCTGTGCTAAGGACCCTGGAGGTGGCTTGCTTATCCCACTGAAGCTTTGTGTTGCCTCCTTAGGTTTCTCTTCCAGGTGCATCCAGGAACCCATCCCTTGGAAACTACGTCTACCCTATCCTTTTGTGAGTTTGTGTGTGTGTATATATATATATATATATATATATATATATATATATATATATATAATAAACTAAATATATATGTATATTCAGTTTGAGTGACATAATAGGCACTTTATACTTTACTTTCTTAGCTCATGTAACTTATGGTCTCTGGGTCATTCATGATGCATGATGCAAAAAAAAAAAGGATTTGCTTCCCTTCCCTTCTCTTTTATCCCTTCCTCCCTTTAATCCTCCTCCCTCCCTCTCTGTCTGTCTCTCTGTCTCTTTGTCTGTGTCTGTGTCTCTCTGTCTCTGGCTCTCTTACTTTGATAGGGTCTCATGTAACAACGCAGACTGGCCTCAAATTACCATACAGCTAGGGATGATTTTAACTTCTGATCTTCCCAGCATGGACGCTATTCTAGCTTTGTGTTTGGGCTTCTACCTGAGCAAACTGCTGCGTGGGCTACCACCTCTCCTTCCTCCATTGCTTACTGGAGACTCAAGATGTGTACAGATAATTCTTACTCTCCAGCTTTCACCAATTATAACACCATCAGGTAGGAAGATGCTCCCAGAGTTTCCAGATGAAGAAATTCAAAGGAGGATGTAAAGTGCTTTGAAGCTACCATCAATTTCATTTCAATCACCTCAGATTTTTTTTTAGTTGGAAATTGGGTATGGAAGAACCAGACTCATCTCTGCTTTCATTTGGAGCCTCAGTCTTCTAAGAACAGTCCTTGTCCCTCTCTGAGCAGGGCAGAACACTCTTAAGAACTGCTTTTGCCCTTGCCTGGTTGTGGTTGAGAGTCAATGACAGGAAACAGAATCTCAGAGTGGCTTTCCAACTATAACTGTAAGTAGGGTGTCTGAGTCCCTTTAAATCAGTTCTGGTAAAGTGACATCATTTTATTTATCTCATGTACACAGAGATCACCAAGCACAATCACAGCTGATGAATGAGAAAGAGGGAAGAACTTCAGATAGCGCCAGACTGAAGAGGCACAGCTGGAGGATGGTAAGCTGAGGGTCAGGTTTCACCAAAACCGCTGCAACCCATTATGTTTTGTTGGGCCCCAGTCCTATCAAGCCTTCCTGTGTCTCTAATGGAAGTCCTAAACAGATATGCAAACTGTGAGCTTGAGCATTCCAGCTGTGTGTGCTCTCTGCCTGGACTTTGTGCTCCATGTAAACTGTGTGTAAAGGGCAACAGATTCTGGAAAACAAGTCTGACTTGCCCCTGTTTACCACAGACCAGCCAGCTATCAAGTAAAGAGTTGTGAAACTGGGTGTTCCAGGTCACCTTTCTACATGTAGGAGAGTGGTGGCCATGTGGAGATGCAGCCATCTTCTGGGGAAGGAGTTAAGGGCCGCTGGGTCGTAGGATGCCTTGTATGTCACCAGCCCTGACGCTGTCCAGAGCATGAGAGTCCTCTCACTAGGAGAATGGCGAGATGAAGTGTGCAACGGGAATGACTGGCTGGTCCAGCTTGTTGTGTTTCCTGTGGTTTTCAAGTTAACTCTGATGGCACTGAGGAGTCTGGGTGTTGGGGCAGTGTTACAAGCTTGCCTCCTTCCGTTTGAAGAGGTTGTGTCCCCATGCGCTCCTCTATCATCCCTCTTGAACCAGCTGTCAAGTGAAGCTGCCATTGGCGTCACTGGGACTTTAGTCTCCTCCAGTGAGTTTCCTCCTGTGTTGACAAAGGTTATGATGACAACCTTGCGAGCCATCAAGCACATTGTAAGGACACATGGCCTTTCTATAAAACATAAGAAAGACTGGCTTTGCTAATCATAGCTGAAAAAAGAAGGAGAAAGCATGTTTGGGCTTCTGGAAAGCTCCTGGTTTCTTTTCAATCATCATGGTAGATCCAAGCTGCCTTCAAGACTGAAGACTTTGGATAGCTTTGCAAAGTTGGTACACTTGTGTTTCTTGCAAAACCATCAAATGAAAAGACTATTGATCGGCTCTGATGTCAGCTGACCACTAACTACTGAAACCCACACACCATGCCTGGGGAAGCCAGCATTGTCTCACAACATCAGTGTTTTGGCCAAGGAGGAATAGGAGAGACAGCTCTTCAGCAAGGGACCACTGGGAAACTTTCAAATAAATACCTTTAAAATGTTGTATTCCTTTGGAAAAAAATACACTGAAAGTCATTTCAAGGAACTGTGTATCAAGTAGAGACAGCTGCCTGTGTGTGGGAACACAGCTTGGCACACTGGTCCTAGCGGGTAACTCATCTGTAGGTTTTCCCTCCTCGCCATCAGTGTGCAGGCTTCCTCTCCTCACCATCAGTGTGCAGGCTTTCTCTCCTCACCATTAGTGTGGAAGATGCTGTGACCTACCTTGTGTTTACACTGAGCATGTGGCTCAGCCTGCAGATCTTCCATGAGGTGTTTTCTGTAACTTCAGGACAGGTGGGCAGAAGCAGTGATAGTCAGCACCTTTGCCTTGTGCTGGATTCGGGGGGAACATTCTGAGGTTCACCCAGCCGTGTGTGTGGGGGGAGGCCGCAGGGCGCTTTCCTCTGCGGGGTGCTTTCCACACCTTTCTCACCAGGCCTCTGCAGTTCTGTTCAAGATGTGAGCACAGATCTCACGTTCTGCCGACCAAGTTCCACTGCCTCTAGCTGGTTCACAGTTAACAGCCCACACTCGCTGCCTACAGTAGGTTCTTTACAGTTGTGGACAGTGGAGTTGGTGACCTTTAAACCATGGTTGCCAGGGGAAATAGAGGAGTAAGCTGCTCTGGCATTGGCCGTGTGTCTACTGACTGCTCGCTAGGCTTGCCTTGTGCACGCTCTGTGGAAGGATCTCTTATGTTCCATAGTTGATAACTCAGGCCCAGATAAAAACTTCTCTAACATGCGCACGTTTTCTGGAGGTTGCGTCACAGTGTTCTTGCTCTTTGAGAAGTTGGGTTTTGCCCTTTGGTGTAGTGTGTTTGGGGGCTGCTTCAAATTATAAATAAAAAAGTACAAAGGAAAAGAGCGTCACACTGTCTCAATGGGAGGTGCTTATGTCTGATAACACAGAGCTGAGCTAGGCATTATCTTGTTTGCCCTCGGATATGGGTGTCTGAGAGGCATCCATATTCGGCTGCTGTGCCCCTGTCCTCGAAACTTGAAGGCACCCCTGAAGTAAGCTTGAGGGTGACCTGGACCCAGTCCCTTACCATGGCCACTTGCCATCTGGATTGCTGTGTAGACAAGCTGCAAGCCTGGGTCTTGTATGACCTCCACTCATGGCCTGGGTTGATCAGACAGGTTTTATGTCTCCAGAGCTCTCTTTTGTTCTGGTCTTGTTGATTCTATCTGACCATCTTGCAGGGAAAATTCTCTGCATCGGTCCTGGTCCAGGTCTCTTCACAGTCCTGGGCATGAGGCCATCAAGACCAGGACCTCGAAGCCTGCTGCAGCTTGGACTTCGTAGTTTTGGGTAGACAAATATGTTTTAGAGGATAGACAGCTTGGCACAAACCAAACCGAGGACCAGCCAGCCCAGCATTTTAAACTGGAGTCACAATTTTATACTGGGTTATGTAGGTGCACTTGAGGGCCATGAAAAGATGGGGGACAGTAAAAGGTTTCTTGACAGGCAATGTGCAAAAATTAATTCAAAACCAAATGTGTAAAGTCTCCGAGGTGTTTCCGTGACCTCACTGCAGCCTCGGTCCTGAATACACGGCATGGGCAGTGTGTACTGTGTGCCATCTAGCATTTGTCACACCCATGAGCTGGCAGCCACTGTGTGTCATCATTGCAGTGTTTCTACTGTACAATCCGAGCTTTCTTCTCTGACAGAAAGCTACTGAGTTAATGTTTGAAAACATACTGCCACTGTTTCCCTACCTTCATTTCTCAGCATGCAAATACCAGATCAGACTGTCTTTGGATTGCACTGTGTTAGACGGTTTGATTTTAACAATTGATTTTAACAATTAATATTTGGGTCACTGACTTGAGCTTCACAAAACACACACATACCCCCCCCACACACACACAGGATAGGTTTTAGCTATAGGTTGGGAGGGAATTTCCAACAACTTTTGAGACGATCCTAATCACATGTAGACCATTTTGTGCATGGTACTTTGTGAAGTAGCAGTGTCAGCATTTCTGGTTATAAAATCAAAGTACAATCAACTCTGAAGATGACCGACGATGTTCTGTCCTTCAGCATCAAGTATTTGGCCATGATTTTGCTCTTAATGCAAAGCACAAAGAAAAATAAAGAAGCCCATCCATCTCATCTGAATGGATTAGAAATTTGTCTTTAATAATTGGCAGTGTTATAATACACCAATGGATTGCTTTAAAACGGATTTCTTCAGTGGAGAGGGGACTGGGAGGAGAAGAGGGGGGCACCCTTGGGATGTAAAATAAATAAACTTAAATAAAACAAACAAGCAACAAATATAACAAACTCGATCTCTGCATAGTGTGTTATTGGTAGATGCTTGATTTGCACATGTATCCTACCTACCTGAGTAACATAAATGTGCCGGGTGGAAAGCTTCCCACAGGACTGGAAAGGAACCCTGGTTTATGACTCAGCCTCAGAATTTTAACCCTATATGCTCCAGCCAAAGAGCCGCTGTTGTCTTGGTTTGGGACCCATGGGCCATCTGGGGACCTTCTTTCCTCAGGGGCTCTTCCTTGGGGCAGAGGCTGGAGCTCTGCATGGCTTTCTCAGCACTCTGGTTCATGGCAGGCTCTTCCTTTCTTTGAATTGCTTGGAATGATGCCCTTGGCATTCCAGTGCTGACAGGTGTCAGAGGCCAGAAGCAAAGGAGTGTGGTTTTGCAATGCGCTGTAGCTTTCGCCCGGGTTGTGGGAACCTGCGAGGAGGCTAGCCTGCAAGCCACGTACTCTCAGTTTGCTCAATTTGTGTGAACCTTACACCTCATGTCTGAGATGCAATGCTACTGATATTCACTTGTCACCTCTTCCTAGCCCCGTGGTGATCACGGCAGATATTTGAGCCCTCGGTGTATGCAGACGCAAGCCAGGGTGCAGTGCGTCTGCATGACTGGCCACGAAGCTGAGCCAGCATCTGACTATCGCCATGCTAACATCCATCTCCTACCGTGCTGTCCAGTGGTACGGCTCCAAGGGCTTCCTCTCTGACACTCTGCCTTGAGTGGTGTGTGTGTGTGTGTGTGTGTGCTTTTAGGTCTATGTCCAGTGTTATGTCTTATGTTTTGAGACCACCAGACCTGGAGCTTGTCAACTGGAGCTTAGGCTGGCTCTCCAGCAACCTCTGGGATCTGTGTGTTCCTGTGTCCTAGAGCTGGGATTGCTGGTGTGCGTTACCACAGGCAGATTCTTCTGTGAGTTCTGGGGCCTCAAACTCAAGCTGTAGTGTTTGTGCAGCAAACGTCCCAGTACTGAGCCATCTTCTAGGCTTTTATCCAGAGGCTCCTAGAGAACAGAAGAAGCCCCAGAAGCAAGCTGTCTCTTCGCAAAATGGGGTACATTAGGACACCATGAAGTTCTTGCCTCTCGCTCTGGGGTACAGAGGAGCTGGTTACCTCTGAGCCACAGTACGAGTTAGGAGAAAATGTTGGTCACCACCTCTCACCTGTGTCTTTCTTCTTTGTCCTAACAAAGAGGCTTTAAAGATTTGGTTTTGCTTTTTTTGTGAATTCAGAAGAACAGAATGAAAGGGCTTCTCGGGGACTCTGAAGCCTGGAGCCTGTGATCTAAACTGAGGCATAAATGTAAATCCAAAGAACTCCTGTCAAAAACATGGTGGTTGTCCACATGGGCAGGGAAGAGAGGCCCTGAAGAGAGTGGCAGCCTGTGTACAAGGCAGAGGCCGCACACGCTGACCCGGGACATACAGTGAGTTCATCCAAAGTGTGCCCTTCCATGAGCTCATAAGGGTGATGCATAGCAAACTGAACAGAACAAATGCACAGTAAGCCTGCAGCTGGGGCCTAGGCTGCTTGAGTTCACCATGGCATCTCCCTCACATTCACACTCAAACTCACTCAAACTCTGGGACAGAATGAGAAGGTAAGGGCCTGGTTCAGTCAGGTGGGCTGGAAGGAACCAGCCAGGTACATTTCCTCCTTCTGTCCCCTGGGCTGTGTGAGGTCAAGGGGACATCTTGTAAGCAGAATCTCAGCCCACCAGTCACTGCAGCCTTGCCTTCCAGGCTTCTGGCACTCACCCTGATACTGGAGACCTGGTTTCCAGAATCACCCATGAGAAATACAGCGCTCTAACTGAAAGCCCCAGTTTAGGGGGTCACGTGGAAGCATGAGAAGAGTCACCTGTAACTCCCCAAAGCTCACGTGGGCCAACGAGCATTAAAAACCTAGTTCTTGTCCTGAAACTTCAAGGGGTGGTGATGACTGCTCCACTGTCAGCAATGGAGGCAGCCCTCCAGTCCCCCCTGGACAGTCCACACTGAGCGGTGGCCCTCATGCTGTCCTTGTCAGCGGAGAGCCCGTCTTTACAGGGTGATTCCAGGCACTGTGACCCCTTCTTCTGCTCCATCTGGCTCTCCCGGGAGTCATGTGCCGAGGTGTGTGCCTCAGGGTTCCCACCACCTCAGCCCCTGCTCGTCCTGAAGCAGGTGGCTCAACCCCAGAACACGCTAAGTCCCTTCCAGATCACCAGCTGCTTGGGATGAAAGAGAAAGGGTTTTCCTGTCGTTTTACATTTTCTTTTAAAAGACAAGCTCTCAACTAAGCTGCTGTGATTCCCAGGAACATCTATTTCCCAGCCTTCAAGGCCAGAGCCCCTGAGAGAGTGAGGGTGCTCACAAAGCTGGGTTCCGGAGGATTCTGTAGATTAATGAAGACTAGACATCCCATATCCTGGAGACCCAGGAGGTGGTAGGTTCTAGATCTCTGTGGTTGAGGGGAGGGAAGGTCACAATCAATATTTGTTGTTTCACTTCCTAAGAGAGGCCACACATCTGAGTTAACACTCATAGAGAGGCTAACTCTGGGTGTGGCCAGAGAAGAGCCTGGAACAAAGGGTCATACTGAAGAGGTCCCGGAGCCATTGTCGGTTGATTGTGTTATGTACAAGGGTGATACGGTGCCAGACCTTTTCACACCTTTTAAAAATGTGGCTAGCTGTACCTCAGGTGCCTTTGGTAACCCAAGTCCTATCGCTCTCCTTTCAGTCTCCCAGCTTTCCCAGCACCTCCAGGGGGAAGCAGACAACAGAAACCCGCCTCACATCTCCTTTATCTCTCTCTGTGTGGCATGGTCAACTATCCAGAATCTCCCCTTGTCTACCCACAGCATTGTCTTGAGGAGAGGGATGCCATGTGCATGACACACACCAGAGAGAGAATTTCCGCACCTCATCGTGGAGACAACACGGGGACAGTTTGCTGGTACTAGGGGCATCCGTGGTATCGAAGCTTGGCAGCTGCCCCAGGTGAGATGCCATCGGAGCTCTTTGCCAGCCTGCTTATGGGATTCTTGCCTGATGGGTGGGGAGGTCCACAGAGAAGGCACAGACAGTTGGAAGGTGCAGGGGATAGCTTGGAAACCCTTCTGAGAGTCATCCTCCTGTAGTTGTCAGTGCTGACTCCCCGGCTCCTACAGACTAGCAATATGGCATCATTATAGCTTCCTTGAACTCATCCTTCACACTTTTGGAGTTGGGTGGGGGGAGAAGGAGATTAATTGTAGAGTGAGACTCTTCAACAATTTGCTGAACCTATACATTCCTGACATTAATCTTCCCCCAAGTGCCCCATCATTAACTTGAAAAATCAACCAGGCAAAACCATCACGTAGATGCATGCAAATGCAAACACATAAATAGTGAGCAGAGCTGGAGGTGGGGGAGGGTGTTGGGGGCCGGAGAACCAGTGGAGATGGAGATGATACACGGGGCTCGTTCTCCAGAAAGCCCTGTCCCTGCCTGCCATTTATCCACAGCCAAGCACTATTTATTAGAATGGCTTATTTTGGGCTTGGGCTGTGGAAAACATTTCTGTGTCCAGGTTATTCTCAAATCTTGTGAATAAAAATACTTCAGTGCTTGCTCTCCCAAACACACTTCTGTCTACTGGTAGAGTCTAGGGACCATTTGCTCACTGAATACTCCTCCATCTTATAGGAAAATAGGCAAAATATGTTGATTGTGAGGTTTTCCACATTGTAGCGGTTTCTATTATGCCAAGTTAGATTAGTCTTATCACACATAAAATTGGCCAGAGCACTGGACTCTGGCTGCAGCCTGGAAGACTGCTTGTCCATACAGAGATTTGATTTTACGTAACCAGAGGTCTCTTTTTGTGCCCATATAATCACACTAACCAGAAAGGCAGAAAAATTGGTTTCCTCCAAAGGACACTGCGGCACTCCAGCCCGGGGGCTGATGCAGACTTTGTCCCAGGGGGTATGTCTCTGCAGTCTCTTTTCAGTGCAGACTGAAGCAGCTGAACTACCACCATGCAGCGCTGACCATGTGAGGAAGGAGAGGAGGCCCTGGCCTGTGTCTCCCATGCTAAGCAGGGTCATGGAATCACGAGTACGCAGGCTGTATCTGCCTCGCTGCACCCACATCTCCCAGCTAGCTCAACAAGGCAGAACAGAAAACACAGGTAAGGTAAGCAAACACATACAGCTAAAGAGTTGTGAAAATGGGGATTTGGAGAGACACACATTTAGGTTTTTCCTAAGTTCATTTGAAAGGTAGATATGTGTGTCATATCAAGCCCTCAAAGTCGATGCTCGGGAGTTAAATTCAAATTGGAATTTAAAATGCAAATAATTGACCACCATGTATATTTTTTTCTTCCTTTGTAAATTGAATGTTTTTATAGGATCTAGTTAAAACTCATATAAGCCTTAGGTTTAACTAAAGGGGCATGAAGTTTTTCTCCAATTATTCACTTAATTGGTATAGCTGGTTCCCTGTGCTAATGTCTGTAACTAGGGAAGACAATTGAGTCACTGGAAACATCAGGACAAAGAGCTTGTTTGGACTTTGATTCTTAACTAAATTAACAGCTCATTTCAGTAAAACTGAATGCTTAGCTTACACAAGAGTTGTTCAAATTCTTATGCAGTGTGCTTGAGATTCTAGAACGTGTGTGTGTGTGTGTGTGTGCGTGTGTGAATAAGAGAGCCCATGGGACTAAAGTTTGGTGGGAAAATCTTTATTCTACATCCATCATGTCCTTAAAGTAAAAATTAGTTCAGAGCACTGGGCTAGCATTCATTAAGTGTGAGTCAGGGCATGCACACATAAGTATATGCACACATAGACAGACAGACAGACACGCTGACAAGTACACAGACTCCCACTCCATCATACCCACCCCTGTAACTAGTGGCGTGTGGTGTGAAGAGCGTGGTACCACCACTCATGGGCAGTATGGTGGCACTGCCAGTGTCAGCAGAATGACCACTCATCTCTCAGGTACCCCCGTGCTGGGGACAGAAAGATCTAGACTTGGTTCTTGCCCAGGAGTGTAACTCCTAAGAGGCTAGAAAGAGAGATGGACTATGGCCAAGTGTCTGCAGCAACGGTGGAAACTCTGTGCCAGGGCTCTGGAAGGCGGAGTAGAAGAATTAGACTCCAGACACTCACGGCCAGCTGGCATGGTGACGCTGGCCTAATTTTCAGGAGGTGGGATGGTTGAGACCATATGCAAACATACCTGAAAATTCTAGCAGTGTTCTTGAAGTAACAGAGGGCTTGTTCTTGCTATTTTTCAGCAGACAGAACCCCTGACTTGGGTTCTCTCAGTGAATAAGAAAATGTGTTGCTGTTAGTTATGCTAAATGTCAAGGTCTCAGGCAGGACCAGGATGTGTAGAATGGTAATGTAACAATCCCTCTGTTAAAAGAAGGTGTTTGTGGCCTCTGCAGGTCAAAACCCACTTCTACTTCGGTCCTATTCCTATCATCAAGAGAATTCATGAGCCAAGATCCGTGGCGCTAATGGAATACAAAGAATCACAGGTATGATAGGTGTTTTGGTGACATTGTGACAAAATTCCTGACAGAGCAACTTAAGGGCTCTTAAGCCGCTCACAGTCTCAGGGGGATGGAGTCCATCGAGGTGGAAGGGCGTGACAGAGCCCACCGCGGTAGGAGGGCAGTGGAGGCAGAGGAGAATGGGAAGTGTGTGCAGGCTGCGGCCCTCTCAGGCCTGCCTCTTACCTCCTACACCCCTGAGCTGCGCCCCATCTCCCAAAGGTCACACAGCCCCCCAAAATACAGCCACCAGCTGGGCAGCAACCATTCAAACCTTGAGCCTGAGAGAGATTTAAGATTCAAACCGAAGCAAGAAGCACACGAAGTATGACTAAAGTGAGAGAGACATGCCCACGTCTTACAGAATGCAGTTACTTTTAACAGGTACTCTAAATCATGTGGCAAACTTATTTTTTACGTTCTAAAATATGGCAGGACCCGCGTACACAGTGCACTGAGATTAAGGATGTATGGCTCGTGGATTTCAGTAGCACGTCTGTATGACTATGTCTATGCACATGTATGTGACTACATGGGTGAATGTGTGCACACGCGCAAATATACGTGTACATAATTTAACCGTCTCAGTTAGCAATGTGCGACTTATGCATTCCTGCGTAATCCATCCAGGACTCTTCAGATGGTCTCCTAAGACCCAGCCTGCGTTTCCATACACACGCCTATCAGGCTTCCCATGGGCCTTCACTTCTTTGAGCTTCACGATGGGAAAGGCTGCACTCTTCCACACTGACCATTTTCCTATTACAGTGCTCTCACAGAATCCTAGGTATGTGGGAGGTGGCATGTGAACAAGAGTCTCAATTAAAAAAGAGACATACACTGAGCCTGACACCCCGATCCAACCTTCCCGACGCTCACCTCGTTTCTCCTGAAACAGGCCATGCCTGCTCAGTATGCCCGGAGAATGTGCCCAAGAGAAACACTTGGCCACAGACACTATAAAAACCTTCATCAGATGCTCTTACAAACGGATACATGGTAGTCATAAGAAAATTTTAAAAAATTACATCGAGGAGCTATAAATAACTTCTGTGAGGTGGTATGAGGTGAGCTCTAGTCAGAAGCGCTTAGCTTCCCAGCCCTGAAATCATGAATCACTGACTTCTTCAGCTGGGACACTGTGCGCTTTGTCTACATGAGGAATGGCAAGGAAGGTCCCTGTGTGATGTTCCCTGTATACCAGGAAATGTAAGAGTGAACCTGACACCAGGAAAGTATATGGTGGCTGCAGGAGGTCTTCCTGGAATCCCAGTGCACAGAGCGTACCATGCTTTGAGAGACAGCCAGCTGGAAGAGTCCATTCCTTACCTCCCATAGATGACACTGGAATGGTGTGTTCTCATTGTCTTCATGGAAACAAATTCTTAGAAATGAAGAGACACCGTTTAGCTGCAGTTACACAAACCTTTCCGAAACAGGTGTTGGTGAAGAGATGAGAACCCTCACCCGTGTTCCCTGGGAATGCAAACTGGTACAGAGACTTTGAAAAAGACTTTGGCAGTTGCCCAGGATGCTAACCACAAGGTTGCTATGTGATTCCATAATGCCACAGCTGGAGACGTGCCCGAGAAAGTTGAAGCCTTAAGTCTATGCAGAAACCCGCACACAAGTGTTCTCATGTGCTTTATCCATGCGGGCCAAATTGGAAGTAAGCATGCACCAACAGATGGCCGAGTAAACACAACTTGGGGTGTCTGTGCCATAAAACACTTATCAGATATTTTCTATAAAAAAGATGAAGTCCTGATACACGCGGCAGCATGCAAGAACCTTGAGAACAGTATGCCAAGTAAACGAAGCAGCAATAGGCCACATAGTGTGTGATTTGATTTGTGCTGGGATGTCCAGAATAGACAACGCCATGAGGAGAAAGTAGGTTAGCGGTTGCTAAGAGATAGGAGGGGCGTGAATGGGAAGGGATGGCGACTGCTCAAGAGCTTCATTTTGAGAGGATGGCAGACAGTGGCTTTAGAACCTGTGGATAAACAAGTGACTAGATTATATCATTTAAAAGTGAGCTCTATGACTATGTGAACGACATCTCGATAAAATTATCGTGACAAATATAAGCTTTCTATTCTTCTTACAGAATATCATATATGCATACAATGAAGTATGATCCGTCCCATCCCCATTTTCCCTTCCAACTCCCTCCAGATCTCTGCCCACATTCACCTCCCAACTTCAGGACAGATCAACCCTTGGCTTTGATCAGTGGGCTGGATCTCCTGGGCTGTGGAGCTATGCTCAGCCTTCAGCTGAGATGAAGATCAGACCTGAAGACACACGACAACAAAGCAGCACTGGGGTGTTCTTCCACACTTTGGAACTTTGTGTTTTCAAACATCTGAAGAAGATCATCCAGAGAATGAATCAAAATGATAAGAGAGATTTTTATGCAATCCTGTCACAGATGGTCCTATTTAAACACATTTCGGGTGAGGATAAATACAGAAGCGTGCAGCATTACATGATATGAGACTCTGGTTCTGTTACAAGACCAGATGAGCAGTTCTGAGAGAGTGTGAGTGTGTGCGCGTGTGTGAGCTGAAGGGAGACTAACGGCGCCACTGTTTTTTAGCTGCTGTGTTTTGAAAGCACACCTCAACCAGAGATAAAATAAACATCCCATTCTGTTCGAGAGAATGTAATTTCAGAGGACAACCTTTTCTGCACATGGTGTATGCTTGTAAAGATTTCGTGAAGGGCTCATACTTAAGTGTGTGAACAGATAAGTGTGACTTATTAAAAGTGGAGTGAACCAAGCCCCAGCTCTGTCAGTGAAGCATCTTTTTTCACTTTCATTGCAAGTATTGAGACTTAAAAACTTTTATTTATTCATTTTCATTTGTTCTTCCACATATATATATATTACCCCCCAAGTATGGTTCCCCTCCCTCTACTCTTTCCAGTCTCTCCCTCAACTCCCCTCTCCCCAAGATCTTCTCCTTTTCCATTTCCCTTCAGTAAAACATTTAAAAAACCAAATATCCCAAAATATTTCAAGCTATATCTGCTTATGGCATGTATCCCAAATGGTTCTTTCCTGTGTTCATGGTCAATAAGAATAAGAATTTTAAACAATAAAAAATGAGGACAGTATTTTCTGAAAAGTAATTATTTTGGAGAAAAACTTGGTTCTAAGTTGCATTGTGTAATTGCAAGATGCTTTTGTTAGAATAAAGGAACATGAAACAGTGGGGGACTCTTTAGCAGTTTTTATTGATTTGTCTTCTGCAAACCCACTGCAACCAGAATTCTATAGAAACAGATAATGTTGTGTGCCTGCCTTTGAATATTTCCTGGTAAGACTATGAATGTGTCTATGAATGTGTGTTGTTTGCCAAAGGCGTGTAGAGAGCTCACTGGAAGCAGCTTTCTTTCTTCTTTCTTTCTTTCTTTCTTTCTTTCTTTCTTTCTTTCTTTCTCTCTCTCTCTCTCTCTCTCTCTCTCCCTCCCT